>NC_140913.1:30037349-30524849 GCF_045865225.1 Trachurus japonicus
ATTTACATTAATCAGTAACATAAACAGTGACACAGAGCAGGTTCTGCATGGGGCATTTAGATTTTCTTCTATGATATAAACTCTGTTACCTCCAATAATTTGTCTACGGCTGCAGCTGATGAGCTTGTTTCACTATCGATTCATCTGCACATTATTCTGAATCATTAAATCATTTCACCCCATGGAAAGTCTAATAGCATCTAATTATATGACATTAGAGGTTTAAAAACACCTCCATGATTGGAACCTAATCGTCAGGAATGTCAGGTGTAATTTCCCTGAGGCCAAGGAGTCGATGTCAAGTCTGACACACGTCAAAATTTGTGATAATTTGGGGCGTCGTTTAGCTATAAACCTCGCTCTCCACCCATTTCCTGTCTATTTCCAGTCAAATAAAAGGCATAAAAGACCCCAAAAATTGATAACGAAAGACAAAGAAAGCATCAAACTAAAGAAACACTACACCTGCACATTTGTTTTTCATGCAAAATAAATATTTGACTATCAAAGAAGTTGCTGGTTCATTTCCTGTCAGTCACGTAATTAATCGATCAAACTCTCTCTGCAGCTGTCGGCTTAAAACTTCAAACTGCTATTTACAACCCCCACTGAACAATGTCACCTGTTTGAGAGTGTGTGCACGTACGTACGCTCACTCTCAGGACAAGGACGTGACCCGTGTAGCTGTGTGTTGTCGTCGTATAAAGCAACCTGAGCCGACGGTGCAGAGGGAGGAGAGAGCAACAGCTTGATATGACATTAAAAAACGCCCGCGATCGGAGGCAGCCCGTGGAAACGTGGCAGATGTGGAGGCGAGGGGATAATATGACAGTCGGTTAAATACTATAATGTCATCCTAATGGTTTTTGCATGAGAACTTAAATATAATGTCATTAGACTTTCAGAAGATACTGATTGTGTCTCTAATTTTCTTAAAAAATCCTTATAAAAAGGACAAAAAACAAACCCTTCCTTCCTAAAAATCCCTCAGCTCTTCATCTCTCATCACACTCCTGTTATTATTACCGGTAGTTTCGGATGTAGCGGGTTCAGAGTCCAGCTCGGCTGCATCCAGGGAGGCAGAGTCCAACTGTTCACTCAGCGAATCCAGCGACTCTCCATCCATTACCGACCCGTTGGCGTGGAAACCGTTCATCTCGTCCTTGCCCCTCTCCTCCTCCTCCTCCTCCGGCGACGTGGCCTCGGGCGGAGCGGGCTCGGCTGACGCCTCTGGCTGAGGCTTGGGCTTCTTTTTCTTCTTGGGCTGCACACGGAAAAACATCAGAGTCACTCATCATTGTGTCATCATTTGTACCAACACATACCAACGGTTGTTAACCAAAACATACCATTCATTCTCCAACAGACGTTTGAGGAAATAAAAGCCGGTCTCAGTCCGTTTCTGTTCCCTACAAGTTCTTGTAAACCTCTCAAAGCCCACGATCGTTCATTTCAGCAGTTTCTAAGCTGCTTCATTCGTGCTGCAGTTCTCAACGGGCCTGAAAATCAAGATCCAACCCGGTGCTGAAGTCCCGACTCACAAGTGTTAATTCCTGGCCCGAACACTTGACTTACAGTTATTTGTAAATGTTTTTGAGGAATCTGTGCTCCTGATCCGGCTCTTTCCTTCTATTCTTACTCTTTTAATCAGTAACAACAGAACAATTTAAAAGGATCTTCCATCTTTGCTGAGCATAAGATTTGTTCAAAATAAAATTTTCTCCACTGTCTTTGTCTAGCTAGTGAGACTTGTTGCGTACGAACTGATGAAGCCCCGTGGATAAGAGGCGAAACAAGTCCAGTTGCCTACAATTCAATTTGCCCAGAATAGAAATTAAAGATTCCCCCCGAGGAGTTTGCTTTTGGTTATAAAAGAGTCTCATATTCATGTGGATAAATCTACGTTACCCACATTTGTTAATGGGTCCATTTTCAATAAATATATTGTTTTGTCTTTATCGTTATTTTGATCTTATTATTTAGTGGTCGACTCACCCAGCATTTATAGTTTCCTGGTTTCGCAGACGCTGCCCGGCGGGTCATGGGAATAACGCCGCCGGATCGCTGTTTATGGTCGGAACTACGACGGTATCTGATCGTCTTCGAACTTCCGACATTTGTTCTTGATTAATGAAAACATTCTTGGCAAATGTTTTCGCTTTTGTCCGTCTTGTGCTGGTCCAAGAGTTTCACCGTGCACGCGGAGGCTCACGGGAAATGTAGTGTGAAAACACTTCCGCTTTCCGAAACTCCTCGTTGTCCCTTTACAATAAAAGCCTGAATACATAAGCACTTTTTATTTATTCTACTTTTGTGTTGGTGCATCACATAAAATACCAATAAAATACATTTAAGTTTGTGGTTGTAACGTAACAAACCGGATCAGTTCGGCAGGTGAAGCAAATAAAAGCCCGGGCGTCTATTGGAGAATCAACAGTAGTTTGCAATGAATGGACGACAACTTTAATCTTCAAGAATTAATCAATTAGCTTCCATTATGTCCCAACAAGTACGAGATAAAAACACCAACTCAGTCTTTTGTGGTTCCTCACCTTCTTTTTGCCGGTGACATTCCACTCCTTGAGGATCTCGACTGCGCTGCCTGAGGCGAAAAGCAAACAAGAGTGACGACAAAGGCAGCACGGTGACATCCGACAGGCGTGTACTAATACCCCATCTCCATATCAGAATGCCCCGAGGTGTTGTTTAGAGCGCTAAAAGAGGAACAAAGGCAGCCTGACGTACGGAGGCAGATTTTTTTGTTCTATAATTAAACCTGTCAAACTGAAGGCATGCGTGTGACGCTCGACCTGCGGATGCAAAGCGTGGAATGCATTGCAAGGTATTTGTTCCCTGAAATGAAAGCAACAGTAGCAGCAGCAGCGTTGTAGGCACCGTGCAGAAACAAAACTTAAACCTAAACTTTAAAAACTAAACTGATTAACTGACCTGCAAACAACAAGTAAGGAAGTGAGTGCAAGTAAATGTGGAGTGTTTGTTGAAGAAGGCGTCATATACGAGCGTAGGTAATAAAACAGGTGGCTGTTCTTCTCACTGTGCCTTGTGTAACTATTTATAAGGAAGCTTTGGAGGGTCAATTAATTTTCAAGTGTCGAGGCTCAAGGCACCGACCGACCGACGTCATCGTACCTTCCAGGAAAGCTTGAACGGCTTTGTCGACGCAGTTCTCAAAATGCTGCAGCACCAGTACAATCTCATTGTTACTTTTGTTGGGGACGACCGCCCTGACGGCGCTGATCTGTGGACAGAGAGAGACAAAACAAAACGAAACAAAAAAAAAGACAAAGGAAGGGAAGGGAGACACAGAAAGTTAGAAGAACTGGTTTTAAAATCATCTGAAAATCTCAACGCACGAGTTCAGGCTGAATATTTACAATAAAGATGTTTTTGTGATATTTATGATGACATCTGGCTTTAGGACACAGGACTGGACTCATGGTCTGAATAGTATACCAAATGCTTTCTTTCTTTCATTCATTATAAATGCTTATTGTTCTGCAAACAAACAAAGTCAAAATGTGCCACTGACTTCCAATGTCGAGTATGAAAAACCGACATCTGAACAAGCAGCCATGAAAACATAATGACAACAGCACAGTAAAACTCTGCAGTGTCCCATTTTCTTTAAGTTGCTCTATTATAGATTAACAGCTTTAAAAGAGGTCGAGGCTTCCTGTTATGAGACTTCATCTTGGGAATACGCCTCGAGCAAAGTCCTTTATTTCAAGGAAATTCAAGTGAATCTCAGGTGCTGAAGCAGCTGAACGTGTCGATAACATAAACAGACACTGATGCATTAACTCCCATTAAGACAGAAATAATCCACCACCAGTCGACGCCAACTCTGGACCTTAAAGGAATAGTTCAACATTTTGGCAAATTGGCCCATTGCCATAATCCCTATAGTCATAGCAGTAGGTTCGTTACCTTTAATTGTCGGTGCAAGTTATTTTTAGAACGGCAGAGCAGAGCCGTGAGCTGCTCAGAGCTACGCTACGGAGGCTCATGGGATTTCTTGGTTTCCCTCATCAAACTCATCAAATACACAATCCAACAACTCCACAACGCTCTGGTGGACAAGTTGTGACCTGCACATTCACCACGCTATGAGATAATAACACAACGTTACCAGACAGAGTTGTTTTAGAGGTAAATTCATGCAAAACCGCTGATGCGCGTTGCGTTCAGGGACAGTTTTTCAGCAAGCAGTCTCTGCATTTACCTCGAAAAACGGCTCCCTTTCGTAATGTTTCACTATTATTTTATAGTGTGGTGAATGTGCAGGTCACAACTTGTCCACCAGAGCGTTTTGGAGTTGTTGGATTGTGTATTTGAGGGAAACCAAGAAATCCCATGAGACTCCGTAGTGTAGCTCTGAGCAGCTCACGGCTCTGCTCCGCCGTTCTAAAAATAGCTTGCACCGACAATTAAAGGTAACGAACCTACTGCTATGACTAATAGTGATTATGGCAATGGGCCAATTTGCCAAAATGTTGAACTATCCCTTTAATGTCTTCCTCCAGCAGAGCGATGAGTGTTACTCATGTTCGGGTTTTCTGCTGCCAAAAAAAAATGATGGGAAACTGTTGAGCAGAGCCCACAACTAACATTACTAATGTCCTCCAACGCAGTGGAAACGTCTTCACTGTGGGAGAAGAAACCCGGAATATTTCTAAAATGTTGTAGAGGGTTTTTTTGGTTGAAGGTTAACCCTTCACATCCTGCAGCCTCTCTGCATCCATCATCATCATCATCATCATCATCATGTGCAGTAGGCGGAGACTTCACGTACCTTCTCCTTCATCCTCTCAGCTGTTCCTCCCTGGGACATGACCATTTTCGAACGAGTGTCAAACACCACCCCGGACGTATCTGGAAAAAGAAAAAAAAAAGAAAACAAAACACTGAGCTCCATTTTCTGCTCGGGCCTCGACTCGTACTGCATTTGCAAAACCATTGTAGAGAATCATTTGCAAAACAAAGCGACCGCCGGCAACGTCTTCATCAGGGATTGCCTGGGGAAAAAGTTTGTGACGTCCAATCGTGTTTATACAAAATCGGCGTGTGTGTTCCTGTGAAGCTGTTTTTTTTTTGTCTTCATCGTTCAGGTACAAAGAGCAGACACATGAAGAGTCTTGTTTATCTCACCGAGCAAATCAGTCCCTCTAATGCACTTCTCTAATACGACGAAAAACAGATTTGATTTGTTTCCTGGAGGCATAATTTGTCTAAAATAACACCACCGCCAGTGAGAATGAAGAGATGAAGAGACGCCGGCTTCAGTGTGCACTCTTTAGCGAGAAGAACACAAAGAAATAAAAAAAACAAAAAACCCCCATCACATCTGCGCCTGTACAGTCTGGAATCTGCATCTGATTTAAATGACTAATAACCAGCGAAGGCCTCCAAAAACACATTCTTCCAACAAAAAAAAAAGAGAAAAGAATGGGAGAAAAATGAACAACCTCAGGGTTTTTCTTCTTCGATCAGAGGCAGCAGAACAAAAACCGGCACATTCAAGAAACAGCTGAGTGTGAGGAGTCGGGGTAAAGTCCAAACTTAATCTACGACCATTTATGGATGAGACAAAAAAAAAAAAGAAAAAAGTAATGGAGCCTTGTAAAAGTTGTTTTTCCTGTGCATGAAAGTGGGTTAATGTCAAGTCGACCTCTGTGTTTGGGACCTATTTTTAACTACGGTATATTCTGAGCTGAGTTTTCCTTTTGTACAATTATAATGCACACAGAACATTCAATGCAGATTTTATTTTACTTCAATTCTTCTTTAAATAAATAAAAGTTTTATAAAACAAATACGTACCCTTCTGGCTGTTTTTCTTTGCCATGTTGTCACACACTCACACACACAGATGTATCCGGGAAAGACTCTATCTCACTTTTATACTCCCAAGACTGTGAAAGAAAAAAAAAAGAAAAAAAAAAAAAGAAAGGAGAAGAAAAGAAAAATCTCCTCTCAAATATGTTTAAGCAGGTGTTCAAATAAGGACTCCAAGTGTGATGAGTTTCACTTCTTAGCGATGCCAACAAGGGCTCACAAGGTTCAGATCCGTCCTCCACCTTTTTTTTTTGTTTTTTTTGTAGGCGACGATTCAAGTTTCTTCCTCTTGTTTCTTCACCGTTTTCATCCAAATCTGTGAAAGATGAGAAGAAGTTATTAGGAAGGAAAACGACTCAGCTGTGCCACAAGAAAAAGGACAGGACAGATAAAGAGGTTTCATGACAGGACAGGATACAAGAAGTCTGATTTACATATGTACAAGTAACTGCAGATGACATGTTGCCCGAAAAACGTACAGATACCGAAACGTCCACTTTTATGAAGATCTGAGAATACGAATGCAAATCAAATGAAGTCCATTTCCCTTGGCTATAAAATATGAATGAAAAACAGATTTCAATAAATTATTGTCTGTCTGGCAGAGCGTTCTCGAAGAAAATCTGCAGTTAATATTGTCCTTGGCAAAAGCCGCTGCTGAATCCAGTTTTTTTTTTTTTCAAGGGGGGGAAAAAGTTAGTAGAGCTGCAGAGAAACTCATCTTTGAAGAGTATTTCCTTTTTTTTTTCCTCTCAGCCCTCTGCAGGAGTTGTGGGTGATAATGTTATGAAGGCAACACAGAATATTTTTTGTCATGCATCATACGCGGTGTGAATTCAGAGCAGCTTCCGAGCCGCTGACGTATTAACACAGAAGAAACTTCCTCAATTATGTCGAGTTTGAGTGACTTTCCCTCCCTGCAGCCACGATGATGCACAGATCTTTGTGTAATTGTGTCAGGATTTTATCTGCAATTTAGATTAGATAGACAATAATAATAATTATGAGTTTCTGGACACTGTTTTTGTTTTTTTATATACTTTTTTTGTTGCTGTAAAAATGAAACATTAAAGTGGCTCCACAGGACGTCAACTGTCCTGACAGTCGCATTAATATTACAGAGAGGAGCTGTTTGTTTTTGGCAAATGTTTGGTGGTAAAACTTTATCTGCTTCCCTTACTCAGTCTCTGTGCTCTCAAGTAGAGCCAGGAAATTATAATTATTTTATATTTTTGCCCTACTTTACACAACGAAAAAGGAATTCTGCATTCAGTAATGGGAAAAACTAAAAAAAAACCCCCCCAAAAAAAAACCTGCAAGTCTCTGTAAAGATCTCAGTTTGTCTTGGAGAGGAAGCCAGGATCACCAGACTGAATGATCAATACTGCACTGCTGACTGCTGCCATATACGAGTCTGCTTTAATTATGCTCCCTGTAGCCTTTAAAAAAAAAAAGAAAAAGAAAAAGAAAAAAAAAAAAGCTTGAACCAGACGTTTCTTCGGTGATCTGGATTCTGGACCCACTTTTATGGCCCCAGCTGTTTCCCTCCTTTAAAAAAAAAAAAAGAAAAAAAAAAAAGGTTTCCCTTTCTGGTCCTGGTTCTCGGGAAAGGGAAACCTAAACCTAAACCTAAAAAACTGCTTGTGCAAACCCACACCCCTCCTGATTAGGACTTGGCATGCCACCGTCCTGGTTGCACCACCACCACACCTTTTACACGGACGTCACACACGCACACACAGGATCAGGTCAAGTCAACAAGTGACACTGCAGCAAATCGGTCGTGCAAACTGCAAACACTAGGATGCATTGTGTTTATCAAGAGGGATGGTTGCTTGAGCATTTAAGAGAGGTGCAGGTGCACTTCAACTTGTGCTGAGTGATCGTGACGACGACGATGACGATGATGATGATGATGATGCTGAAAGTGCAGAGTCAGCACTCTTACAGATAACACTCTCACTCTGTGGTTTCAGGTGAAGAGGTTGGTCGCGAGTTTGAGTGACACGTCTAACAGGAAACTATAGACAAGCTCCTGTCACTGTGACAACAAGACTCATTCAGTCAAATACAATTCAAGAGGAAACTTTTTTTTTTTTTTTTAACTTTGGCACCACTGAACCACCAACTTACTTAATCTCCTCACACACAACCACAGAGAGCGGGCGTTTCTGTATTTATATGCACGTTTTCTCCTTCAGCCTCAATAAACAATGCAAAGTCAACCCTGTAGACTAGTGTTGTAGTCCTCGAGACCACGTTTTAAGGTCAAGCTAGACTCAGGACTTTTTCCTCAAGACCAGTCAAGGCCACAGCTGCAGTGATATCTTTTTTTGTTGTTTTTTTTAACTGCAAATGTCTCTCTGTCTATTTGGTTTATGCAATACAATTAAATAACTTTAAGATACTCAACATTGTTCTGCAAAAGATATCTGCTTGTGTGTAACCATCTGAAAAACTTGGTTGCACCAGAGTCAACAGTGGGAGGAGACTTCAGCTGCTGTGTTATTCTGTTCAATCCAAACCTTGTCTCAATTAAATATGGCATAGATTTTATATGACATTATCTTCTTTTCTTTTCTTTTTAGCTAAGGTATATGTAAATATCAAGCTGCATGATTATTATGAGGACTGGCAGTGAATACAGACATGGCCTTGAAAATGGTCTTGCATTGGTCTCGGTCTCGGTCTCGGGTTAGGTGGTCTTAACTACAACACTTTTGTAGACAAATAATGAGATAATAATCTCTGTCATCACTTGCTGCAGCATTGGTACCATCCTGAATAATGATAATGATGAAGATGATGATGATATATTTATTCAACGCCCCTGTAAACTTGGCTGCTTCCTGCAGAGCTCAGTCAGACCAGCCTCACATCAGATTTTTAACTATAAGACAACTTGTACTTTTACATTTATACGCACATTTATTCATCTATGCACACAGAGCAGATTTCCTTCTCCAATCTCAGACAAAAAATATAAATGTAATTTATTGTATTCGTATTTTATATGTAATTGTATGCCTTATGTGAGCTGTTTGTCTTTTATCTTTGATTCCTGATGTATTTTACTTATAATTCTGTGCAGCAGCACTTTGGTTTCACTGTAGATGCTTTAAAAAGTGCTCGACAAATAAAGTTGGACTGGACTGGAGATAAATACCTTTAGTTTTTTTTTTGTTGGAGATCATGTAATGTTAGCTAACTCACCCCTGTCTGTCTCTGTGTCTGTCTGCATCTGCTGCTGCTGCTGCTGCTGCTGCTGCTGCTGCTGCTGCTGCTGCTGAGGGGTTTAACTTCACTTTATCATCACATAAATATCTATTCATCTCATCTATAACCCCAAACATATTATACCTGGATGATAGAGTTTCTACTTTTTTTATTTCACATTTTTTTGTGTGGGGGGCTAAAGTCCGGAGGTTACCTTAGCATTAGCCCGTTAGCCCGTTAGCATTGGATTAGCAGCGCTGCAACGCGATTATTTCCCCTTAAATGTTAAAATAACTAAACCATAACAGCACAGCATTAACAAGACATGTATTTTAAATAACCGCACCTTTTATTTGAGCCCTAGCTAACGCGCAGCTAACACACTGCCTGTGTTTTTGTATATATTATTATTTTTTATATATTATCATTCAATGCTCTGTTTTGTTTTTAAGGGGGCTAACCAACCACTTAGCTCCCTAATTAAACACAAATAATAAAAAGCATTAAAGTTCATATGTGTTAGAAGATTAAATACGTACTTACGTGTTGTGTTGGCAAGAAAACTGCACAGTAGATTCTGGAAACGGGCTTTTTTTTTTTCTTTTTTTCTTTTTTTACCGCAGCTCCTACCGCCAGCCGTCTTTAATGCCAAGTCGCCGCTGCTGCTGCTGAGGGAGATACTTTCAAGTGCTCCCACCGGGTTGCCAGGTCGCACTGACACATCCCCCCTTTTCATACGTTCTCAATAACTGTCCAAGTCAGCACAGAGAGAGAGAGAGAGAGAGACAAGGGCGTAACTTTGGGTTAAAACATGGAGGGGGGGTTAAGAGCTCTGTGTCCATACAAGGATTTCTTTTAAAGCACAGAAACGTCAGTGTATATGTGTCCAAATGCTAATTTACCTCTTTATTTGGGCATTCCCATATGTGTTAACAGTAGTAAAAGGTGTTTCAGTCGTTAACATCATTATTTTAATGTAGCTATTATATTTTGTTGTTAATCAGTTGTGGCATCAACATGTTTATTCTGACAGGACTCATGCTTATTATTAATTTACGGCATCTATCATAACACAACGTGCCACTGTGTAGCTATTTCTTACCAGGCAGATGAACTACTGACACAATTTGTGATTTATGCAGCTATGAAAATTGCACCACATCTTGTCATTAATACAATGTAAAGACCAAATTTGATTCAGAGAGAAAAGCAGATCAGTTTTCAGATCAGCTAAATCCTACCAGTGCATTTCTGTGGCGTCATTTCCGAGTTTTACCTCTGTAGTCACCAGCAAACCAACTAACTTAAAGGGATAGTTCCACATTTTGGCAAATTCTCCTATTGCCATAATCCCTATAGTCACAGCAGTAGGTTGATTACCTTTAATCACTGGTGCATGTTGTTTTGAGATCCGCAGGGCAGAGACACGAGCTGCTCGGTGAACACAAATGGAGATGAACGGTACAACAACTCTGTCTCTAATGTTACATGATTATTTCATAGCGTGGTGAATGTGCAGGTCACAACTTGTCCACCAGAGCGTTTTGGAGTCGTTGGATTGTGTATTTGATGAGTTTGATGAGGGACAGGGGACCTGTACCATTCACCTCCATTGTGTTCACTGAGCAGCTCACGTCTCTGCCCCGCTGATCTCAAAACAACATGCACCGATAATTAAAGGTAATGAACCTGCTGCTATGACTATAGGGATTTATGGCAATTGGAGATTTTGGCAAAAATGTTGAACTATCCCTTTAAGACAACAATTCACTTGCTAATTCAATGATATGACATAAGTTGCACCCTTGGAGAGAGACATCATCAGGGTGAATTAAACTATATGGATTCGTTTTTTCTCTCTCTGTCTCTGGTCAAAGTGCATTTAATTGTTGCTGAATCACAACAGAGTTGGCTTTTGTAACAACCTCATAGGTAACAGTGACCTTTGACCCCAGTCCTGCAGATTGTACAGGGCTCCAGACATTTTGCCCCTAAAATCTGAGACATCATCTGTGGACTGAGTTGTGTCTGTTTCCTGGACCCAGAATAAATGCATTTATTATTGAATTATTTATTTGTTACATATACGATTAAAAAAGATGCGCCACATGACATATTTATTATGTATACTGCAATTTGTTACATTATGGAATTAAAAAAATATATGAGCTCTTAACACTGGGCTACCATTAGGATGTTGTCATTGTCTTTACTTAGTTACACTTCACACATACAAATATTTATGGAAAATAATACACACAATTTCACACATATATGGTCCTGCCATGAACGCATGTTTTTGGTCTGTAACATGTGTTTTTAAATTGGTGTCTTACTTCACAGGAAAAAAATAAAAGTTTTCTTATTTCAAATCAGTGACACAGTGATAGTAGGCTGAATAAAGAAGAATTACACACAGTTCTGCCTCGTAAGAACACGTAAGAAAATTTGATGCATTTTGATGAGTTTTATTTGATTATGACCTTTTTAAATCTTTTTTTCCCTCTTCTTTGAAATCTTATCTTCACTCGTTAGCTCAGCCTCTGAATGAGTCATAATGTCTGCAGCGCAAAATAATAATAGAAAAAGGGTTGTAGAAAACATAAAGTTAAAAAAAAACATCACATAGCATACAAAACCACAGAGACATCATTGATACAATATAAACATGTCAGTTATTGATGGTTTTTCAAAAGCTTTGTGATGTTCAAGGTGATGTCTGCAACTATCTTGTTTTGTTTGCGCAAAGGTTCAAAATCCAGACGAAAAAAAGAGAAGCTGGAAACAAAAGATTTGTGGGAATTTCCGACTTAAAAAGACTTAATTGAGTGATCAAAACAGTTGTTAGTTAATGATCTTTCACTCAATCAACTAATAAATGAATCAAAAAAACTCTATTCATCCAATTTACTTTCACAAAAGGAATGTGTGTGTGTGTTGACTGAGTATTACAGATAAAGAGAATTTTAATTTTCTCTTTTGGCAGCACACAGCTGTTTTACTTATGTTTATTAATGCGGCCTTGTTTGTCTGCTCAGCGACTGACTGCGTTCCCAAATTCTCCGACCGGAGAAGTGGGACAGAGAATCTAGGTTTACAGATTTCTGTGTCTCAGCTCCCGGGACAATTATCTCAGACTGGTCTGTGTTAAATTGAAGAAAATTATGAGGCACCCACAAGTGTAGCTCTATAAAGTATATTTGTTTAAATGGAAGCACATATTTAAAGGGCTGTTCCAACACTTTAGCATTGTATCATCATTATAAATAAACTAATATCATTGAAATCTGTACATTATATATATATATTCTAACTACATTTAAATCCTCAGTGTGACACTGTGAGCAGTACGTCAAACTATTGTTAAAGCAGAAATAAGAGGAATGTTTGTGTTAATATAAGTCTTAAAGGGACAATATGTGACATTTACCCCCATCTAGCGGTGCGGTTGCATGTCGGCACGTATTCTTGCTGTTGCGTTTACGTAAACTCGGGCAGAAGTCAGAAAAACAACACACGCTGCATGTATCAGGATAAACAAGCCTCTATGTAAACAAACGGTCCGCCAGCACGAGGAAAAACAATACAGGCGTGACAATATGTTGTCATGGCGATGTCGTATTGTTTACCTGACCCACGTTTTACCGGCTTTCTCTCGTCGAGTAAAATAACATCCAGTCGGTTTGCCGACGGCGTCACTCACGGCGTCATTCAGGTGTCTGACTGCACCTGAAGGCAACACCAGTGCCTCCGTCCTTCCTCACACTAGCTACACGGTGGTGACAGTTTTAACAGGCGCTGTCTGGAAAACTTTCTCCCCGAGCCAAGAAGCTCCGGCGGCCCGAGTTTGTGGTTACTTACAGCCACGGTGACACTGAACGTAAAACATGGCGATTCAACATGGCAGAGAAGGTTCGGTGAACCCCCCCCTGTATGTTTGTAACGACTTGTAACATCTCATTCTAAGGTACGAGAAAGCGCTCGTTTGTATGCGGGCGCGATTCCACTTCAGTGAAATATGTATTTATGAAAGCGATATTTGATTTTTGTCAATAAAAAGCCAATAAAGTCCCATACTGTCCCTTTAAATAGTTATATCTTCCGACAGCAATCACTTACATAGAGTGTTTGGTCTGAAACACGGGTCTGTCAGTCACTCTGCTCTGCTCTGAGCCGAGGAGAAAACTTTCCTTGTATCCTACAACCTTTATCCAATGAGGAGAGGGAACGGCATAAAGGGGCGGTCCTCTCTGTGTGTGCAGCCAAGGGATGCGCGTGAATGTGGTGACGTAGGGACGAAGACCAATAGATCAATGACGAGGGCGGGGACTGCTAACTCCATCTGCTGACAAGAAGTTAGCCAAAATGACCGGATCGCTTACTTCTGCTTTAATACTTTTAAATAAAGGGATATTTTCTGCACTAAATATTTTCTTATTTTGGAGTACACTTTCCTGTTGCTTTTATTGCAGAATAGCCCTTCGATATTTTTTTAATACTATATACATTGTACATATTGTTAGTGGTACTTCTGTAAAAAGTAAAAGTTGCAGTTAAGGCTATTAACTTTACTGGTAAATTGACTATTTCCAATTCAATACCTGTTCCACCGGTGCTCCAAAAGCGGACTAAACCCTCCACACCTGGCAACCCGGCGATCCACGTCGTCACTTCCGCAGTCGAAGAAAAGGGTTCGCTCGGTTTGTTGACCCGCACCGCTCGGTTAAAAACACAGTTTACTGGCCCATGTTTAACACCCAGGGCCTCGGTCGTCACTTTATTATCTAAATGCAGACGTTGTCATGACTTGTCTTTAACGTGGAGGGGAAGGAATGCGTTGAGTTAAATGTTTAAAGAGCTCCAGCTTTAACTGTGTCGGGTCTAAGTGAGCCGGGGGGCGTTTGAGGAGGACACCGTCCGACGCCGGAGGCGAGCGGAGCTGCACGCTACAACCAAAATGGCAACCCCGTATGTGACAGATGAGTCCGGTAAGGCTGCTGCATGTGTCAGTCCATTGTCCAATTGAGACAAAAATCATCTTCATTAAACACAGAAACAACAACTGAGGCCGAGTTTATCTTTTTTATGTGACTGTCAGCGATAAAAACACGTTTAACGACGCTGTTCTGCAGCTAACTGATGCTAATGTTTCCGTTTACTGTGCACTACTAGGCTGTAGCTTAGCATGTAGCTACCGCGCGTCCTGACTTACTAAAATAAGATTAATACGCGTAGCTACGTATATTGCTGAGGATATTAGATTTACTTTTTGTTGTCCATGTAAATTCATAGTAAAAAGAGTTTTAATCTGCCCACGCTGTTTTTTAATGTACAATGAGCCAACGGTGGTCACGTTAGCCCACTGCTAACGTTAGCTTCTCTGCTGTAGGGACTAAAACAAACTATCGCGATATTTCATTCACAGACACATTATGTTGTTATTGACAACGGTTTGTGTTTGTGTTGGTTGTCTGTCTTCGTGCAGTTTTAAACCTTAAAAAACAAAATAGGGTCGGGGAAAACAAATCAGTAACTTTAGCTGGTAATAATATGGTTTATGACATTAAATGATGGTCAAGTAGAAAATAAGTCAGGGATTTGTTGTTTAGTCCAGTAAAAGTAGGAGTGGGTGTGGATAAAAATCCTGTATCACACTTTCCTATCATCATAATATCAACATAGCAACACATCATCCACCCAAATTATGTAAATATAAAGTACAGCACGAGCATTTTAAGTCTCACATCTAATCTATTCATCTATTCAGTTATGTTTTATTGCTTTATTGCATGTTTTTACTGTACATTCCTGTATCCTATTTAGTTTTATTGTTATATGTTTTTATTTGTATGTTTATGTTATACAGCACTTTGGTCATGTGAATTGTATATATTTCCCAGCTAGAGTAATTATTTTGCTCCTTTGCCAAAACATGCTGTAGGTTTCTAGGTGTGGGGTGTAATTTATTCAGGGTGAGAGTGGATGTGTGTGAGTAGTCACACACACACACACACACACACACACACACACACACACACACACCTTGACAAATTATAGGGACAAAACTGTGAGAGTTGAATCTGAGCTCAGCCTTCACAGTGACATCTGGTGGTTTATAAAACCTATAGCAGCCCTCCATCAGGTCACTACTACAACACCTGACTGACTTTATAGTTTCAATCTCGTGTGTAGTAAAAAGTTCACAAAGTCTAAATCTTGTGCAGAAGTTCTGCAGTGAATAAATACACATTTTATTGTGCACTGGGTTGCAATAAACTCAGCCAATAAATGTCTAAAATTCCTATAGGAGAAAATATTTTATTGACATGAAATAGTAATTCACCTAAACAGTGAGAGAGTTCACTGTGGACTCATTTATTTAAAGTTTTGTTCAGTGTTTTTGTGAGTTGTCATTTGTTCTTCAACTTTTAAGCAATTATTTTTTTTACATAGTATCAGGTAGAAATGTTCCCATACTTATGATGATGTCTTTTAGTTGCACATGATCACATTTCCTGGTTGTTATTTTCTTCTTGCTTTACTTTAGTCTGAAATGTGTGTTTCAGTCTGACCACAAATATCTTCTCGCTGCGTTAATAACCAGAGACGTCGACGCCCAGATTGCAACTGAACTGAGTCATTGAGTGTAATGTCAGCTGATCAGTTGTGTTAGTTAAGCTGACAGGAACAGTGCATGTGAATGAATTCAAATGGCCAAAATGTTTAGAAAAAGACCGTTTTTTTGTTGATGCCAGTATATCAGTTCTCCTTTCTGACGTTGCCCCTGTTCTTCAGGGAAATACATTGCAGCGACACAGCGACCTGATGGGACATGGAGGAAGCCGAGACGAGTGAAGGACGGTTATGTTCCCCAGGAGGAAGTCCCAGTGTAAGTGTGTTGCAGCACATTATGAATTATGATCTTACTGTGAAATCATCAGAGCAGCAACGATCAGTCTGTTGGGGAAATAAACTGTGGTGACTATTTTGATGATCAAACTTTTTTCTTTTAGTCATTCTTTTTTTTTTTTTTAGTAAAAGGCCTATTTTTTCCAGCTGACTTCAACGTGAGATTTTGATGCTTTTCTTCATCATCTTTGATATAAACTGAATATATTTGGAGTTTGGACTGAAGATTGATAAAAAAAAAAGAATAATTGTGAATCACTGAAATGACTCTGTGAAGCAGTTTAGGCCTTTTTACTGCAATTTTTATTTGCACTTTAGAAGCATAGATTCTCAATATATTTATTTATTTATGAAATTTTATTAAAGGGATAGTTCACCCAAAATTCAAATTTCACTCATTATCTACTCACCCTCATGTCGACTAAGGGTTGGGAGAAGTTTCAGAGTCCTCCGTGCTTTCTCGGAGTTACAGCGGGACTCCGTGCAGCACTGCATGTCCATATGACAGTAGCAAACGGGGCTCACTTTTCTTCGTCCAAAAAGACACACCAAGAAACATCCAAATACCTCCATAGTGCTCGTCTGTAATGTCCCTCTTGTATTGAAGCCCCGAAAATGAGAATCTTTTCCGAAAAAAATTAAATAAGTCTATGTTTTAAGCTTGTTTGTAGCGGAAGCTCCCAGTGTCTCAGTTCACTGCTCTTCCTGTGTCAGTGCAAATCTCGCGCGATTTGCACTGATACAGGCGGAGCCGTGAACTGGGTGTTTAATTTTGGGTGAACTATCCCTTTAACTAAGATTTGTAAATCTTGCCTTGTATCCTATTCATTCTACTCATTATCTCCCTTGTATTCAAATGCATGGAAATGACTATTATACTGAATCTGAATCTGAATGACTTTGAGTAAAGTGGAGCATTTGTCATTTATATTTTCTCACTCCAGTCTCTTTCTTGTTGTTTTGTAGCTATGAAAACAAGTATGTGAAGTTTTTCAAGAGTAAACCGGACCTGCCTCCTGGTATGAGTCCGTCTGAAGCCGCTCCCTCGAAGCAGCAGCAGCAGCAGCAGCAGCAGAAGATCCCCGGCTGTGCGGACGGCGATGGCGCCGGCCTCTCGAAGGCGGCCAAACGCAACATGAAGCGCAAAGAGAAGAGGAAACAGCAGCAGCACCAGGGCCCGGACGGAGAGGGAGACGGCGACGTGGACTCGGTGAGCGACGCCGTGGAGAACGTGTCGATCTCGGCGGCGGCGGCGGCACCGGCCTCTCCTGCAGCAGCAGCGGTAGCGGCAGCGGCAGCGCCCGACGACTCATCGGCGGCGGCGGAAAAGGCCAAGAAGATCAAAAACGTGAGAAAGAAGCTGCGACAAGTGGAGGATCTGCAGCAGAAAGTGGACTCAGGGGAAATAAAAGAGCCGACGAAGGATCAGTTGGAAAAGCTCGGGCGGGCGAAGGCGTTACAGGAGGAGTTGGAGGAGCTGGAGCGAGATTCTTGAAGCAATAAAAAAACAAAAAAACAAACAAACAAAAAAAACAAACAAGGACAGAAGAGTCAGACAGACTGAACACAAACACAAACTCCACTCTGAAACACAGGGAAGGGACCTTTGCAGCTCTGTGGTCGTAGCTTCCATTAAAAAAAAAAAACCTACAGTACTCGACCTGTTTGAATCTTCATGGAGGTGAACTCAGTCCCAGGACGTGAACGTAGCAGCAGCAGGCGCCGCATCATCATCCTCACACCCTCGACGAAGAACATCCTGACTCTCTCACACACACACACACACATACACACATCGTATCGAGCAGGACGTTGATCCATTTATAAATATCTTTTAAAGACCTCATTGTGAATTGTTTTGTGCACGTCTGTCTTTTTCCATTTTGTACCTTTCAGCAGCAGCAGCAGCAGCAGCAGCATCATCGGGGTTTCACTTATACAGAAAATGAATTTAAACAAAACAAACAAAAAAAAGAAGAATATAGTTTGTCAATGATTGGATGGCCTCCTGTGGTTACACTTATGTCGAGTCTATACAGTCGTTACATTAATTAAAGCTACATGGTGCATAAAATAATGTTTATCTCATATTACTTTCTAGTGGATTTACATGAATTATAACTGGGGGGGGGGTTATTTTGAAAGGGTCTGGGAGGAAGTTTGTAGAAAAAAAAAAAACAACAACTTTTATTTTGGAGTCATTGCTTGGTTTATTTTGGAAACTACAGTAATTGTACACTTTTAAAGGACGAGGCCGGTGATGTTGATGTGTGTTTTTTACTTGTCGACAAACATCATGAAGAAGAAAAAACAAAACAAAAAAACAACTCAGTCCTACAACAACAACAACAACAACAAAGTGTCTGTGCAGCCAAAGTCTGATAGAGCTTCTTCCTCTGTGCCATAGAGTTTATTGTTAATGAGAGATGATTAAAAACAACCAATGACCCAAAGTGTTGCACCGAATCCCATTTGTATTAATTACTGAACTTATCACACACACACACTGATGTAAATATATGTTTCTTTATTAATCCATGGTGGAAACAAATGCACCGTATGATCTGTACTGAGCAGTGTTTCAGAAACTACAGTGATCGGGGTATTTATCAAGCAACATTTTAGTCTTAAGTGCTGAGATTTTGTGGAATTTATTTGGTCCCACTCTCTTAATGAATTGGAAAGCTGAGGAACATTTATTTTTGATTCATTCCCAATATATTTTGGATTATTTTGTAGATTATTGTTAAAATACGGTTGAATATACACTCCCATTGGCCATTTAACTATTCACTGAGGTATTTCTTAGTTTCTTATTCTTAGATAATTGATTCCCTTCAGCGATTGGTCATTTCGTATAAATTTGTAAGTGAGACGCTTGATAACTAACTTTTAAGTGCAGCTTTCAGCTCATAAGTAAACTCTTGGATGTGTTTTTAGATGTTAGGGAGATTTTTATTTTATTATTATTGATCCAGGAAGTGTGAACGTACATTTTTGTGGATGGCTGTTAAGAGTGAAGGTGAAATTTATTGTCTCACTTCACCGCTGAAAGAGGCGCTTTGACATTCTTGTGTTGCATCTTCATAACGTTTAAAGCTCACAAAGGAGAGGGAGAGAGAAGATGATGATTTACAGCCCAAAACACATTTTCCACAGAGGGAGTCTGTGGTTAGTTTAGCGAGACAAGTCTTTCCTGATGTTTTAAAACTTGACACTGTGTGTGTCCCTTAAAACTTTAATTTATATCATTGTGTAAACTACAGGCCTAACTATGCTAACTATGCTACTTTATTTTTTTTAAATAATTTACATAAGCAGATGAATGACCTCTGCAGTTTACACTTAAATTTTACCAATTGAGGGAGAAATTTTACCACTTTTTTCTAGAATTGTTTTTGAGAAATCTTACCACTTTCTGTAGAATTAAAGCAGAAGTAAGCGGAATTTTTGTGTTAATATAAGTCTTAAATAGTTATATCTTCCGACAGCAATCACTTACATAGAGTGTTTGGTCCGAACACGGGTCTGTCAGTCACTCTGCTCTGATCTGAGCCGAGGAGAAAACTTTTCTCGTATCCTACAACCTTTATCCAATGAGGAGAGAGAACGGCATGAAGGGCTGTGCGTGCAGCCAAGGGATGCGCGTGAATGTGGTGACGTAGGGACGAGGACCAATAGATCCATGACGAGGGCGGGGGCTGCTAACTCCATCGGCTGACAAGACGTTATGGTGCGTTCAAGGCAGCCTGTAACTCGTGTTTTTCCGAGCTGTGAAGTTGTACCAGTTCGATCTGGTACGAGTTCACGGGTCGGAAGTTACGAGTGGCCGTTATAGTGACTTTCACAGGTAAAACTGGTCGGAAAAACACGAGTGGGTTGCCTGGAACGCTACAAAGTCGTAAGTTGTGACATGAAGCTGTAATTAACGGTTTCAAAAGCCTGCCTGGAACGCAGCATTAGCCAAAACGACCGGATTGCTTACTTCTGCTTTAAAAACAAACAAAAAAAATTGGAGAATTTTTACCACTTTTCTAGAAATGTTTACCAATTTTTTTTTAACTTTCACTACCTTTTGTAGAATTTTTAAAACCTTTTTTTTTTTTTTGAGAAATTTTACCACTTTTTTGAGGAATTTACCACTTTTTTCTTGAAAGTCTTTTACTTTAAAAAACTTTTTTTTTTAGAAATGTTACAACTTTTTTCTAGAATTGTTTTTGAGAATTTTTACCATTTTTTTCTAGAAATGTTTAAATATTTTTGGCGAAATTGTACCACTTTTCCCAGAAATTTCTCCACAATATTTCCCCAAATTCACACCATTAGCCCTAATTTGAACATATACAGTACATTGACTAAATTTCATCCATTGTCTAATTTGTGTCAATTTACGGGGTCCACGATGTAAAAAAAAAAAGTTTGAGAACCACTGATTTAGAGCATTTATTTGCAGAAAATGACAGAGAAAGATGCAGTGTTTTCAGACCTTGAATAATATTGCAAAGAAAACAAGTTTATACTCATGTTTAAAGGATAATTTCCGTTTTTTTACAACCTGGACCTTATTTCTAGCATAAAATACGATCATTTTACTCACCCAGACAACTTTGGTGTCATTTGGAGTTGTTTTGACGAAATTAGCCCCAGTGGAGCGGCGCGTATATCCGTATAATGCGAGAACACGGGGCACGCAATGCAGCCTCTAAATAACACATTATCCGCTGCAAAACTCGTTAATTTCACCAATATTTAGTTATGATACACTAGTGCTATTCCCCTCCGAGCCCGTGGTGGCATGTTATCAACATCCGGGGTCTGTAGGTTGACCTACTGACCTCTGACCTGGATGATGTCATCTCCGACCGCTGCCCGGCTCATTCTGATAATAATCATTCTGCTTCGGCATTCGGGTCCATTTTTATCTCAACTAGCCGGAGCTTTAGTGAGTCCAGGTTGAGGAGAGGAAGCCTGTGGAAGCTGAACTTCATCCAGCTGCTCATTTTGTTCTGACAAGTCAGAAACACGCAGAAACGAAGCAACGTAGCATTAGCGGTAGCAAGTTAGCCGCGCCGGGCAGCGGTCGGAGATGACATCATCCAGGTCAGAGGTCAGTAGGTCAACCTACAGACCCCGGATGTTGATAACATGCCACCCCGGACTCGGAGGGGAATAGCACTAGTGTATCATAACTAAATATTGGCGAAATGAACAAGTTTTGCGACGGATAATGTGTTATTTAGAGGCTGCATTGCGTGCCCCGTGTTCTCGCATTATACGGATATACGCGCGCTGCACTGGGGCTAATTTCGTCAAAACGACTCCAAATGACACCAAAGTTGTCTGGGTGAGTAAAATGATCGTATTTTATGCTAGAAATAAGGTCCAGGTTGTAAAAAACGGAAATTGTCCTTTAACAAAACACAATTTTTTTTCTTTTCTTTTTTAAATAACCCCAATTTTTAATCACAGCAGTGGTTGATATACTCAACCTCGTTAAACATGATTTGTTTTTTCTAAATCTAAATTCTAAATATAATATCTAAAATAATCTTTTTAGAGCCGCACCAAGACTCAGTAATTTTAATTTCAACACGTGCACACTCATTCTAACAAAATGTTTATACAGTGCATTTGTTTGTTTGGTTTTTTACAGTGTTGTGTCTGCTTCACTTCACTAAAACGTATAATTATTGCGTCGTCTGGAGCTGGGACGCAGCCTGAGGTCTTGTTCTTGGTCTTTGTTCAGTCTGAGCAATTATCAATTGAGGATGAAGTGTCTGCTACTGCTGCTGCACCTGTGAGGCAGAACTCAGGGCAACAGGAAATCTCATTATTAGCTACTAGATGAGTGACAGCCCTGTTGTAAAGTGTTTCCTGTCTGTCCGTCGGTGTTTACGAGCTCAGATCAGATCAGGAGGCGTTCTCCGTCTCCGTCTCTGTTCAGAAGACGAAGGAGAAGATGATGGTGATGATGTGAAGCCATGGTTTGCACGGGGGCGTCATTGTTTCTCCTCCTGAATGGGCTCCTGTGTTCAGAACAATGTAATTAAACAGTGTGGTTAGTTGTTTTCCTACACAGAGCCGCAGAAACCATGAGGTCAGTAACGCTACAATTTTAAATTTACGAGGAACGTGTTTCACCCAAAAATAAATCACAAATGAGAAACAGGAACAATATTTTCTGATCCATGTGGAGTTGAACTCTTTGACCACGGTGACATCAGCCGTCACCTTCAGCAGACAGTGGGCAGCTGATCGCTCCCACAGAGCTGATCCCTCATTTATTTGTTTCCTTTGACGTAAACAAACTTTTATTCTTAACACTCACGGAGACAAATGGTATTATGTGTTGGTGTGAAGAGGAGGCGTGATCGAGATGGCACTATGTCTGTAAAATATGTAGCGGTGGTGGTTGTCGTCCACACATTCCTGTAAAGGTTTATTATGTGGTTTGGATTTTGGAGGCAACAGAGTCAGACACTCGCTGGTATAAAAACATGGATCTCTAAAACAGAGACACTTCAGCCTCATCAGCTCTGAGTCGAGGGACTAAAAGACGAGAGGATGGAAGTCGTCGACAGAGGAGCTGCAAATGTTTAGTCAAATCTAATTTATCTGGTGAAAAGGTTTCTCTGTAACTGGATAAAATGGGACACAGACTGGAGCTACTGGTGTTTCTTGTTTTGGTGACGACACCTTCATGTTCTGCTCTGAGCAGAGAGGAACTGACAGCAGCAGTGGTAAGAAGACAAGGCTCAAACATCCCATAATTTACAGTTTTATAGATATAAATCTGTGATTGTATGACTTTAAAAACGTTTATCTTTCAAATAGTGAGACTAAATTAAATGGGAAATATATTTAACTAGTGACAGTCCATTGTTTTAATTGTTTAAAGCTAACAAGTAGCACTTATTTTGATTAATATACTAAGAGATAAGAGAAGTTATCACTTGTACATTGTTACAGCAGCCAAAGAATATAGAGCACGAAGACATGAAGGCATAAAATTATACAAAAAAATAATCTTGTAATTGGGCAAAACAGAACATTTACCACAGTTTTTTTATTACAAAAAACAGAAAACTAAGGTTTTTAAGTTAACAGTTACAAAAAACTGTAATCTCATTAGTTTCACTGTGACGGTTCAAGTAGAAAAAACTTCTCAGGGTCGTTGAGGTTACAGCCTGGATCAACAACCACAACAAACAAGGAATGCAAGCATGAATCTTTTTTTCAAATAAATGATTAAATGTGAACAAATTAACATTTCAGTGTTCAGAAAGATGCAGCAAAGCAAAAACTAAATAAGCTGATGAAAAACTAAAAAACAACCAGAACTAACTAAAGACAAAACAAAGACAACTTGGTGCCGGGTCACAAGAACAGACAGACAGACAGACAGACACACACACACACACACACACACACACACACACACACACACACACATCAACAGTAGAAATCCCTAGAGAACTTGGGGCTGACACACTACTACCAATCAGTTCCTCTGATAATCAATACTCAATAATACTTTTTTACACTCATTATTGAAAGTGTTTAAGTTGAGTCTTTAATTTCTTCACCAGCATCAATGAAGTTACTTTACACATTGAGATTTGACCTTTAGGACATGATCGATCTACTGATTTTGCATTGATGTTGATCAAAAAGCACTGGTCACAGAAATGCATTAGTAATAACAATGACACCACCATGGCTCCTTTCTGTTCATGAACGATGTGAGTGACTCGTCTTTTCCTCAGACGTATTTCAGGACGTACGGTTACCTGCACGTCCCTCTGGACGGTAACGGACAAAACCCTCCACCTGAGGACGTAGCCGAGGCCGCCAGGTGACTTCATGTCTCTTCTGTTCTCTGCTTTAGATGAACGTGTTTTCTGTCTGTTCTGAGCTTTATTGTCGGTGCAGGCGTCATAAACTTTTCCTGTGAATGTCAGAATCTTCCAGAAAGTGACAAACCTGAAAGTCTCAGGAAACCTGGACGCAGCCACGATGATGATGATGAACAAACCTCGCTGTGGCGTCCAGGACTCGTTCAATAACAAGTCTCTAAAATACAGAGTCATGGGTGAGTGACTGACTTCCTCTTCTTCTTTCATTAGTTAGTCCAATGGTTTCCAACCTTCTCCAACTCAAGGCCATCCCACCTCCCACCCCCTAAACAATACAGAGGCCAAATAATGCGTTTTCAGAGCACTTTATTTATTTATATTTTTTCTTTACCACAGTTTACATTACACAGCTGATATCGATCTCTTGGTTCACAGCTATTATTAAGGAAAAAAACAACAAAATATAGCTGTGTAATGTTAAATAAAGTACTGAAAACAAAACCTGAGACTTTGCAGTTCCCGTGTGCAAAATACGCACCTTTTTATTTTAATGGTTAAGATAAAACATTTACAACATTTAACATTTCATATTATTCTTAAAAATGATTTGACGGCCCACTTGCAGTACCTTCGCAGCCCACCAGGAGAAATCACTAGGTTAGATTATTGATAAAGTGCATAAAATGTGTAAAATGTAAATGTTTCCATCTAAAAAGTGAGTCCAGTGTTTCCTGGTTGAACAGGTCACTGGCGGAAGAAGATGCTGACCTACCGCATCTTTAATTACACCCCTGACCTGGGTCAGAGCAAGACCCGTTTGGCCATCCAGACCGCCTTCAAGTACTGGAGCGCTGTGTCGCCGCTAACATTCAAGGAGCTGCAGCAGGGAAGAGCAGACATTAAAATCTCCTTCCACAAGAAAGACAAGACGTGTCCCGTTCCCTTCGATGGACGAGGTGGGAGCAGCAGCCTTTTCTGATTCTGAACTTCCCTAACCTAGGGTTAGGTTTTTAATGCAGAAAAATACCACCTTAATGTATTTATTGCATCAAGGCTTTTTGAGTTTGTCAGAAACTCTATTTAAGCAAAATAAAACAAAAATCCTATGACATTTGTGTTGTTAGGGTTGGTCACCACCCGGTTATAATGATAAGAACAAAAATTAGAGTTAAAACTGAAGTCATAAGCACAAAATCAACCTTTTCATGGACATCGAACCCTAACAACGCAACCAAGAGATGAGAAACAAATGGGATGATGAATAATTGTTTTTAGTGTATTTTACAGCTGATTTAAAGACTCGGGTCAAAACCGACCCTAACACATCTATGGATATTCTCATTCATCCAGGTCATTGTTCTTTTCTGGGCAAATTGAATCGTAGGCAACTGGACTTGTATTTGTCTGGGGAGACGTTTCGCCTCTTATCCAAGGGGCTTCATCAGTTCGTACGCAACAAGTCTCACTAGTCCGCACTAGCTAGAACCCTAACCCTAACACAGGAGATGGTAGCAGAAAGCTAAAACACAAGATGAAGGTTAAACCTCGTCCTTGCAGTGACCTTGTTGACTGGAGTGTTTGTTTGAGCTGCTGCTTCGTCCTCAGGTCGAGTTCTGGCCCACGCCGACGCCCCTGAATCGGGCATCGTGCACTTCGACGCAGACGAGCAGTGGACCGAGGGGAAGAGCCAGGGCTCGAACCTGCGGATCGTGGCGGCCCATGAGATCGGCCACGCCCTCGGCCTCGGCCACTCGCAGTACTACAGCGCCCTGATGGGGCCCGTGTACAACGGATACCGCTCCGACTTCAAGCTGCATCCGGACGACATCCGAGGGATCCAGGCTTTATACGGTGATGTTATCGCAGTTATTACACACACACACACACACACACACACACACACACACACACACACACACACACACACACACACACACACACACACACACTATGAATAATGTAATGTACAGTATGCATGCTCTCTGAAGTAGAAGTAATGCAATGTGCAGCGTTGTCCCCTGTGCAGGAAAACCACCGAGTGGTCTCCCGTCCAAAGATCCAGGTCAGTCAGCGCCAGGAGGAGGAGGAAGTGTGGATCCCTGTAAGGCCTCGCTGGACGCCGTCATGTTGGGTAAAAACTAAGTCTCTGGATGGTCTGTGATAAATGAACTCCCTAAGGGATCTGTGCATCTCATCTACACATATATATTATGTACTTTATTTTTTATAGAAAGAACATAAACAACATACAGAAAAACAGTCAGTTCATGCAGTAATGCTCTCATTTTTCCCATATTGCATTACTTATCCATCCGTAGACTTAGCAAGAAGGTCATCCTTTCCATATTTTGAATATTAGTCACAATATCTATCCATTTTCAGGTTACAGCTTTCTTGCTGGCTGCTAATTGCATTTTTTAAAAGATATTTGTCTTGGGGTAACCTGACAAGCCAGACTATATCATTAACATGTCTTGTCTGGCAACGACCGGTAGACCTCGGCTCAATCCAGGGGGCGGGATGAAGGCTGTCTTTCAAACTGCCTCTGCACCAATAGGGTAGCGCTACGATTAACCAGAGCAAAGAGCAGGATGACGTTAGCCTGACAAGCCAATTAAAATGTATGTCGTCATGGCGTTAAGCCCGCCCAGCGACTCTATAAACAGATAGAGCGCTGTGATTGGTGAACACAAACGGTGTTCGAGACTTAAAAGGTTCCTATGGCTCGTTTCTAGACCCACCTACGGAGAAAATATATTTGCTGCCACTAGGGTGCGTCTAGATTTCTAGGCTAGTCTTGGGGTGCAATATTGCCCAAATAAACTGTAAAAAAAAGAGCAATACATTTCGTAGCATCTACAGATATTCTTCTTCTTCGTCTGTGCTCCTGAAGGTCCTTTACATAAGACGTACGTCTTCAGCGGTCGGTTCGTGTGGACGGTGTCCGACTCTGGCTACAACTCCCCCGTTCACATCTCCGCTCTGTGGAAGGAGCTGCCGGGAAACATCGACGCAGCCGTTCACTCTCAGAGGACGGGGAAGTCCTACTTCCTGAAAGGTGGATTCACTTTTCTTTTAAATAGATTCAAGATGCACAACATCTGCACAATCAGTATGTAATGTTAGATAATTATGTACTAATCCTTTAATGTACAGGTCGCTAAGTACATGATAATGTCTAGAAATAGCCTAGAAATAACAATCAATTTCATAGTAATGTTGAGAAATATCGCCAAGAAATTACAATTGATTGCGTTGAAGTAGAACCGGAAATAATTGATTGTAATTGACAATTGCAAGGACTTGGTGGAGAAAAATTCTGCCTTTCTCAAAAAATTCAAAGCATGAAAAGCATGTGTAATCTTTTGCCTTAATGAAAAACATGACATTTCTATGAAATTAACCTTCATTTCTTGGCTATTTCTTGACATTATCGCATAATTATCATGTACTTAGCAGCCTGTAAATGAAAGGGTTACCAATTATGTTTTCTTTACTGAATGTGTTTTCACAGACGACAAAGTGTGGAGATACACAGGATTCAAACTGGACTCTGGTTTCCCCAAACCTTTGACCAACCTCCCTGCAAACATCGACTCAGCGCTGTACTTCAACAAGAACAAGAAACTGCTGTTTTTCAAAGTAAGAGCTCCAGATAAGTTATTATGTGATGATCTTGTCCGACCCTGGTCATCATCATCCCCTGGCATCGTAATTCAAAAAGTCCTGGGTTTCAGCAGCCACTGGGCTTTTAAAGGTGTACAGAAAAGAAAGATGAATTTGATTCTGGGTCATGAAATTAATGTAATAACTCATCTATCAGACGATTTAGGCCAAACTTTGTGCAAAATTCTATTTTCGAGTAAATCCGGGATGAAAGTGTGGTAGTTTTGGTGCACGAATTATGCGTCACGCTGCTCACGATTCATCAGCCACTGATATTGGATCCGTCATCCGTCAATCAAACGTCTGAGACACACACACACACACCGAGCTCGGTCTCGCTCCAAACTTTAAATATCCCGCCCGCTTGATAACGACCAATCAAATTCGTTTTCCTTACTCGGGTAAACTTGTGCAGCAACTCGTGGAAACTCGTAGAAGGAAGCGTGACAAACAGGACAAACGGCCATTTCTGAACATCTTTAAAAAACAAATGATTCATCGCCATTTAAAGGTGGATTGCATGCACTGTGGTCACTTAACTCCTTCTGTTTTCACTATTTATTGTATTGTACTTTTTTGATTGCTCATTTTTAACTGTTGTCTCATCTCATTGTTTTGTATTCCTATTGTGTTTTTTGCTGCTGGCTGCACCACAAATGCCCCTCAGGGACAATAAAGATGTCTTGAATCTTGAATCCTGGAGAATAACTCACCTCCCTCTCTCCTCTCTCTCAGGGATCTGGATACTGGCAGTGGGATGAGATCGGTCCGACAGACTTCAGCTCTTATCCCAAACCCGTCAGTCACCTCTTCCACGGCGTCCCCGGCAACACGGACGCCGCGTTCACGTGGACGAACGGTCACGTCTACGTGTTCAAAGGCTCCAAGTTCTGGCGCGTGAACCAGAACCACCAGGCCGCGGAGAAGGCCTTCCCCCTGGACACGGCCTCGCACTGGATGCAGTGTGACGACTGAGCCACCAGAGAGCGCCACCGGGGACTCAACACACACACACACACACACACTGTCCTCAACACGAGCCTGAGAAAACACTCGACAGTGTGAACAATCAGAGCACTGTTGGTTTTATTAAAGGACACAATGAGCATGAATTTAACTAGATAATAAATATTTGCAGAGTTTTAATGTTTCTTTTTTAGTCACATTGAGATGTTGGTGTTTTTATAAAGTGATATGAGATGAACAACTGAGGCTGCTTTGTTTTTATTTTTACGGATGGAGCTTCTAGTGTTCAGAATGGATGAAATGATGGAAAACAGATAGAAAATATTATAATATTTAATTTCATGTGCTGTGAGGCCGATTGTTTAAACCAACAAAAATCTCTGCCACGGGACCGGGAATGTAGTCCAGATAGAAGATTAATTAATTATCTTAATCTAATCTGCTCAATTAACTTAAGGTTTTTAAAGTTTTTTTTTTGTTTTTTTTGTTGCCTTAATTGCAATTGACAGGACAGTTTAGGGTCATTGGGGGAATCGAACCGGGCCCGGGTTCAACCCAATGAGCACCACAACGCATCTAAATCACCTTTAATGTAATTATGTGTAATTAGGAATCGAGTGCTGGGCTGTTTATTTTCATTTTTATATTGAATCTATTAAAATTCATTAATTTACAATCTAATAGTAAAAGTACGTGATTCACTGTAAAAGGAAACTTCACCAGAATGAAACCAGTTCGACTAACTCGTCTGATAATGGACAAACTGGTGAGAAAGAGCTGTAACTGTCGACTACGGATGGAAAGTAGTTAGTAGCTAAGCTAAATCCGGTACAAGGCATCTCTTCTCATTTCAAGACTAATGTTATTTTGTGCATTGTCCCTGATACAAAATAAACTTATTAAACCAAACTAAACTCTGCAGCCTCTGACTCTGTTTGTTCAAAAAATGTTTTTGATTAAATATGAATCATTAGTTAAAACACACACAAGAGCTGAAAAAGAAGAAGAAGTTGTGTTTTCTCTGGTCCAATCAGAGAATGCATGACCTTATTATCTTATCGTATCTTCAGAGGCGTTACAGCAACAGAGGAGGTAAAGTGCTATTTTTGTTACAGTCATAAATAAAAAATTATTGATTATTTAATTGCGTCATGAATGGTTTTGATTAATTAACCGGGGGGTGGGGGTGGGGGGCTCCTGCCTGCCTGAGGCCTCCAGAGAGTCTAGAAACGCCCCTGCTTATCTTATAGATGTTTGCATTAACTTTGATGCCAGGTCAGTGAGCGTGAGTCATAATCAATAAGTATATAGCTTACATATTATATTTCCATGTCTCTGCTCCAGCATCTGCAGCCTGAACAGTTACACAACACCTGAACCACAGAAACTCCACAGGTGAAGAGTTTCACCTTCGCTCGCTCTCACGTCTGATTTGTAGTTAAATATAAAAACCTGTTTCCATGGCAGTGACTTGTTTCTATGGCAGGATGTGTTTTTTATATATATATACACAGTGAAGCAGATAATGTTTTTATGTACATGAATATAAAATAAAACTCTCCCTCAATGTACAGTATGTGGTGTCTGTTGACTGACATTACATTTTACTGACTTCATTAGCCTACTGTTTTTATCCACTGTGGCTGTTTAACAGACACTGATGTGTATATATGGAAGAGTATTAGGGGCACTCATGGAGAAAAAAAATAAAGTTGATTTTTTTTTCCCATTATGCACTTCAAGAAAAAAGTCAAAATGTTGAGAATAAAGTTGAAAGCCAACACTAAAGCATATGTACGGCTTTCTAAAACTTTATTCTCAATATTGTATTTCGCCTTTATTCTCAACATTTCGACTTTTTTCACCGCATGATGTAATAACATGTAATAATTTTGTATTAATCTGTCACATTTTGTACTGTAATAAAATTCTTGAAAGCAATTTGCAATAAACTTTGGCGCATTTTGTAATAAGTTGTTGCATAATGCACCAAATTATTACATTTTCTTCATAAGAAAAAGTGCAACACCCGCATTTTGTAATAACTGATGCAATATATAACAACTTCTTACAAAATGCGCCAAAGTTTATTAAATATTGCGTTCGAGAATTTTATTACAAAATGTGGCAGATTATTAAAAATTACATGAGTTATTACATGAGGTAAAAATACATTATTGCATAATGTGACACTACAGACCCTAATACTCTTCCACAGATATAAGACACTATTTAGACGGAAAAAAAACATACCATCCGGTTGAGCTTCTACTCTCAGATCAATGGTTTATTAATTTATTGTCCAGCTTTTATCCTTCGTTGAATTGCTTGTGCTGGTTTAACTTCACAGCTTGCAGCCACGATAACACAGATTTCAAATGAGTTACAACCCAGACTAATCTAGACACACACTGACACTTCAGCTTTATGATTGTGTGCAACAAACGCTTCCAAGAGAAAGTCTCAGTATTTGGAGAATATAAGGTCGATATGTGAAAGTGTGTGAGAAAAAACAAACAAACAGTGTGTGTGGTGACTGTGGGTGTTGACTTATATCTCCTTCATCATTCAGAAGACGATCTCCAAACCATCTCAACACACAGGTTTGAATTGGTTGAATAGTTTCTGTGGATGTGGATCAGTTCGCCACAGATGTAACAGATTCCTTTAGGTGCGTGAGCTTCACTATTATAAAAGATGTTGTTGTGTTTCCTTCAGACGGCGAACGCGGGCGAGGCGGCAGTCAGAGGCACCATGGAGCCCGTCTCAAAGTCAAAGTCGATCAGAGTGTGTGTGATCGTGCTGACGCTGCTGGTGGACGAGCCGGTTCCCATCTGCCGCTCCTGAAGGCTCTGGAGGTAACTCTGCCAGGAAGACGGGGAGGGAGACACAATGATGATGAGACTGAGACCACACACTGTCATTCACATCATCATTATACACATCATTTACTCAGGTAATGTCATCATTTTGAGGTGTTGTTTTTACTTTATACTAACATATAGAGGGAAATACTGAACTTTTCCACCAGATCATTTATTTGGCAGCTCTACCTCTTAGGTTATTATAGGTTTATGAAATATGCAATAACCTCTAGTGTTTTTACTGGGTTGTTTGTTTGTTTTTAAAAAGGAACTATGCAAGATTTGCACCTTAATTAAACAGCTTTGGAGTAATTGTGATGGTTAAATGACTTGTTACGGGGAGAATGGAGGCTCTCTGTCTTCCACCTGGTGTCACTTGGCCCAAAAAACCAACGAGATGAGATCTAGGACACATTGATCATGCAAGGTTGTTTTTTTGGGCCAAGAGACACTAGGTGGGAGGCAGAGAGCCATTGAAACATCACAATTACTCCGAAGCTGTTAAAGGGATAGTTCAATATTTTTGACAAATTGGCCCATTGCCATAATCCCTATAGTTTTAGAGGTTGGTTTAATTGTCGGTGCAAGCTATTTTTTAGAATAGCAGAGCAGAGCCGCAAGCTGCTCAGAGCTACGCTACGGAGGCTAATGGGATTTCTTGATTTCCCTCATCAAACTCATCAAATACACAATCCAATAGAGATAATAATGGAAGCTTGCGGCTCTGCTCCACCGTTCTAAAAATAGCTTGCACCGACAATTAAAAGTAACTAACCTACTGCTATGACTATAGGGATTATGGCAATGGTCCAATTTGCCAAAATGTTGAACTATCCCTTTAAATTAAAGTCAAAATCTTGCATAGATCCTCTTTAAACCTGTGTGTTCTTAAACATTGTAACTTGTTGAATGTGTATTTACATGTGAAACAGGAACAATAAAGTCTATATCCTAATTCTACTCCTAATCTAGATCTAAAAGTCCAAACCAACATATATAAATATATATATAATAATAATAAATAAATAATAAATAATATATTTAAAATAGTAGCTGCCTTTTGGTTTTAGCTCTTTTGATGATAAGATAACTGTTTAAACCAAACATTTGCTGGTGAAACGTGACTGTGAGACACTACGATGAGACATTTGAAGACGTCGTTTTCAGCTCTTGGAAACTGGAATGAACATTTTTCACTGTTTTTGTTGTTGTTGTTGTTGTTGGCATTTAAAGGCAAAACATTTGGTTCGGTCTCTGGACCCTGAGGACGCCTGACGGACGCCGACTGACTGACCGACCATCTGTCCCCTGGGTCACAACAAAACATGGTGAGGCAACGTTTTGTTTACACGCTGCACGAACCTGGAATAACCTCCCATCATGTCAGACAAACCACGACTCGGAGCAATTTTAACTTTAAGATAAAAAATGTTCTTCAATTTCACAGCCTGTGAAGACGACTTTCTTATTCATTAAACTTTAACCTTAAACGTTTTCATCTCGGTGAGTCTTATCTTCTGCTTTTACCTTTTATATCTTTTTTATATCACTTCCTCTTTTATTATGTTTTACATTTCACTGCTGTGTGAAGCACTTTGATTTGCCCTTGGGTTGTGTATGAAAGGAATTAAGCTCACTCACTGCCCTTCATGGGTGCAATAATCCTAATGCACTAATGTAATTTGTCTTTTTACTGCAATTTAAAGACTTGTACTTAAACTTTATTCACTTCTTAACACATTTAGTAACAGAGGAGCAGAAAGAAACTGGAGGACGTGTTTTAATCTGGGCCACTGACCGGTGCCAGGACGTCTCCAGCGTAGCGTTTCAGAGGTGGAGGTCCGCGCCGACGATGTGACTGAGGTCTTCGCCTGGACTCTCTGTTTCTCTGCTTCTTGTAATGTTTCATCTGTTTTTTATCTGCAGCTGGGGAGAGAGAAGGGAGGAGATCACATGTCGATCCAACAACATCACAGAGGAAGGATGATGTAGTTTAAAGGGAGTGTTCGACATTTTGGCAAATTCTCCTATCACCATAATCCCTATAGACACAGCAGTAGGTTCATTACTTTTAATTATCGGTGCATGTTGTTTTGAGATCGGCGGGGCAGAGACGTGAGCTGCTCAGAGAACACAATGGAGGTGAACGGTACAGGTCCCCTGTCCCTCATCAAACTCATCAAATACACAATCTAACAACTCCAAAACGCTCTGGTGGACAAGTTGTGACCTGCACATTCACCACGCTATGAGATTATAATTTATAATCACGTAACATTACGACACATGACATGAATACTCTGAACTACTCGCGCTTTTCAAATCACTCCGCCCAGCAGCCGTGTCTGGAATGTAGTTCTGGCTGCATTTGCCTCTAAAACAACTCTGTCTTGTAATGTTACATGATTATCTCATAACGTGGTGAATGTGCAGGTCACAACTTGTCCACCAGAGCGTTTTGGAGTTGTTGGATTGTGTATTTGATGAGTTTGATGGGGACCTGTACCGTTCACCTCCATTGTGTTCACTGAGCAGCTCAGGTCTCTGCCCCGCTATGGAGCGCCGAAGCGGAAGCAGGAAGTAACGTCGCCATGGGATCTCAATTCGGAAAAAGTTTCCATGTTAGTGAACGGGAGTCAAAGTTTTATTTCGTGATCCGATTGAATTGTGTCATGAGAAAAAAATATGACCTCTACCTGTTTAAAACATCACGTTTCATCCCGAGAAATCAGCAGTTTATCGCAAAACGGCAACGGAAGAATGTATTTTGTGTGAAGACGCTCTACGGACTACAGATCTGGTGTCCCACAAAAAATACGTCACCAACTGACACGGGAAAGGGCGGCATGTGGTGACGTCACCTACGCGACTTGTAGTCTTTCTGGTTACGGATTCTTCGGAATTTTATTTTACAATAGCTTTACTACAACAAACTGCTGATTTCTCGGCATGAAACATGATGTTTTAAACAGGTAGAGGTCATATTTCTTTCTCATGACACAATTCAATCAGATCACGAAATAAAACTTTGACTCCCGTTCACTAACATGGAGACTTTTTCCGAATTTCCCGAATGACAACAACTGAAAACTTTCGAAACGTAAATGTACAATTCCACCGGAAATGCAAAACCGACTTCCGGTTTTGACCATAGATGACGTTCGGAAACTTGTGGATACGGATTATGCAGAATTTGCCAAAATGTTTAACCATCCCTTTTAAAGTGAAAATGAGCTTAAACTCACCTTCTGTGTGCGAGACGCCTCTGGCTGTGAACCTCCACTGCACCAACAAACCGATGAGACTCAGCGTGGGACAGATCGCAGCGATCGTCCAGTTGAACCAGCACAGCGGCCGCGGCGCCACTTGGCAGAACAGATCGAACACCTGACCCGGCAGCACGGAGCTCGCCAGCAGGTAATCCACGCACAGCGTCACCGCGGTCGCCCCGAACACACACGTGTACAAGATGCTGAACAGTTTCTGCCACCGGAGCGTGAAGACGGCGGAGACGGCGCCGGCGGCCAGCACCGTCCCGAGAGGCAGCCACACGGGGGAAAGGCTGTGAAACTGTCCGACCGCCACCAGCACGGCGAGGGCCAGCGTGGCGCCCAGCTGCAGGCCGCTCAGCAGGAGGCCCAGCGCCGACACCAGCATCGTCATCAGCCCGCACAGCACGCCCACGCCCAGGCCGATGCCCGCCTTGGTCTCCATCGCCAGCTGGACGCCCAACGCGGGCTCCTTGTGGTGGTACAGCAGCAGGACGGCCGCCGTGCCGGACAGGAAGCCGGAGAAGAACATCACCATCTTGAAGCAGCGGTATCCTGGAGGAGACGAGACGGGAAGAGAAAAAAGGTTCAACACAAAACAAATCCAACACAGCTGCTGCTCTGGCTCAAACACTTCACAGGGAAAAAAAAGTCCAAACACAAAGAAAAAGAAAAATCTCAACTTTTAACCCTCATGTGGTGGCTGGGTCTGTTTGACCAGAGGGCCACTAGGGGGCGCTTTAAAAATAGGGGGTTCCTCAAGTTAAAGGGATAGTAGCATTTTTTTTAAAGTGGGGTTGTATGATCTACAAATAGCCCCTAAGTACTTTAATTGCAGTAGAAGACTCTCTGCACTCCTCCCGTTAGCAACGCCAGCCCATAGACCTGCCCAGAGATTTACAACATACAGTGTGAAGGAAAAACACAGTTTTTATTTGGACCTAACCAACTCACGTATCCCTCCGGCCCAGGTTTAGCGCCCACCGATCAGCAGTTGGTTAACTCCAAATAAAAACTGTGTTTTTCCTGCACTTTGAGGGGCTGGAAAAATTTTTATTATAGTGAACAATGGAACTGTGTATTTTTTTTCAGGTAAAACCTCTTTTAGGCCACGAAAATAGGCCATTTCTTTGGGTCCATTCACAACAATGTATGTTGTAAATCTCTGGGCAGGGCTATGGGCTGGCGTTGCTAACGAGAGGAATGTAGAGAGTCTGCTACTGCAATTAAAGTACTTAGGGGCTATTTGTAGATCATACAACCCCACTTTAAAAAAATGCTACTATCCCTTTAAAGAGGAACTATGCAGGATTTTTAGCTCAACTTTGCTCTTTTTTTTTTTTACCTTAATGAAGCAGCTTTTGAGTAGCCTAATTGTGATGGTTTAATAAATGACTCAACTTTTTTCGAGGGAGAATGGGGGCTCACAAAATCTTTACATCCCCTAACTGATCCCCTGACGCCGGGCCTGCCGGCCTGCAATGCAAATTTCCCTTTGGGGACAATAAAGTTGAAGTTTGAAGTTTGAAGTCTCTACATCAGTCCAAATATTGACCATATTCTTGATATTATTTATATCATCTATGGGTAAAAGCAGTTTAAAATAGGCTACTTAAATACAGTACATAGGGAAAGTATTCAGACCCCCTTTGATCTTTCACCATTTGTTATGTTGCAGTTTTATGTAAAAGTTTTTTTTTCTTCATAAATCTACACTCACCACCCCAAAATGACAGCACAAACACAGAATTATAGAAGTTTTGGAAATGAATTATAAAAGAAAAACTGAAATACCAGTATCAGTATTCAGACCCTTTGCGTAGGTCATCCAGGTGTCATCAGTCTCTTTTATTCATCTTTGAGCTGGTTCTACACCTTCATTTGAGTCCAGCTGTGTTTACCAGCCATTAAATAGTTTGGACATGATTTGGAAAGACACACACCTGTCTAAATAAGACCTCACAGCTCCTAGTGCATATCAGAACAAAACGAGATCCATGAGGTCGAAGGAACTGCCCCAAAAGCTGCAGAGACTGTGTTTTGGTAAGACACAAAAAAAACTGCTGCACTTATTGTTTCTAAGAGCATAATGGCCTTGGAAGTTTGGGTCAACCAGGACTCTTCTTCCGAGAGCTGAACAGTCAGGGGAGAAGAGCCACGGTTAGAGAGGAAACCAAGAACCCAAAGAAACAAATGGCGAAAACTTGAAGGGGGTCTGAATACTTTCCGTATGCACTGTACAACCCTGCCTGAGGCAAACTGTACTGCATGTATACTAGCAATGTATGACACACACACACACACACACACACACACACACACACACACACACACACACACACACACACACACACACACACACACACACACACACACACACACACACACACACACAGTGAGATAGGGCAGCGAGCTAAAAAACGAAACAAAAAAACAAATCCATTATGACACTTTTATTCTAATCAGAAGCTAAAGGGCAAAAGTTCAGCCTGGTTTTTGTTTGAATCAGGAATCTGCTGTAATAAAAAAAAAAAAAGAAAAAAGGAAAGAAAGAAACAGGCACAGATTCACTGGGATCGTCTGAGCTGCTTGGATGAGACTGAGAGTCAGAAACTACTGAGATATACTGTAGAAGTAAATCTTGTTCCAGTGTTCGTGTCCAACTCTGACATCTGTCATAGCTTTTGCTTTTTTTAATGCAATAATTCCCTTAAAACTAAAAAATCTAAATGCAGAGCTCCTCTCTCCACCTGCACCACTGAGACTGATGTTTTCCACAAAATGTATTAATCATTTACATCCACCAACTTTCCCACAGGCCACGAAAACCTTGATTTGTGTGAGTTTTACTGGGAACTGTTTACATAACGTCACATGTGGTGTTTTTTTTTTTTTAAGGGAGAGCAGGTTCACAGGACACACGACACACTCGACCTTTTCTTCGGTAAATCGCTGATTACTCAACCTCCAGCTCTAAAAACGTGCTGCTACATGCCAGGGCTGGCCCAAACCTCCACAGGGCCCTAAGCAAAATTTTATCAATAATTATTGATTATTTACACACCTACTATGATCTTATTTCATTTTTCTAATCTTTCATTATGAATCATCATCTTAACCTGGCTTGTTTTTTTTACTCCATCGATGGTTTTTAATCTGAAATGCTACCAAATTCTGCCAAATGTGCAGCTTGGGGCCTAATTAAAGGTACATTGTGTAGGAATTCCTCCCATCTAGCGTTGCGGTTGTATATCGCAAGCAACTCAATCGTATTTTTCATGTTGCATTCACGTGAAATTGGGCAGACGGCAGATGGACGACAGCCACTGCACGTAACGGCATAAACAAGCCTCTATGTAAACAAGTGGTCCGTCAGCACGAGGCAAAACAATACACGTGACACAATATGTTGTCATGGCGATGTCGTATTGTTTACCTGACCCACGTTTTAACCGGCTTTCTCTTGACTTCTGTGACTAAAATGACATCTGGTTTGTTACCGACGGCCGTCTGCCCGACTGCAGGTGAATGCAGCATCAGTGTAACAGTCCATTCCTCCTCACTGCGTTACGGCGGTTAATGAAATGAAAAACATACTTTTGAACGAAATAATCGATTTGCGTGAATAGACAACAGGAGAAGTTACACAATGTCCCTTTAAAGTCACAAATTAAACCAATAGACAATGCATTAATGTGTTAATTGCATTAACTGCTTTTATATTTTTGGTTTTATATAAACTGCAACAACAATGTGAAGTCCAACAACAACAATTAAAGATTTTTGCAATAAGAAGGTGCTTGGTTCGCTTATGCTTCGGGCCAAAGAAGCTGTTTATAAACAGCCCAGTGTCAGGGAGAGAGTCAAAGCAACAGGTGGCTCCTCATATTCTCTGCCTCTGTCTCACTCAGACACAGTTTTCCTGTTCCCATCTGCCTCATCTCCTCCAGCTTTGGGCTGCTTATCCACCCTAAACCCCTGGCAGCCTGCAGACACCTGCCACACGGGGTTTAAGGCGTCAGGTGAGCTAATGAAACATGTTGAGTGTGTGTGTGTGTGTGTGTGTGTGTGTGTGTGAAAACAGCAGTGAGATGTTGCAGTAGTGATGTCAAAGGACCAGATGGTGAGACGATGATGATGATGATACGCACCGAAGAAGCAGTAGATGAGGCCGAATGAAAGGCAGACGGAGCAGACAATGGTCGGGATGAGCTCATACTTCATGCTACTGAGCTCCAGCGTGCAGATGTCCACTAAGTCGCCTCCTGCTCCTGGCCTTTCTGTAGCGTAGTAGACTGAAGTGGCTTCCATGGTGGAGGAGGATTATTATTATTTCTCTTCTGTTGCTCTGCTGTTGCTCGTCTGGACGCAAATCAGCTTTGTTCATTGACGAGGGGAAACTGCAGCGTCCTGCGTAAGGCATCCAGGGAAAGAGGAAACTCGTACAACACAGTTTCCTGCAGTGCACCTGCAAAACAGAAGACGAGAGTGTTTTCAGCTCTGTGGCAACAACATAACAAACATAAACTCAACGCTCTGACATATATTAATCATTGAGTCTTATGACCGTCCAGTGGGGAGGAAACCGTGTATTACATTCAATACGATGAGTTATTTATGATTAGGAATATTATGATGAGAGTTTATAAGGTCGCTCCCACGTGCAAACATCTGTTCGGGAACCAGCAGCAGCGAAGGAAACCGGGGTTCCCCTCTGAGTTTCTCTTTCCTGCAGCTCCTTTTGTTCGGGAGCAGGATGCAGATAAGGAAACGACCTGCGGTGGCTTCGCACCAACCACCGTCATCCAGGCTCATTGTTCTGGGAAACGAGGTTCAGCACCGTGTTTACTGGACGACTTAACAAAAGCAAACAGCTCAACACTGTTTGAAAATATCTTGAAATATCTTTGAAAATATTCTCAAGTGAAGTCTGAGAGAGAGAATAACAACCAGTGATGGAAGAAGCACTCATCTTTTACTTAAGTAGTAGTAGTAACACCATGTTGAAGTACTTTGTTTTATGTTATACATTCAAAATTTAAAGTAAGAAAAAGTACGACTGTATCAACATCAATATACTTAAAATACCAAAAGTAAATGTGCAAAATATGCTAAATGGACCTTTTCAGAGTAATCCATATTTGATTATTGGAACATAATAACATATGTTTTTACATCATTTTGATGTAAGGGCTGGTAAAGTAAAGTTTCCTGAATAAGTAAAGAAATTAAGGTTTACACATTAAACATAGTGCAGTAATAAACAATATTTACCTTATAAAACTGTAGAACAGACGAATAAAAATAGCGGGAAAAAGAAATACTTTAAATTATCAAGTCCAAGTGAATGTGCATACGCTCTTCCATTACCCATTACTTACAAAAAATCAATATGAACTTTGTTTTTCAATGAAATTGTCCATAAATCTCAGTGAACAGTGTGAAGGCATGAATCATGTTTACAAACTGCAGCGGCAGCGTGAGTCACTGTGACGACCTTAAGCCTTTCAGGCTGATACACGGTCAGTAAATGGACTTAGAGGAGCTTTAGCAGGTGAGTGATCCTCCCGTCTGCTCATGTCAACTACTGTGTCCTTTTGTAAAGGTGAGTGTAGAGACACACAAAAACACTTTCTACACTTTTACACAAAAAATGAAGAATGAAAATCTGCTGAATGAACTCCATTGATATTGGTGTGATATGTTTTTGTTAAATTCTGACATGGAAATGTTATTTAAGTAACTTTATTCTGCAAAAAGTGAGAATATTCTCATCTAAACGGATCAAAAACTTCTAAACAAACATGTATAAGTATAATAACATGAGAAATGAAGAGGTGATATTCATGTGGCCTACCTGGAGAGAGACATATCTCCTCGGGGATGAAGGGGAGCTTTACCCGAGGACAGAAAGCGTCTTCATCAATAGTTTCCAGTAACCCCAGCAGGGACCGAGCTGTTACAGAGTTGGTTCAGGAATCTGTGAGACTCGGAGTCGGACGCTCTCGTCTGTGCTCATGTGAACAGCTGACGCCTCCGTCCTAAAGAGAGAGAGAGGGAGAGAGAGAGAGAGAGACCATCTGCCCTCAGTGACAGGACGAGGCTGCTGCTGCTGCTGCTGCTGCTGCTGCTGCCAAGTCCAAGGCCGAGAGTTCAGCTCTCACTACCCATGATCCCTCTGGAGCCTCCGCGTTATCGCCTCACAGCTTCGTTTCACTCAGTGGCACTTAACATTAAGGTCAAAGGGAGTAAATAAATATCACTGTGGATCCTGATCTGACCCTTTTAAAGAATCTCATTCAACACATTTGTCACTGGATTTATCATTTATGACATATTTATGGTCTGTGACACATAGCTAGAGATTTACTTCACTACCTCACGTTTTTTGGCAGCAGTGGTCTGTTGGATGGATTTTAGTTTTATTCATGTGTCCCTGAAAGATGAATCCTACAGGCTTTGGTTCCTCTAGTGCAGAGGTCTTCAACAGGGGGTCTGTGACCCCTAGGGGGTCCGCAGAGGTGCTGCAGGGGGGTCATGAAACCTTTGGTTGATTATACAATTTTGTTTGTTTTGTTTTTGTTTCCACATTTATGCTTAGAATAAAGATGTCAATTTGAATAGCTTGTATGCATGATTATCATTTAATTGAAAGACATTGTTGATATTGACAATGGTATCAGTTAACAAGGTATATTTATAAATGGCAGTGGCACGACCATGAATATACAAACCTGTGTATCAATTGAGTAGCTGAGTATTGAATCCAGGGTACGTTAGGCTACTAGGCCTCGTTTAATATAATACACAATTTTATAAATATTTAAAGTAGGGGGTCCCTGCTTCATCTCTCTATCAGTTTGGGGGTCCTTGGCCTGAAAAACGTTGACGACTCGTGCTCTAGCGCCTCCATGAGGTTGGCATCATCCGAACTTTCATCTTTATACATGTTTTATTCTTTATTCATATTGTGACAAAATATCTGCAAATTACACCTCCCACCCACTTCAGCTATGCTTCATGATAATTTGTAAATGTTGGCTCATTAACACATGTATAGGCTAATAATGGTATGATGTTTGTATTTTTTATGTATCTGTGAAGCACTTTTTGAGTCTTCTCTGTGAGAAGTGCTATATAAATAAAATTTTACTTACTTACACTAAACGAAGAATGAATATGATGAACATTACAACTGCTTAAAACATGTAGATGTTAGCATTGACAACATCGCAGGGGCGGCTTCAGGTGGGACTAGGAGGACGGTTCTTGATTATTGGAAAAAAATGACCTAATTGTCCAATATTTTTGAGGGCCAACAATAACTTTTCACCCTCACATGTCACCCCTGGGTGTGGCCAACGACGCTTTTGTTTCAGACTGAGATGCAGGTGGTCTAATGCGACACCTAGTGGCAGAAATGATCGATTACAGAATCTCTGACTTGTTCGTTGACAGTTTGTTTGTTAGATGACGATTGTTTCTTTTGTGGATAACTTTTCTAAAACACATTTTTTGCAGGTTGAATTAAGCAGAACTGTTGATAGACATCACACTGATATAAAAGTGGAAGTCTCCAGACACAGTCTGCGGCAGCACAAACAGCTTATAAACCCACATCCAGACTTATGGCCTGAACACAACAACAGCAAATGTCAAGGGGGAGAGAGCAGATTAATAATGACAGCAGTGATCTTCATATAACTGCAGGGACACTGAGGCGCAATAAAGGCTGGGATAGACGGTGAGATGGAGCTGTCTGGCAGCATTAAGTTCTTCTTGTGCAAAGTGTAATAACGACATCACCAGCCTGTAGTTCCTTTCATCAGCTCGATATGTCTGTCTACTGTCTGCTGTAGAAGATCAAAGGAGGACACGCTGCTGAAAAGTCCAGGGATCGGGTAAAAACTGACAACGGTGCTTTGTGAGAATAGACGAGCAGCTTGTTTGGTTTATTTTTAGCTGAGGGAGCAACTTTAGGGGCGACGACAGCAGCAGCAGCAGCAGGGTCCATCGTCCACGACTTTGGTCCAGTTTGTTTTTGTTTCATTGTCCTGTTTTATTTTTGTTACGCTGTTTTTTCCAGTGTCCAAACACTTTACTATTGTTTACTTTTGTATACAAGCCTCAACATTAATTGTTACGTAACCAACATTTGCCACATGTATACTTGTAATGTGTGATATTCAAAAATCCCAATAAAGTATTAATCATGAAAAAAATGATTGCTTTGATTGCCTGCATAATAATTTAGATTTGGCTGTGGATCCCCTGCCCATCAACCCATCAACCCGTCAACCAGTCAATCATATCAATATCCGGTTTGCCTGTCCACCTGCTGGCTTATACCAACATCCCTTGCTCTTTCTTTTAGTTTTTTTTTTTGGATGTTTTTATTTGAACTTGTATCATAAGTATTTTACTCTATTTATTGCACCCCGCACTTTCTTTCTTTCTTTCTCTTCTCTTGGATTTGTTTGCCTTTGTTGCTGTTTTATTGTATATTATGTACTGTGTATGGATGTTTTACATGTACATGGCAGCTGTCAAACTCCCTTGCCCAAGACAAATTTCCCCTGGTGGGATTTGATTTAATTTGAGATTTATCTGCTGATAATTTTACCTAAAGGAACAATATAAAGGGTGAAAACTACTGAAGCCATGAGGAGATCAACTACAGTATAACTGTTTCTGTGCTATAATGGACTTGTATAATGTATTATATTTATTATTTATTGTGAATTATTCTTGTTTTTTGTGGCCAAACACTCCACCCTCCTGCATATGTTGCTATTGTTGTTGTTGTTGTTGTTGTCCTTCCTATAGCTGGTACTGTATATATGAGAGTATAACAGAGGAAAGTCCTGCCCTCTAAGGATTTATAAAACATACATTTACAACACACTATTGATTGCCCCGTTGCTCTCTGAAATATCAGAGGCTGGAGTGGATTCATGAGACCTCTCTCTCTCTGTGTGACGCTTTATGACATTTTTGATTGCAGAGCAGAGAGTATTGATCACAGCTGAAACATTTAACCTCTATACATGAAATGTGTTTTCCACCTGAGTGGTTTGCAGACAGATTAAATGGAGGTTACACTGACACTATGGATTTTATGATGATATTTATCTTCTTCTCTTTTTGGACCATTCACCAAAATGATCCGTGAGGACTTTTATAACGAACGTACAGAACCTGATGCTTTGTAAAGCCTTAAACTCATCATCAAATAGAAAGATACGGGTGATCAGATAATAAATCCTGCATGAATAACAACATGTCTTAGATAAAATTAAAAGTTGATGGATATTTTTTTCTGTAGGTGATACTATGAGACACTTTCAGTCAGACATATGGATGTTCAGGCTTCTACTTAATATACAGGATTAATGCACAGACACTGTGTTTCCAGCGTTATCAATCCATTCACTTCAGAGATTATTCATGGAGATGTTCCCGTATCCCTCTGCTTCACATTATGCAGGCGCATGATATACGACATGCATGCATACATACATGCAATTAGCTACTGAATTGCAGAAACAAGTAAAGACCATTTCAGCTCCATTACAATTCCTGTGTGTGTTTTTTTTTATTTAATTTACTAGGTTCTTAAACAGGGTCATTACACCTCACACAGTTTGGTTTGTCTGAGTGCTCCCTCCTCTAAAATGTCTGTAAATTAAACATCTGAGACTCTATATTATTGACTGAAAACCAAACATGCACTGAGGCTTCGGAGAAGTTCAAAGTACGACTTGATAACCACCGATCAATGTCCAAATGTTTGCTGTGGCTGTGAAGACCAAAGATTTCCTCATATACACTGAGACGTTCATTCACAGAGGCTTTCAATGTTACATCTAAAGATGAATACAAGTCTCCTGACATGATGACTGTGCTCAGTTTTAAAGGGATAATTCAACATTTTGTCAAATTGGCCCATTGCCATAATCGCTATAGTCTTAGCAGTAGGTTCGTTACCTTTAATTGTCGGTGCAAGCTATTTTTAGAACGGCGGAGCAGAGCCGCGAGCTGCTCAGAGCTACGCTACGGAGGCTCATGGGATTTCTTGGTTTCCCTCATCAAACCCATCAAATACACAATCCAACAACTCCAAAACGCTCTGGTGGACAAGTTGTGACCTGCACATTCACGATGCTATGAGATAATAACAGAACATTACCAGACAGAGTTGTTTTAGAGAGGGAAATACAGAGACTGCTTGCTGAAAAACTGCCCCCGACGGGAACGCGCATCAGCAGTTTTGCATGAATTTACCTCAACGAACCTACTGCTATGACTATAATGATTATGGCAATGGGCCAATTTGACAAAATGTTGAACTATCCCTTTAATATTTGTACTGAAGCTATTGGTAAGTAAGTACTTTACTACAACTCACAAACACAAAAAAGTTTACTGAAGTGTACCAGAATTCAAATTAAATTGAGGCATTCACAGTTTCACAATTGTCACGTGATCTGGTGATGCAGAGTATTTCAGATGAACTGAAGGGTCAAGTTCACATATCATTGAAAGCCCACCTGATTGCCTGACAAACCTTTGAAAAACTTAAAACTTAAAATATCTCCTGTTTTATGAAAATATTTGATATTCAGAGTACAATACAAAGTTATGTTGTATTATTTTAGCATTGAATAAAAATAAAAACAGGACAAACTTGTTTGTTTTTAGTCCTTTCTAAAAAAAAACTGTACAATCAACTGTGACAGTTGATTGTTTTTATGGGGTTTATATCTGGTATCTTTGTGTTAATTTACCAGCTGTAGCCTTATAAGAAATCAATATGACAGCACTATTTAATCTACTGTATATCCTTTAAGCTGAGAGTAGCTGAGTAAATGTAGAACTATTAAATTATGTTCCTGCAATAGGTCAAAGTTTTTCTGCTTCACCAAAAATCCTATCATCTTTTAGAGTGAAGCAAATTTACTGCTTCAAAAAACTATACACCACTCATCAGTCATAAGGAGCCAATCCCTTACATAACATGGATATAATGAATCTGGTATTATATGGTTGCTGCAAACATACACAGGCCGTTCTCTATTCTATCCAAAATCAATTAACATGTTCAAAGACAGACAAAAACAAACACTGAACTCATACATGTTCATATAGCTACTGCTGCTCTCACTCATCCACCATCACTTGAATCTACAGCCCAGGATAAAAGCTTGGGCCGTATCCATAGCAACCCCTCTCCTAAGCTTCTCAATCAATGGGGTCTGTGATGCTAATAACCTGCTGCTCTCACCCTAAATGACTGTGTATGAAAGGTCTAACACTGACATTCAAGAGCGTACACAAGATGTACTGTTTCGCCGTCTCTTTATATTACACCATATATACACACTCTGACAAACGTGCTCTGGAGACGCTGGATTTAAACCTGAGTGGGTGGAGGGGGGGGGGGGGGGGGGGGGGGGGGTTTATGATGCTTCCCATGAAAACAGGGGAATAAATGGAGGATAAACTGAATAAACTCACATGGACAGTAGTAGTTGTGCCACGTTGTTAAAAAAAAATACCAGTGATGAAAAATAACCATATAGAAATACATTATTATTTTCTTCTCTTCAATTTTTTCCATGACCATCCTCCACCATAGTGCAGTATAAGATCCTGCTGTCTCGTGAGACATTTTAGAGGTAAATGCAGAGACTGATTGCTGAAAAACTGCCCCCGACGGGAACGCACATCAGTGTTTTTTCATGAATTTACCTCTAAAACAAATCGCAGCTCATGGCTCTGCTCCGCCGTTCTAAAAATAGCTCTCACTGACAATTAAAGGTAACAAACCTACTCCTAACACTATAGGGATTATGGCAATGGGCCAATTTGCCAAATTGTTGAACTATCCCTTTAAGTATTTTAACTTTTATTATTATTATTTACCTACAGGAAAACACATAGAGCAGATTAGCATCAACTTTTCCTTTGAGAGCACTGGAATAAAGTAATGGATGCGCTAACACCGATCTCCTGCTTTGTGCCTCGACAGATTCTGCTCTCAGCATTATGTAGTTTCAGTGAAGACGCTTCAAGAACCAAGACATTAATTCAAACGCAGGAGCATTAATGGACAAGAAATAATAAACAGTCTCTTCAGTGCAGCATTATGGGCTTTCTTAAACAACACAACACACTCTGGCCGGCCTTTGATTACTCTGTATGTGATGCTACTGAGCACACAAGAGCTCTTGACAGATGCAGTGGATAAATTATTCAGTCTCACAGACGAACTGCTCTTCATTTTGTCATCATCAAAAGGTATTAAAAACATTGTGCACTAGTTGTCACCTATCTGTCTGGCTGTTACTCGTGCTATGACTTATTCATGAACTTAAAAATAAAGCTCACTGCGTCGTAGGCTAGTGGCTTTTTCAGATTCAGACACACATTCAACAGAACTAAGTTAAATTCTCAGGTCTCAGTAGATATCTAAATGATCTGAGGCTATTTTGTCTTTGATTGTGCCACATTAGATGCAAAATACAGTATCACAGATCCAAAGATAAAAGTCGATAATCGTAGCACCTTTAAAACCAGAGCCATAAAAGTACTTTTTTCTCTTTTTGCTAGGATCATTACTGTACATGTGTTTCTAACTTGGTGAGTTTGGGAACAAAAGGCTGAAATTCAAAGGGTTTTATTATTATGAGCAGTCAAGTCATCAGTGTCGATATGACTGGATTATTTGATAGCTCTTTTCACTGTATCATTGGGTGAAATCACTAGGCTACGTAAGAAGCACACCCACAACAATGCATCTGTTTTATACTATGTCATATGTTAGTTCAAACCAATGGATTATCTGTATTAGTCTAGTTCTAGTTATCCCCATTACGCTGGATGGCGCATAGGGCAGCAACAAAGTCCCTCCACTTCTGTCTGTCTTTGGCCATCTTCTCGATGGTTCCCCAGCTCTGGTGGTGCTGTTGTAGTTCCTTCTCTATAGTCCTACGCCATGTCATTTTAGGCCTCCCTTTCTTTCTTTTGCCTTCTGGGGTCCAATGTAGAGCGACTCTTGGGATAGCGTTGGTGTCCATCCTGAGGACATGGCCAATCCAGGACCATCTTCGCCTAGTGATTATATTGTACATGTGATCTTGTTGGGTAATGTTGAGAAGTTTATTGTTTGAGATGGTCTTGGGCCAGAATATATGTAGGATTTTGCGCAGGCATGATGTGTGAAAAGTGGATAGTTGGTGTATGTCACTTTCTGTGGTCTTCCAGCATTCCGCACCGTACAGTAGTGTCGACAGTACGCAGCTTTGGTATATCCTTAGTTTTGTTTTTGTTTTGTATTGGCTTGATTTCCAGATTTGCTTAAGTTTTATGAAGGCTGTACGTGCTTTGTTGATCCGGTTTTTAATATCCTGGCTTGTTCCTCCATCGTGATGGATGATACTTCCAAGGTAAGTGAAGTGATCTGTATTTTCCAAGATCTGCTCCTCCATTTTTGTATGTGTTGGTGTATTAATGTTGATAGCCATGATTTTAGTTTTATTGATGTTTATGATTAATCCAACCTGTTGACCATAATGTTGCAGTCTGTCTGTCTTTTCCTGCAGATGCGTGTGCGTATGTGATAGAAGGGCTAGATCATCCGCAAAGTCAAGGTCTTCAATGTTAGAGTGGAGGGTCCACTGAATCCCTCTTGACTTGTCTTCTGTTGTTTTCCTCATGACCTAATCTATAGCAAGATTGAAGAGTAATGCTGACATCACACATCCTTGGCGGACACCGGATTCTACCAGAAAGCTGGTGGTGTTAGTTCCTAATGTGCATGAGAAGCCGTTATAGAATTGTTGGATAATATCAAGGGGCCAATTAGGGCGCGGAAACGTTGAGTGACGGGTCCAAGCAGCTCCGTGGACAGCTGCTTCGAGGCCAGTGGGCGGGTTCTCGGCCGGCCAATCCAACATGGCGCTGTTCAGGCCGCCATATTTGAGTCACAAAAACGACTCCCCAAAACCAATGGGTGACGTCACGGACGCTACGTCCATTCTTTTTACAGTCTATGGATAATATTGACTATGTGGGAGGGGATGCCATAACTTCTCATGATCTTCCAGAGACTATCGCGATGGATGCTGTCAAAAGCCTTTTGGAAGTCAATGAAGTTGATGTAAAGCTGCCGTTGCCACTCACTGCACTGCATCTGTATTACCCCTTAGCAAAAAGTAGTATACTTGAAGTTCATTTTATTAAAGGGATATTCCGGCGTAAGTTTAACCCATGGTCCAACGCACCATGACACCGAGTTAGACCCATGGATGTATATTATATTATCTTATAATAGATCCATGGTTAGACGGTCAGACCCCCCCTCGAGAGATTAAGTCTGCTAACCGTAACCGCTAGCTTCTCCAGTTGTAGCAACGTTAGCAATGGCCGCACCATAACAAACAGCGCAGTAAATATATTTATCCACTATCAACGGATCAAAAAGCCACTCATAGCCACAAATAAAGCTCAGAACAGCACCAAACGTCATCACGAGTAGGCTACAAACAGGGTCCCAGCCCATAATACGAGGCATCAAACATCTGTTAGCTTAGCCTGATTTCTATTGAAAAGAGACGAAAACAACTCACCCACTCTCCTCCAGTTATACGCTATGTAGCAACTTTCCACGTCCAGCATAGCGTCCAGGCACTGACAACACACGTCGGAGTCCGACTGGCAGCACAGTCATTTTTCAACGGCCACTGGCTGGCAATGACCACACTGACCACTTGATTCCCCCAGGTCCAGCACATAGACTCCCCAGTGTCCCACGTGTCCCGCTTATCAGAGCTATAGAGCCTGCTCAACGTCCAGAGGGACTTGACTGCTGTGTCACATATTGTCACCGTGACTGAGAATATTGTTCCTGTATTAGAAACCACTGAGGGATTACTGAGAGTTGGTTCACTCTACAGGTGTCCAACTTTATGATTTAGTTTTGCATTTTCTCCGTGACATATGCTTTACTAGTAATTTATGTTATTTATGCTATTTGCATGCTCACATGTAGTCTTGATTGTGTTTTTAAGGTTTAAACCTGCAACAGGGAACAAGGAAAAAAGTGAATCAAAACAAAACAGAATGATAAGAGTGTCCTTGAAGTACTACTATTACTACTGCTACTAATAATGATAATAAATAATGATATAAATCAGTGTTAAGTCACATTTTTCTAAAGAAAATATGATATGATGAATAACTCTGAAGATTTATTTAAATTCAACACACAAAACGGTCATAAATAAAGAAAATCTATACATGTTCCATGTTTGCAAAGGGAATTGTTAATCTCACAGTCCACGGAAAGCTGCAAAGCCTGTTTACAAAATGTATTTACAACATCTGGATCAAACATAAAATGGATTTACACATGTGTCTCACGCTGGTTCCAGACATTTGACACCAACTTATTGTGACATGACAACAGAGCTGGAGCTGTGGAGGGAAAGACGCAGTATTGTGGCTGACAACAAGACGACAGCAGCAAGACGAGGGAGACAGAAAACCTGGAGAATACATTTAGCATCACAATGTTCTTTTTTTTTTTTTTTTTTCCAGTAATGCTCGTATACTGTCAGATTTGTTGCAGATCTCCAGTAACTGAAATGACAACTTACTTCCTCTCCGACTCAGCTGATGGTTTGAATAGGAAATTATTTGTTTGCTGTCAGAGTTTCTCTCATTAGTTCCTGTTTGTCAGACTGAGTGAGTATCCAGTCAGTCTTTTTCGTTTGAAGAAGTTGCAGTGACAAAATCCTTAAAATAAAAGACGAGGTAGCTGGTAAATTAAGAACTAGAAGTGGAACAAAAAGCAGTTTTGTGTTAGATCCCTGTTTATCCACAGTACAGTATATATAAAAATATGAACCAAATTTACTGAATGGTTTGTGTGAAATATTCTCAAAATTGCTCTGTGAAGTCTGGAGTTATGCCGAAAAACATTTTGTGACCTTTGAACATCAAAATCTAATCAGCTCATCTCTGACTCCAACACCAAATTTCTGCACAGTTGTGTTCATAATGATGGGATGGACAAATAGCCGGATGCAAAACAGAATGCCTCTGGCTTTTCTGGCTCTCACCAACATGGAGGCATAAAAAAACATTCTCAAAACAAAACACTTCACATTAAAGGTCCTGCACACCCACACAGGCATTTTAATTAGACCTCCACACATGCTGAAATTAGATGGAGCCATTCTGGGAATTACACAATATCAACAAACTGTGTGAAGTATTAACAGTGATAATGGTGTAAAATGGTGGCGAGCTGACAGGCGAGTAGGGGAACTGTCAGTCTGTACACACCCACGCTAGGCCTTCAAATAAACATCTCACATCTGTATTAAACATCCAGATGTCTGATGAATGTGCAGTAAAACTGAGAATACAATATTTCACAGTTACAGTACTGATGCAAAAATTACGGAGCCCCTAAAGTAGCATGGGTAAAAAATAAAAAATTAAACGTTTCAGGTGTGCATGCGAAAGTTTAAGTTCGCACCTGAAACTTTCTGGTGTGCACGTGAAAGCTTTGCATGAGCACGGTAGCGGAATCGACGTCCGTCGTAAGCTCTTGAATGAAATTAACAACACGATCCAAAGCGGTGTATCCCTTGCGCCAAAACAGACTACATGACTTCAAAATTTGTTTTAAATGTCTTTCAGACACAACATAACGACAATGTCCTTATAATGAAGTCCCAGGTCAAAATATAAACAAACTAACTCCTGAACTGTCATTTTCATACATGCAAATGCAATAGGCTTTTTTCAGGTGCGCACGAGAGAACTTTCAGGTGCGCACCCGAAACGTTTGATTTTTTTCTCCCCCATGTTCCTTTAGGGGCTCTGTAAAAAAATACCACAACTACACCACAAACACAAACCTACTGTATGTCACAGCAAACACGCAGATTATTTACAGATTCCAGTGTCAGTGAATACTCAAACAACTATAATAATATAATAATAATAATAATTCAAAACATTAAAACGTCCTCGTGAGTCTTTATTATGAGATGCTGAAAGTGCTTGTTTCATCATCTGTCACATTGAACCGCTTCATGTTTTGCCCATGGCTCACGTCCTCGTGCTCCGTGACCGGCTCGTTGCTCTCGTGCGATGAATCCTTGACCATGCCGTAGTACATCGGGACGTTGTACTCGACGGCCACCTTCTCCTTTTGCCGCCAGTTGCACTTGCAGAGCTTTTTGAAGGCCACGCGAAACTTCTGGGACATGAGGTTGTAGACGATGGGGTTGATGGCACTGTTGGTGTAGATGCACATGCGGCAGAAGAGCAGGAACCAGGTGTTGTGGTACGGCGGGTCCACCAGGGAGTTGACCACCACCAGGGTTCGGTAAGGCATCCAGAGCAAGGCGAAGAGCACGACCACCACGGCCAGCATCTTCGTTATCTGTCGACGGGAGGAGGAAGGAAATGGGGGACAAGAGAGTGATGTAATTATGTGATGAACAGTGATGAATCTGGAACAACTCGGTGTGGTAGAGAGAGACCAATGATCTCTACAGCATTTCTACAGACAATTGGGTGACAACATTTAGCATCATGTTGCAGCAGTCACAAACAGGCAGACTCTCAGATTCGGCCTCACGTTTGGTCCTTTTATTCCCGTCTCACAACTGCTGCGCTATCCACCTTTTTCCGAACGTCAAAAACGTAGCCTGTTTTGCCGGTTTTGCTCTTCCGGTGGAATTTTATGTTTACGTTTCCATGGTTTCGGTAGTCGCGGTAAATGCATGGATTTCTTTTTTTTTTTTTTTCAATGAAAATCTGCAAAACGCATGGATCATCACACCAGCTTTTAACAGTGGATATCACAAAAATTGACATCCGTGTTAAAAGCCAGCGTTAATAGATCCATGCCAAGGGGGCAGTTGTCGGTCTGAGAAGTGAAGCTCACTTCCGGGTTCAAAAAACTGCAATCCCCTCGGCTTCCTCTGGGGGCTGGTACCAGAAGGGAGCATTCTCCATAGACCCCCATGTTAAAATAGCCAACTTTACATCCTCAATAAACATGTTAAAAGCCTGGTACCATTACGTTTTTTGGTCTCAACCGATTCTACCCCCGCACACACTCTAAGGGGGGTGAATTTTTTTTAAACTCTACCGTTTTACTGTTATTAGGTTTAAAATTCTGGCCAATTAGGGCGCGGAAACGTTGAGTGACAGGTCCGGAGACCGCTGCTACGAGGCCAGTGGGCGGGCTCTCGGCCGGCTAACGGCCGCACCGCTCCAAATATGGCAAGTCAAATCCAACATGGCGCGGTTCAAACCCCCGTAGTAGCGGCACAAAACAGACTCCCCCAAACCAATGGGTGACGTCACGGGTGCTACGTCCATTCTTTTTACAGTCTATGATCCATGCATTTACCGCAACTATGACAACGACTGAAAACCATGGAAACATAAACGTACAATTCTACCAAACCGGCAAAACTGGCTTCCGGTTTTGACCTTTGATGATGTTCGGAAACTTGTGGATAATGTTACTTGCTCGTTTCCGTCTCTAAAACTACTGCGTTACAATGTTACTTTCTCTTTTCCGACTCTCCGTCTCACAGGAACTACCATAGCAACAAGAAAAGAACTCTGGTAACCATGACAATTACACGCGCTACCTGTTGGTGAAGATTCTCTTCCCAACTGCTTTTAACTCACAGAATCAGTTTAACCGTGTTTATGAATAGGCCTACATTAAAAGAAAATTATGGGGTCCCTTCTAACATCAATGGGTCTCTCACAATCACAACATTTTTTCAATATTTGTCACAAGGCTAAAATGGCAACTTCTATCTTCTCTACTTCCCAAACTATATCATAGGCGCAGCCCGCAGGTTACTATAAAATAACTTAAAAGTTTCATTAAACCACAGTATGAGGCAACATTTAGCCTTTTTTAACATTTTTTGGTTTTAAAATATTGTTCATAGTCTCTGTGTGCAAATGTTGGGTTGTCAGTGTGGAAAGTAATAAAACTGATGAACAAATACAAAAAAAACAACTTTAGCTAGTTAGCTTAGTTTAGCTATATTAACATCTATAATGTAGGCTACTGTGTTCACCAGTTCAGCAGTTGAACTGATCGAACCAGTTTACAATGAACGTGAACGTTGCTCACGTTTTATGACAGTTTTACGACTCAATTTGCCAATTTGCACTATTAGCAAGTAGGCTACCACTGAGGTTGTTAAGAAATGTATTACTTGTTAAACTTTTTATCTGATATTGTTCGATGAAAACTCACCAAAGATTATGTTGAGACATTTACTCAAAATGACAAATGTCAACATATGACAGCACTAGAGGAAAGATCATAAGGATTCAGCCTCTGGGGATCATGACTGTCTGTACAAAAGCTACCTTTGGAATAATTTATAAAATCCCTTTTTTCTCTTACAGATAAAAACTTCTAAAATGAATGTCTCCAGTATCTACCTGTTTCCTTGCAGAGACTGCGCCCTTGCTGGCCTTGTTGGTGCTGCTGGAGTGGCCGTGATGGACCGAGCCGCCTCCCGCTCTGTCGTTGAGATGCGACGGCAGCGGACTCATGAACAGGATCCTGGCGATGAGTCCGTAGAGCACGGTGGCGACGATGAGCGGGATCACGTAAAACAGAGTGAAGTCCAGGAAGTAGATGGGCATGTAGAGGCTCCTGGAGACCCGGTAGCCGCAGGTGACCACCACCCCGTTGGCGTAGACGGTTTCGTCGATGTCCACCAAGAAGAACCACATGATGCAGTAGAGCGAGGTGAAGATCCAGACGCCGGCGATGATCCTCTTGGCCCGGGACACGGTGCAGATGAACTGCGCCTTTATGGAGTGGCAGATGGCGATGTAGCGCTCGATGGTGAAGGCCGTGATGGAGCAGGACGACACGTTGATGCCGAGGTACTGGAGGTAGGTGATGCACAGACATCCGGTGTAGCCGTAAATCCAGAAGGCCACGACGTCGGAGATGTTGGGCAGCCCCGCGGCCAGCAGCACGATGAGGTCGGCGACGGCCAGACTGACCAGGTAGCAGTTGGTGGGCGTCACCATGTGCTTGGTTCGCAGCACCACCAGCACCACCATGATGTTCCCAGCGATCCCGACCCCGCAGATGAGCATCGTCAGGAATATCGTGATGACCTGCTCCCCGAGAGGCTTCATGGGCATCTGTGTCAGGTTCAACACCTTGGTGACGTCTTGGAAAACGGTCGTGTTGTTGTTCTCCATCGTGAGGTTTATCTCCACGGACACAAGATAAAGAGTCCTAAAGACAGAGATGCAAATATTAAGGAGTGTCAGAAAGACTTTTATTTTAATTATAACAAGAAAACTGCAACTCCCTCCTCTCCAACATCCCAAAATATAAAGTCCTGAGTTCGAGACTATAAAGAATTTAAAGGGATACTTCACCCCAAATCGATAATTCACCAATCATCTACTCATCGTCATGCCAAGGAAGGGTTTGGAGAACTTTCTGCGTCATCAAAACGCTTTAGGAGTTGCAGGGGGGGTCCAGCTGGCAACGGATTTTCATATAATGGCGTCGAATAGAGTTCATTTTTGAATCGTCCAAAACACACACTATGAAACATCCAGATACCTCCATACTGCTCGTCTGTACTGACCCAAGTGTCCTGAAGCCGCCACATGAAAAAGTTGTTCAGAAAAAACTAATGTGATCTGTGTTTTTAGCCTTGTTGTAGTAGTAGCTCCCAGTGGCTGCGCGCGAGATACGCTAGATATCCTGCGAGATGTTGTTCCGTGTTTACATCACACATCCAATGGTTTACAACGACGAACGAACATCTCACAGCAAAATTCACGCATATGCACAAACATCACCAGAGCCACTTGGAGCTACTGCTACAACAAGGATAAAAACAGAGATCAAATACATTTTTTTCCCAACAACTTCTTCATGTGGCGGCTTCAGGACACTTGTGTCAGTACAGACGAGCAGTATGGAGGAATCTGGATGTTTCATAGTGTGTGTTTTGGACGATTCAAAAGTGAACTCTGTCCGCCGCCATTATATGAAAATCCATTGCCAGCCCGACCGCCCCTGGAACTCCTAAAGCGTTTTGATGACTCCATGGCACGACGGTGCGTATATAAAATTGGTGAATTATCGATTTTGGGTGAAGTATCCCTTTAAGGGAGTGTCAGAAAGACTGTATTTTAATTCGAACAAGAAAACTGCAACTCCCTCCTCTCCAACATCCCAAAATATAAAGTCCTAGGTTCGAGACTATAAAGAATTTAAGATGATATAATCCAACATCGTTCATAAAGTGACTATAATAAATATTTTTATAGCATCAATCTATCATTTAGGTGCCCTGACACAACTTCACTGTTTGTTCTCTCTCTCGCTGCTCTCATTGTGTCGTGGTGGATGTTCATCACGGAGCGTTTATCTGATAAAGAGGCTCTTGTTTCCCCTCAGGATGAGTCGGCTGCAGCTTTTAAGTGAGTGAGTATTGGACTTTGATTCATCAGGTGATCAGAAACAAGACTCCAGATCAATGATAATCTCACAACATAAGTTAGAGGATGTATAAATTAGCACCTGCAGTATTTATAGACAGGTTCACCTATACAAAAGGTGATGATATAATTCCACTGCCCCCTAGTGGTTCATCTTGTTATTGCAGGTTTAATTACTTTTAAATTTAATTATTGTGATTTATATAAGGACACAATAGGTACATTACATATATATACACAGATCTGAGGCAGAAATATACATTTTAAAATTGTATGGTAAACTTAATATGATTATGAATACACCAGATACTCTCTAGTGAAGACTAAAGAGATGTAAAATTAAAGCTCAGCATCGTAATTAATGGCTTTTATTCAACTTTTAGTTCTGAAGCAAAGTGAAGAGAGAAGACAAAAATGATATTTAATCATAAAAATCCATCAGTATTCTTGTTTACTTGACTTTGGGAGGAATAATTAAGAATAAACTACTGCCCTCCTCAGCATACAGTATCATCATCGTAATCATGTAGCCATCATTTTTGAGTTTTTCCACTTAAACTCACAAGTAAAAAGTACAAATTTAAAGACACTCACCTTCTCCTCCAGAGAAAGACGAACCTCCTCTCAGTAAAACAAAAAACAAAATGCTATCCTCCACTTTTCTGAAATAAAGCAGAAATAAAACATTCACAGTTGAGTCAAGTGGGAGTAAATAAAACCACAGAAGAATTAATCTATATATATTAATATCATGTATCAGGAGAGGTGAAGTGTGCGTCTCACCATCCTCGTCCAGGAGGCAGCGCTCACTCTGACTCTCAGGTGCAGTGAACCAAGAAACACCGATGACTGCTGCTCGTCCTCCTCCAGAGCCGCTGCACTCGTCCACATATGTCTCTTTCTCTCTCGCTCTCTCTCTTTCTCTTTATTTTCCCAGTGCACCCCTCCCTCCCTCTCTCCATCCATCGCTCTCACATCACACACAAACACACACACACACACACCACTTTACTGCAACACACTGCTTTTGTTCAGCCACCAACTTGAAAATCAATTCCTCCTCCTCCTCCTCCTCCTCCTCCTCCTCCCATCATCCAGGGCTCGGGGCGTCATGTCAACCACCGCGGCCATGCATGTGACCATAAACCCTGTAATTATTGAAAGAACGGAGGAGGAGGAGGTGCAGCCTGCAATTGAACGCATCATCCACACTGCACTGACTGGCCATTGAACTGAAATGGCACTAATTACCAAGCCTTAGCCAACTGTGTTTTTTTTTTTTTCAGACATAATTTAGTTAACTCATCATCCTCCTGCGTGGAAAAGAGACAAATTGACATTTTCAGATTCTCGACTTCCCGATTGTCTCGACTTCTCCTGAGGGACAAATAGAAACACACATCAGAAGATTAAGATTCTCACTATTCCTGTGACATTTGGGAAAGCTTTCACAGCTCAGCTCCCGGCAGTCTCTCTGACTGTCTGTGTCTGTGACTCGGTGCTGGATGCTGGATGGATGTTACAAGCCGGTGCTCCTCCTCTCAACAGGGACAACAACAGAAACATTTAGGCTCAGATTAAAACCCATATTTCAAAACAAATCAAAAAATCTAATCTGTTTTTTTTCTCCAAACGCTATCAAAACAGATTCCAACAAACCACTTAGAGCTGGGACTGACCTCTGGCCCTCTATCTGTGCACAGCAGTGTCCAACGTGAATGCTAATACACAGGAGATGCTTGCATTTTTATAGAGGGGGAATAGTTTTCAGCGGCTCCAGCAGAGTGTCTCTAATGAACAGATAACAGCTTCACAGGAGGAGGAGGAAAGAGAGAACGAGAGAAAGAAAGAAAGAAAGAAAAAAATCCTGCAGGACATCTCCAGGTAATTGTCTGTCTGAACGGCTGCATGCCAACAAGTCTGTCAGATACTGTGTCTAACAACGACGCATCAAAACATCTTCAAATACGTATTTTAAGTTTTGTAATTGACATCTTGAAGTTTCTAAAGGCGCCAAATATGGTGTGTTCATTTTTTAAATATCTTACATCCTAGAGCTTGAACAAATACATTCTGTATAATACTGTGTTGCATATGTTTTTTTGCAACCTCAAAGGGCTGAAATTTGGGCCTCGGGTTCATATTTATTCACATTTTGAAGCAATAATCCATCTTTCAGTCGAGTGCATTTCCAATGAGCTTAAGACCAAAGCCGTCACACACTCTTAGCGAGCAACACACTTATGTGAGAGGGAAAAATAAAATATATGAATTATTTATCATTTCTGGACGGTCGTTTTTCTTTTTCTTTTTTTACACAGGTTGCTGCCGAATTTTGAGACAATAATAAAAAGTCAGGAGTAAAAATAGATGATAAGGAGGTTTTCTATTATTATTCTTGGAAGACGTCTTAAAATAAACTCCCAAAGCCTCATGGGAATTTAAAGCAGGAGTGAACTGATATGCAAAAGAGTTTTTCAGGAAAAGGAAGAGAGTCTTGTTTTCATAAAGGCGGCACTGAAATAGCCCCGTGAATTATTTCATGTGTGCATGAAACGTATTCGTTTAATTTATTAATGTTATCTAGGCCAGTGCAATATTGGAAAAAAAGAAATTGGCAAGATCTAATCTGTTGCTGCTCAGATCCGGAGGAGGAGGAGGAGGAGGAGGTGTTGTCCTCGTCTGTCTGAAGCACCACAGTGGCATCTAGTGGAACTGAGGGGGTAAAATAAAACCAAACATGAACAAACACAGAAAAAAAATAAAGCACAACTTCCTTTCCTGTGGAAAAAAAACAAAAAAAAAGTGGGCCCCTGCAACACAAACAGAGGGGCGATGAAAGCTGCACAGATGTTTTGTTTGTGTTGCATCTTTTCAAAAACCACATTGAAGTGTGGGCGCCTCTGAGCAGTTTGTTGAAGTGTTGATACGCTGAGAGAGGAAAAGGTGTCGATGTCGACTCACGCACACAGGAAGCTCTCGTCACTTTACCGAAACAAAACGATGATACAAACTGAGAAAGAGGAACAATCGAGGGGCACGCTGCAGTTATGTCATAAATGTATATATAGAGAGTTTCTATATATAACATACAGTGGCCAAAATTATTGCAACACTTGGCATTTCAGTTGTTGAATTGGCCATTAATCATCATTATGCGCTATAAATAGAGCCATCATAAGAAAGTTTAGGTCAAATCATTTACAAAGTCTGGACCTCGACCCCATTGTGCAAATTTGGGGCGAGTTGGAAAATGAACTGGATGGATCTATTTTACATTCAAAGGAAAACCTTTGGCTTGAGTAGCAGAAGGCAGGATGCGATAACTTTATGTTGAAGTTCTCAGGGAATATATTGACACATGCAGCAACCATCTGCATGTTTCATGATCACTGTGAAATTAAATCATATTTTGGAGGCAGAAAAATGCCAGGTATTTTCAGATCAGTCAGTTGTTCTAATAATTTTGGCCACCACTGTATGTTTATGTAAAAAATAATATGAAACTATTAGAAATGTCATATGTTAACACGTCTAGTCCATTGGAATATGTATGGTTATGTATGTTGGTTAATCTAAAATATGCATTGATCCTCAAGATTGTTATATAAAAAAAAGCATTTTATATATATGATTTTTTATTTATATGCTGTTTAATTAATGTCTGTAATTAACATTGCAACATTTTATACCAAATAAAAAAAAGATCATATAGATATTTTTAAACATATGTACATAGAGGATGTTTATATGTGATGGAAGTAGTGACATACAGTACATGTCAACGTAATTCTTGATAAAGGGACATAAATGTCAAACATTTTCAACATTTTGGCAAATTGGCCCATTGCCATCCCTGTATAGTTTTAGCAGTGGGTTATTTTTAGAACAGCGGAGCAGAGCCGCGAGCTGCTCAGAGCTATATGGAGGCTCATGGGATTTCTTGTTTCCCTCATCAAACTCATCAAATACACAATCCAACAACTATCCCTTTAAGTAAATTAGTGAGACATTGAATGTTGACCTGATGATGGGTTTAAAGTGTTTAAATCATATTCAGTGATGATTGTGATGTTAATTTCAAAAGTCACTAAAATAAATCTCTGTTCTTTACTTTGTGCCGATTCTTTCAACAGTGTTTCATGATTCCAGGTTGGACAAGTGAAGACGTCGACCTGCTGGTGCTGCAGCACCTCGGCTCAGGAGAAGGACTCGGTCTCTGGGCTCCTTTCAGTGTCTGAAGACAAATCCCAGGACGATTGGTCCGACATCTGTGGAGACGTCTCACTAAAAAACCAACTGGATGTTAAACTCTGAGGAGAGACGTCCACAGATGTAGCTTCATCCTCTGGGGATTAAAACCTGCCTGTGGAGGATTTCTGTGGCGGCAGCTTGAAGGGCCAAAGACATGAGAGAAAAATTTAGATATGCACTTCAGTGTTTCACCCCGAGGCGACCTGAACAGAAACCGTCTCTTGTTGCTCTTTCTTCCTTTGTTTCTCTTGTATTCTCTTCATCAGGTAAACCCTCCTCCTCTCCTCCTGCTCCCTGAAGAAGGAGGCAGAGATGTTCCTGCGCAGCCTCCTGGCGTAGACCTCGGCGAACACCAGGCAGTAGCTCAACAGCCACAGACATCCCAGCAGCAGCGTGACTCTCAGGTCTGGAGCCGAAGTCGTCGTCGCATCGCAGAGCGACGGCTCGGGGCTGAACGTCCACCTGTAGTCCCTGTGGAAGTCGGTGAGCGGGGTGTCGCAGCGCTGAGATAACAGAGAGCAGGCATGGAAGGAGAGCTTCACCTGGAGAAACACAACAAAAACAAACATATGTAAAAAAAAACAAAAAAAAACTGAAAAGTGAGTAACCCTTTAATTAACAGGCCGTTAATTACGTGATAATGTCAAGAAATAGCCAAGAAACAACAATTAATTGCGTTGTAATATACACACATTTTGGTCCAAACGGTGACCATTGTTTTACGAGCCGATTGGCGGGAGAACACACCACAGGAGAAAGATAATCTTGAGAGCCTAAAATAATCGGGCGATTTTTGTCCTTGGTCGGAAGGGGGAAAATCAGGGCAAAATCAGACAGATTATCTTTATGTGTGTGGTAGGCTTAAGGATTCGAGTCATATATGCCTACCATAGATATTTGATTGTTTTTTGAGTGTTTGTTGTGGTTAAGAATTGCCCCCATAGGTTGTCGCTATCCCTAGCGCCGGGTAGCCATGGTGTAACTCCGGTTTTTTGCTCCCCCCAACACTGGGTGACCATCAGGACAACGATTTAGGGGTCAAAGATGATCGGAATTCTCCTTTAAGGCCTTTATTTTAGGCTATATGGCTAATTCTATATTTGGCTAAAGCTGCGTTCACACCGGACCTTTTGTTTTTCTTGCTGGCGACGAGTTTACATGTTAAGTCAATGCAAACGAGCGATTGAGTGTTTAATCGCTCAAGAGAAAAATCGCTGGGGATCCGCTCCGCGCTGATTGGCTGCCGTAATCTATGTGTAACTATGACAACTACTGAAATCATGGAAACGCAATACAACTCTGCCAGTCCAGCAGAGCAAAGCCGACTTGATGTTGTACGGCGCTTGTGGGACTTCCACAACAGGTAAACGGCGGCAGCAGGTACAATGTCAGCCGTGCTGGGCCAATACAAACGGGAAGAGAATCGCTTGAATGACGTCATCAGAGCGATCTGTTGTATCGCTCCAAACTGACGAGCGACTGCAGCTGCGTGACAGAGCGTTTTTTTTGGAGCGACACGAGCGACAGCGACAAAAACAAAAGGTCCGGTGTGAACGCAGCTTAATTCTTGACATCATCATGTAATCAACAGCCTGTAAATTAAAGGGGTTACCTAAAGGGACAAATGAGCTGCAGTGGTGAGACAGACCGTGAGCTGTGTTACCTTGTAACTGACACTTATGGCTGCAGACGTGGGTGGAAAATCCAGCAGCCAGGGCACAACCACCTCCACTATGTGATACACGACGTGATCTAAAGTCACTATTGCAGTGATCGCAATGAAGTATAAAGTCACAACGACCAGCGACACGAAGCACGAGGCGCACTCCTCACTCGTGACTTTACACCTGGTGGTGGTGGGAGCGAGTTTCCTTTTAGCAGTTTTCTTCTGATCGGCGGGCGTCGGTTTCTGCGGGATCTCCATGGAGACGTGGCGGTTGTCAAACTGAACCGAGGTCAGGTAGGACTTCAGGTAACGAGCCGCTTCGAAGACCAGCAGGGCGACGAACAGGGCGGCGAGGATCCTGTTGGCCAGCAGCTTCCCGTCTCTGAGCAGGTTCCCGGCGTGCGAGAAGTTCCCCTCCATCTGTCCGATCATCATCTTGAACCGGCGTTTGACCCCGGAGACGTTGACGTACGTGAACTGATCGAGCTTCCTCAGGTTGGTCACGAAGCTCAGGTCCTCCCGCTTCACCTTGATCGTCTCTTCGACCAGGTCTCGCTTCACTCTGTTCCAAGGCTCCGACGAGCTCAGCAGGGTCCCGGCGAAGCCCTCGGCCGTGCACTTGAGGACTCGCGCCACCGCCCCGACGTTCGCCGCCACGTTGGGGACGACGTTCACCACCAGGATCATGACCGAGGCCGAGACCAGCAGCGTGCGGCCCTGTCGGGTGCAGACGGTCGGCAGCGTCATGGTGAGCACGCAGCGCAGCGGGTGGCACAGCGACGAGACCGCCGACACGGTCAGAGCGTAGAGGACGGCGGTCGGCACGGAGACCTCGGGGTCGTACCTCAGGGTCCGGAGGAGCCAGTGGTGGAGGAGGAGGCCGGTGACGACGGAGAGAGACAGACAGAGGGACAGGAGGGCGAGGACGTCCCGGCCAGAGGAGGGCGAAGGAGCGGAGTAAACGTCCCAGAGATTAAACAGGACGGATCCGAGCGTCTGTCTCCAACACGAGGCTCGGCTCCTGAGGACGGAAACCACAACTTTAACTTTAACAACTTAAAGGAGAGTTTGACATTTTGATAAATACACTTCGTAGCTGGTGATGTTAGTTTAGTTTAGATAAAGACTGGGAACTGGGGCGTTGTTTAGCTCGGTGCAGAGCAGGCATTACATATGTAGAGGCTATTATCCTCACTACAGCGGCCCTGGTTCAATTCCCTAAATGGCTGCTTGCTACTCCTACATGTCCTGTCAATTAAAGGCCTAAAAGCCCCCCCCCCCCCCAAAAAAAAATACTTAAAGCAGAAGTAAGTGATATATTTGTGTTAATATAAGTCTTAAATAGTTATATCTTCCGACAGCAATCACTTACATAGAGTGTTTGGTCTGAAACACGGGTCTGTCAGTCCCTCTGCTCTGCTCTGAGCCCAGGAGAAAACATTTATCGTATCCTACAGTTTTTATCCAATGAGGAGAGAGAACGGCATGCAGGGCTGTGTGTGCAGCCAAGGGACGCCGTGAATGTGGCGACGTAGGGACGAGGACTGTTATGGTGCGTTCAAGGAAACTCGTATTTTTCCGACCGTGAAGTCGTACCAGTTCGATCTGGTACGAGTTCACCGGTCGGAAGTTACGAGTGGCCGTTATAGTGACTTTCACCGGTAAAACAGGTCGGAAAAACACGAGTGGGTTGCCTGGAACGCTACAAAGTCGTAAGTTGTGACTTGAAGCTGTAATTTACGATTTCAAAAGCCTGCCTGGAACGCAGCATTAGCGAAAACGACCGGACCACTTACTTCTGCTTTAAAGGAGAAGTAAGCGATCCGGTCGTTTTGGCTAACTTCCTGTCAGCCGATGGAGTTAGCAGTCCCCGCCCTCGTCCCTACGTCACCACATTCACGCGCATCCCTTGGCTGCACACACAGAGAGGACTGCTCCTTTATGCCGTTCTCTCTCCTCATTGGATAAAGGTTGTAGGATACAAGGAAAGTTTTCTCCTCGGCTTACAGCAGAGCAGAGTGACTGACAGACCCGTGTTTCAGACCAAACACTCTATGTAAGTGATTGCTGTCGGAAGATATAACTATTTAAGACTTATATTACTAACACAAACATTCCGCTTACTTCTGCTTTAAAATAAAAACAGGTCGCTAATTACTAATAATGTCAAGACATAGCCAAGAAATAACAATTAATTGCATCATAATGTCTAGAAATAGTCTAGAAATAACGTCCAATTTCATAGTAATGTCAAGAAATATCGCCAAGAAATAATGATTGATTGCGTAGAAATAACGGTCAATTGCAGTTTTTGCTTGTTATTTTATGGCGTCATTGGTGTTTTAGTGATTGTCTGTTTGAGTGTTTGCCAACAGAGTTTCATTGTGCAGCTGTACAATGACAATAGAGTCTTCTTGAATCTTGAATCTTGAAGTTCAAAGCTTGAAAAGCATGTGTAATCTTTTGCCTTTATGAAAAACATGACATTATTATTAAATTGACCGTTATTTCTAGGATACTTCTTGACATTATCACGTAATTAATTGTCATTTCTTGACATTATCACTTAATTAACGGCCTGTAAACTAAAGGGTTACCAAAAAAAGAGAGACTGGAAACTGACTAAATATTATACAATAATACAACAAGTCACAACAGATCAAAATCTCTCAGGACGTGTGTGTGTAAAGGAGTGGAAAACAGTTCTCTACAAATCTGTTACAAAACAAAAACAAAAAAAGAAATCACTTGTGTATGACTCATCGTGTACAGCTGTGAACACCGACTCACAACAAGAAGGTTCCTGGTTCAGTTCCCAGGTCAAAAACCATCACACTTGACTCTAAATTGTGTATGAATGATCCCTTCAAACTACAGTACGTCATAAATACATGTCTGTGATATAGATATCAGTGACAGTTTCCATTACAGTAATGAAACATGAGTCAAAAAAACTGTAAAATACTTTGATTATAAGAAGTATATTCCAACACTGTTGTATAATTTGTTCCACATTTACAGAACCGGATGACAAACAACTGGATGAACTGACTCACTGTAAAACCGGGAGAATAAAAAGATTGTAGAACGTAATAAAAATCTACTAGAAACTGCCAAACAAAAACAACTGAACCAACACAAACTGATTATCTGGACATAAACAAAGATGTAATATTTCAACATCCTTCCTGAAGCTGAATCTGAGCAAACTAAGAAAACATTGAAAATCAAAACACAAAATTGCAGCTGGACAGAAAACAAAGAGCGGAAACTGTCACACTTTTCCACATTTTATACATTCAGTGCACATAAAAATACTAATTATAGCCACTTTTACAGTAGAACAAGACGGTGATAGATAGATAGATAGATAGATAGATAGATAGATAGATAGATAGATAGATAGATAGATAGATAGATAGATAGATAGATAGATAGATAGATAGATAGTATTAGATAGATGTAAATAAGAACATGTTCTTAATTGATTTCGCCTGGTTAAATAAAGGTTAAATAAAAAAATAAAAAAATAAAAGATAGATAGATAGATAGATAGATAGATAGATAGATAGATAGATAGATAGATAGATAGATAGATAGATAGATAGATAGATAGATAGATAGATAGATAGATAGATAGTATTAGATAGATGTAAATAAGAACATGTTCTTAATTGATTTCGCCTGGTTAAATAAAGGTTAAATAAAAAAAATAAAAAATAAAAGATAGATAGATAGATAGATAGATAGATAGATAGATAGATAGATAGATAGATAGATAGATAGATAGATAGATAGATAGATAGATAGATAGATAGTATTTTACCTGAGAGCAGCGATGACCTTCATTGCGGCGGTGAACTGTTGGACTGTGGAGGTGAAAAGAGGAACTTCCTGTCACAGTCACAGTCATGTTGGTGTTTGTGTGTCGCCTTCAAGTTCCCACGTGGGAAAAATGCAAAAGCCACTTTTTTTTTTTCTCACCATGTGAACCGACGTGAGGCAGAATCATATGGACGGATGAGATGTGACACACTCACATGCACAATGTGACTCAACGAGGTCTCACCAACTAACGCCACAGTCGCCGCGATGTCACTGATGTCATGTGTCCCGTGTGTGTGTTTGATTCACACACTGAGATTGACAGAGTGCAGAGCAGCGGTTTGGTTCACAACCTTTTTTGGCTCGTGAACCCATTCTGACATCACAGATTTCTGGTGATCTCAGCCGTCAATCAAGATGCACCAGCTGAGATATTTCTATACGCAGCATTTTATTTAAACTCGATTTCTATTCGAGAAAGTGAAAGTAGGAGAATACAGTTGTTTAAGATTGTCTGTGGTGTTTTTAATCATAATTTTAAAAAGAATAATAATTAGTTAAAAATAAAAAGTATCAGTAATTTCTTTTATCAATTACTATAGACACTTCAGGCGACCCCACGTGGGGTCCCGAACCCAAGGTTGGAAAACACTGGTGTGGAGGGACCTGGACTCAGTCCTGGACCCACTTCTACAGGCCCAATCTCAAGACTTGAATGTCAGATTGTAAATATATATATATATATATATATATATAATATATTTGGCTTTTTATTTGATAGTACATAGTGAGATAGACAGGAAAGGTGGAGGCAGAGAGAGGGGGAATGACATGCAGGAAAGGTCTGCCCGACGCGGGATTCGAACCGGGGACGCCTGCGTTGAGGACTGCAGCCTCTACATGGGGCGGCCGCTTTTTAAAGCAGAAGCAAGTGGTCCGGTCGTTTTCGCTAATGCTGCGTTCCAGGCAGGCTTTTGAAATCGTAAATTACAGCTTCAAGTCACAATTTACGACTTTGTAGCGTTCCAGGCAACCCACTCGTGTTTTTCCGACCTGTTTTACCGGTGAAAGTCACTATAACGGCCACTCGTAACTTCCGACCGGTGAACTCGTACCAGATCAAACTGGTACCACTTCACGGTCGGAAAAATACGAGTTTCCTTGAACGCACCATAACAGTCCTCGTCCCTACGTCACCACATTCACGGCGTTCCTTGGCTGCACACACAGCCCTGCATGCCGTTCTCTCTCCTCATTGGATAAAAACTGTAGGATACGATAAATGTTTTCTCTTCGGCTCAGAGCAGAGCAGAGGGACTGACAGACCCGTGTTTCAGACCAAACACTCTATGTAAGTGATTGCTGTCGGAAGATATAACTATTTAAGACTTATATTAACACAAATATATCACTTACTTCTGCTTTAACCACTGCGCCACGCACCGCCCTGTCAGATTGTAAATAAACAAATGAATCAAACTGTTCTTACATCGTCCGTCCATCATCGTCCTCTGTCCCTCAGTGTGAAGCCGGAGACACACGTTCGCCGCTGTTTGTCCACATAATGTATAAATAAAAAAAAACATTTTAATGTGTGAATGACAGGAAACATCTAAACTCCAAACAACTGGGATTTAAAATCTACATTTTGAATAATCTGTTTGAGTTAAATACCTTTTGTTGTTTTATTAATTTATTATTTAGTACAAATCATTATTATCTATGATCAGCTCACTCTTTAACGAGCTTACCACCGTGTTAAATGTCTGTTAATTAACAGTGTTTTAATGGATTCGTTATTATTCTTATAGAATATAGTTATAATTCTTGTTTAGGTTAATCAGTGTTTTTTTTGTTTTTTATTATAGAGCAGTGTTTTTTATTTAACCTTGGGGTCGGGACCCCATATGGGGACGCCTGGAATTCAAATGGGGTCTCCTGAAATATCCAGTAACTGGTAAGTTGATAATTGAAAAGTTACCGATAAAAAATATTTTTTTTAACTAATTATTATTCTTTAAAAAATTATGATTAAAAAATATGATTAAAATATGATTAAAGCACACACAATCCTAAACAACTGTATTCTATACTTTCACTTTCTCAAATTTAAATCAAGTTCAAGTAACATGCAGCGTATAAAAATATCTGAGCTGGCGCATCTTGATGTGAAAATGAGGTCAATCACGAGCCAGAAAAGGTTGGGAACCACTGGATTAATGACTCAGAGTTAAACTGTGACTGATGCTTCTTTGTTAATATGTTATTCACTTGTTCCTGGTGTCAATGTGTAATTTGACATTTGTGTGTGTTATACCGTCTGTATACAGTACGTATACTCTAAATACTGAAGATCCACTTTTCCTCCTCATGCACCTGTAGCATTGATCAACCTGCAGAATAAAACTTTTTTCACTTTAAATCTGTAATTACATCACACTTTACTTCCAGATGTTCCTGTTTTTTGTTTTTTTTGCTGATCTCCACTTCCTTTATTTGAACCCACCATTTCCTTACTCGTCATGTTTTCGTCCCTTCAATTGTTCTTTCATTTCTTGGCACTTTTTTTTTTTTTTGTTTCATTATGTTTCATTTTTACAAACAAGCTCATCGTTGTTTCTTGTGTCTACGACCTTTTAACTTCTCATTTGCTACAGATGAGTTACTACATGTACGTTAGATTAAATTAAATTATATATCCAGTGTGTCACTACAGACAAATAAGATTCAAGAATTAAAGAAAAAAAAATCATAATCATGAAGATGTCGTGTGGTTCGTCTTGTGCTGACTTTTCAGTACGTCCTGTTCTGGCCACTCAGGTATTTTATAGTTTTGCATGTAGACGCCACGTGACCTTCCGCACTGACCCCTGCAAACACTGAGTAATCACACAACCTCACACAAGTTAACTATTGTTGTTGAGCCTTGTGACTTCAGACGCTTTACAACAGCAGGTGAACGCCGGGAGGGATTTACAACCGTCACCTGCAGAAACACGACGACCAGAGTTTAAACGTTTCTGTTGGTTTTCCATTAAAACCTAAAACACAAATTATCTGATCCAGATGTTCTGGTAATGACAGGTAAACACACACACACAGACACGCACACCATGTACATCAAACTAAATGATCATAATACAAACTCAAACCGTTTTATTCGTAACAGCAGTCGAACTGTAGGAATGAAAATCACATTGCCTAGAAAAACATAACAAATTTACACTTTGATTAGTCGGGATTCATGATCTAATAATGTAGAAAAAGATTTAATTTAAAATATTTTTCTCTATGCGTCGCGGCTTTGGTCAATAAACACGAGCCGTGTTAAAAACACAAACATGTAACATGATCTCTTAGTGATTCTACACAAAAATATATATATTTAATAAAAGATGTTTCTGTCATTGTTTCAGCAGAGGTCGACCTAGTAGCATCAATACAAAAAAAAGAAGAACTCTTAAAATCTAAAGTTGCTGTTGTTTTGTTGTTCTTGTTGTTCTTGTTGAGGTTACATTGTTTGTCCAGTTTTATAAAGGTTCAATACACTGCAAAAACTCAAATATCTTACCAAGAATATTTGTCATATTTCTAGTCAAAACAAATCTCATTATACTTAAAATAAGACTCATCACATAAAAAGTAGCTTGTTTTTAGACACTTTTTTTTTACTTCTTTCAAGCAAATTTTCACTTGAAATAAGTAGAAAAATCTGATAGTGGAGCAAGTTTTTCTTCCTTATTACAAGCACAAAAAAACTTGCTTTCACTGGCAGATTTTTCTACTTATTTCAAGTGAAAATTTGTTTGAAACAAGTGAAAATGATCTAAAAACAAGTTAATTTTTAGGTGATGAGTCTTATTTTAAGTGGAAAGAGATTAGTTTTAACTAGAAATTAGACATTTTGACAAGAAATAAGACAAATATTCTTGAAAAGATTTTGAGTTTTTACAGTGTATGAAGTGAAGCAGCTGCTGCTTTATTTCAAACCTGTAACCTGGAGTGCGTTTAAACACCTCACGGCCCTAAAAGGACAATTGAACATATAACAACAGACTCATTGAATGCATCACAGCAGGTAACAGCTTTACATTGCCCCCACCCTCTCCTTCCCACTCCCCCCAAGACACAACTTTTTGTCCCTGTTCAGTGTTTTGAATCTTAACTCGTGGCGTTCAGCGACTGGACGGAGGCGACGAAGCGAACGTCGGTGGCGACCGCCGTCTTGTTGGCGGTCTGAGCCCAGTCGGGATACGAGTTCAGGTCGAACATGGCGACGCCCCACGTGTTCATGGCCAGAGAGACGGAGAGGACGCCCAGGATGTTCATGACGATGCCGGTCTTCACCTGAGAGGACGGATTCATGTTTATTTTTTATCAATGAATTCACAATAAAACAACTAAAAAGCAAACACAACATCTGTAGTCAAAAAGAACGAAGAAGTAAACATCTTATACTATCTGCTCCTCCTTCATTAATCATCAATTAACTGATCGAATAATTCAATAAAACAGAACAAAGCAAAACTTTATGAACCATTTTATTGTATTTATGCAACAAACTGGTTCTAATTGTTCCTTTAAATATAATGTTTGTTTTATATTCTGTGATTTCTTTGTTGACATTCTTACATAAATGATCCATTGATTTAGTCCTGACTAGTTTACAGTATCTAATGTCTTTCTGTCTTTTTCCAAACCTTTTTTGGGATTTTGTTGGAAAAGTTTCCTTGTGAGTGTGAGTGAAATTTACAAAAAACTGTAAATCTACTGAGTTTTGAGAGTTTAAATCACTTTAAACGTGTGAATAATGAGTTGGATGGATCTGTATCGACGTCTACTGACTCATTTTTACTATAAGTGAAAAGTGAAAACTGGTTTATTTTATTTTAGGGGAACTATCATTGAGTTATAAAAAATGCTAATGAATCTAATTAAATTTGTGTGACAGATATTTTCACTTTTTGTCAGTCAAATTCTCATCTATCCTGACACCTCACAACTCATTAAGTTTGCTTTTCCCAAGATTCAGTGATAATTTATTCATAACAATCAATGTTTTTCATTATTTCCAGTTCTTTTTCAACCACATCCAGCACCTGTGTTATATTGTAATAAAGTTGTATCATCTGGAAACAGAAAACACTTGAGTTTGGACTCATAATAATAAACAGTTTTGGCAGTGGCGTAGCTGACTGGTTCATGCAGATGGGGCGAGACCGTGTAGTGGGCCTATTAGGAATGCACGATACAAATGTAGTCTAATACACAGGGCTCCAGACCAACGCTGTCCCGTGGGTATAAAAATGTATATTTGGAACGATTAATCACAGGAACGCAGTCGGGAGGAAGAGAGTCCCCCCCCCCCACTGTAAATGCGCACATGACAGACTGTAACTATAGCTTAACTACAGTGCTCAACTTCTTGCCGAGACTCATACACAGACTATCAGCTGCCTACAGGAGACTGACAATAGACCCGTGAAATCAATCAGAACATTTTCACAGCTGCTCTTCAGTCCGTCTCCGGACACGGAGCAGAAACCCAAGTCCGACAGTGCAATGCTGTCCCCTCCCCTCAGTCTTCACAGTCAGCAAATCAGCTCATCACGCAAGAAAGTCACAACAAACAGGTTTTGCACAGTGGTTTGCACAGATAAGTCTTAAAATGTGTGCAACACCTTCTCATCACAATCCACGCCATCTTTATCAGCTGTTATTAAAATCCAACTCATCAATAACAGGATCGCGATATTGAACCACCGCTCACATTACACAACAAACCGTTAACAATTAGGCTAATCCACACTCAAACCAAAGCAACAATAATGTTAACTGTACTCAACAAGCTGTTATTACAAGGTTTACAACAGATATGACAGACAACCTGGGCTGTGCGTGTGTAAAGAAGAGAGGGAGGGAGGGAGAGAGAGAGAGAAAAGTAGGTAAAACCAGCTAACTGTTAGCTACCGTAGCTCAGGCGTCGGTCTCCCGTCAGGTAAAAGCTGCCGTTTATTCCTCAAATGAAGTTAAAAAAAAGTTGTTGAGCCTCTCTGGTACAGTTATCCATCACTGCTGTTGAATTAGCCGCTAAACTGCTGGACGCTAAAACCGAGGGGGCGTCTGTGTGTTTACAATTCACGAAAGCAACGTGAACGTACGTGCTGCTCACACTCAGTAGAGTTACGCAATGAGGCAACGTAGCGTCAGCCACACACACACACCGTACAGTGGTTTCTGACCGGAGGTAAACTCAGTTGAGTCGCGTTTATTAGAGAAAATCACTAAATGCTGACACATTTAAACCTGTGGTAAAGTTATCTGAAATTAAAAAAATAATTAAACCTTAGATTAGCCTAACTAAATAATTTAATTAATCCTGACAGTAGGTGAGGCACTGCCTCACCTGCCTCCCCTGACTGAACGTCCCTGAGACCCAGCTATTAATTGAATAATGCCTATTATTTGAGGAAATACGCTATTCGTGTCTCAGTCGTGAAGCTGAGCTCCTATGAGTCCCTCTCTATGTGTGAGGACGTGCACAGAGCGAAATGATAGTGTCTGTCAATTAAATGAGCATAAACAGCCCAACCCAACGCGCTGGTTCGAGCCGGGTTCGTAATGACTCGGTCAGGCCAGGGCCACCGGGCTGGCATCTGGCTTATTCTCCTTTTTTTTCTTTTTTTTGCCGGGCTCGGCCCAATAATCAGTGTATCGGTCCGTGTCGGGTCCGCACTTCAACGACCGCGGGTAGGCCCGTTACAACTCTAGCTTGATGAGCAGGGCGAGTGCTTTGCGGTGCTGTATGAGCCTGCACCATAGACTGTAAAGGCCTTCACAGTGCACACAAACACAAACAGCGCGCGGAGGAAAAGAGCGAAGAAGAGGGGGGCTGCAAGGGGTACTGCGACGGGTTCAATTGACAGTAGCAAAGCAAACAGATTTGCTGTGGTTCTAGCAATCGGTCCTCAAGAACCCCCTTGTCAGTGGGCCTATGGTAAACCTGGGCCTGGGGCGCCCGCCCCACTCGCCCCCTACCTGGCTACGCTACAGAGTTTTGGGCCAAGTAAGACATGTTGTGTTATGTGTTCATGTATGATGCTGCGGTGCTGAGTGCAGCTGTACCATGTCTTTGACCAGCAGATGTCCGGAGGCGAAGGCGATGGAGTTCGGAGGCGTCGACACCGGCAACATGAAGGCGTACGAACATCCGACTGTGGCAGGAATCATGAAGTACAGAGGGTTCACGGAGATGTGGATCGCCTGCACACAAACAAACACAGAGAGTACGTTAGACCATAAACACAACTATTAATTAAAACCTGTATTAAAAGTCCTGAATCTTTAATCCTGATGTTTGTGACTTAAAAAAACCTCATCTTACTTTTTATAAGAAGATGCTATCAGCTCTGTGCGACTGATCCTGGACACTGTGGCTGATGATAAGATGTATTTTATTTAATAAATAGTGCTTACTGCCTGGTTTTCAGAGGAAGTTATGTGTATTTCTTTGGTAGGAAGCATTTACAACTGAAATAAAATCAAAATTAAGTTGAATTCTTGTTGGTTTTTGTTCAGTTTTATAGTTTGTTCAGCATTAAATAAAAAACTGAGCTCTCGTGAGTCCTATAAACGATTCTTTTGGCAGTTTAGTAGTAGTATTTTTTACTTTAACAGAGTTTTCTTTCTTTTTTTAACAGTACAGGAAACATGACAAAGTACAAAAGCGCCAGTTAATAATTACTGACAGCAGCAGTTAATGTCCAACAGGCGACAAACAAAAGAACATCTATTGCAAGAGTTTAACAAGTCTCCGAAGGCTTTGACCGACACAGAGGACGAGGTCAGCGACAAACTGATCTCAGGTCAGTCTGTGAGTTTCCACTGATTCAACAGCTTCTCGGTTAAATAAATTAAATTAAAATGAATGAATGAATGAATTCAGGAATTCTGAGTTTGTCTTATTAATATGGACATTGATATCTGTTTTGTAAGTAGCTGGATAACCAATCATGTGCCAAACCTCTGTAACTTAGTGTGGTCTATCTATCGTATCAAATGCTTTCTGTAAATTAAAAAAATACCCCCTCTGTATATTGTTTTGTTATTTGTTCAACAAAGTCCATTAAAGCCAATGAGGTGGTTTGATTCTTCCTAAATCCATACTGCTGTTCACAGAGTATAATAAAGTTAAACGCCGGTCTCACCAGTTCAGCAATGACGGGTAAAAATATGATGATGGTGGCCGTGTTGCTGGCGAACTCAGTGAAACAGGCGAGGAAGGCGGTGATCAGCATCACAGCTGCGGCGGGAGGGACCTCGGCCAGAGGTTGGAGGTAACCTCCGATCCAGGAGGCGAGGCCCGACTCCTGCCAAACGCCACAAGACAGCGGGGTCACGGGGTCAAAGGTCAAATCACAACATAATAAAGCAAAGGCGGGGGGAACGGAGTGAAACAGAGCAGAGCAGAGGAGCAGAGAGGAAACAGGAGAGAGAAGAGAAACAGTTCATAACACGGAGATAAAGACATGTAAGGGTTATAATTTAGAGTTTAATTCACAGCCAGTTTGCTTCTAAAATATAAAAACTGTAAACAGAGAAAAGAGAAAAGCTATGCTCTGTCCAAAAGATTTAAAAATATAAATCCACCAACCAGCTGCTCAAAGACTCACTAATAATAATATTATCTCACTTGTTTATTCTGAGAAAATGTAAGAAGTTGTTGTTTTATCAGATTGTTGTTAAATCTTACACAGGAAGTCACAACACAGAAAAAAAACACACAAAAAAACCCCGAAACCACAGTCTGTTGCTGTTTCTACACTTCAACTGAACAGAGGATGTAATAACAGAGAAGAGCAGGGGGATTTTGTTTTTTTTGCCCCCTGAATGAGGTCAGGTTTCAAATCTTTATGCTGAGCTAAAAATGTATGCATACATGTTTGTAAAATTAGGTTGTACTGCTTTCTGAGTTATTTTATCTCTCTACCTGCACAGCACTTATGCAGCTTCGGTTATTTTAATCACAATTAACTGCAAATTAATTAACTGTTTTAGTTTTTATCTGTTCTTAATGTACCTTAAAGGAATATTTCTTTATATTTTAAGTGTCTAATAATGGACAAATATGCTGCTTAATGCAAATGTAACTTGTAATATTGTCCAGAAACTTTCAAAGGCTTCACTGCATTTGGCAAAAAATGTGCTCATATAGTGTGTCCTATTTCTCTTTCTATTTCTATTTTTTTATATTTTTGCACTGTTTTTTTCTGTTGTGGCTGCTATGACTATTCAATTTCCCTCTGGGGATTAATAAAGTTTATGTGGTTTGATCTGATAATAACAGAACAGAGTGGAAACTGTTAGCAGACTTGATTTAGCTTCATGCTGCACCTGGTTCATCTCCAGCAACACAGAAGGTCAAAAGGTCAACACACAGCATGAGCATGCATTAAAAAATGTGCATTGAAAGACATTTGTATTATGGTGATATTATTATCTAGCCCTGCTACTTCTCATCTCTCATGAAGAAACACACACATACTGTAGAGAAACATGATGAAGACTCGTATTTCATAACGTGTTCATGTTTTCTGTACCTCGCAGCCTTTGGCCATGGCGAAGCCGCCTCCGAGCAGCAGGATGATGTTCCAGGGAACCGAGTCCTGAGCTTTCTTCCACGACAGCAGAGGAACGTAAGGAGTGTTGGAGCCTGATGGGAAAGAAACAACACAAAGGAATGAGAGAACAAACAATAAAAGTTATTTATTACAGTTCATCCATGTAACATTTAGTCAACGTTTCTGCTGCTGTGGTCGAATGAACTTATTAACTGGTCGCTCAAAAGCCACACGTCTTGCGTACTTCCTTTGAGGCATTTTACAGCTTAATCAGTAGCTCGATTCATTTTTAAACACTCAAAACAAAAACATACAACAGAAATATATAAAAATACACAGAAATCTGCGGTTTAAAGACAAAAAACAACAACACATGAAGCAGGTTTCCACTCTGCCGTTCTGCTGTAAAGTTTTGACCCAGATTGAAAAGAACAAACGAGCCCCAGGATTTGCTTTTTTTCTTCTTTTTTTTCTCGCTTGTTTCCAGTGGTTTATTTGACCAGCTGAACATAATATACACAATCGCACCACACACATGTCTCCAGCATACACAAGGCATGTGCATACAGTTTCTGCGCATGCTCAAACACACACACGCACACACACAAAAACAAAACCCCTAAAGTGTGACAACAAAGCTTCGGGAGCTTATTCTAATCAGAAACAGAGAAACTACAGTTTCACTTCCAGACTCTCTAATCTACATTATTAACATTCCTCAGCTTATTTTTCACTTCAGTCACAGTCTGAACGTCTCTGAATCTTTCGCAAATATCAAATATTTGTTTTTCAATCTTCATATCTGACTCCTCACCAGCTGCAAACTGCTCATCTTCACCTCTGTTATCTCTGTGTCATAATTTGTGTTTATCTCATCATCGTATCTGATACCACAATGCAAAAACTCAAAATCTTTCCAAGAATATTTGTCTTATTTCTTGTCAAAATGTCTCATGTCTAGTCAAAACTAATCTCTTTCCGCTTTCATCACCTAAAAATGAACTTGTTTTTAGATCATTTTCACTTTTCTCACCTGAAATAAGTAGAAAAATCTGCCAGTGAAAGCAAGTTTTTTTGTGCTTGTAATAAGGAAGAAAAACTTGCTCCACTAGATTTTTCTACTTATTTCAAGTGAAAATAGACTTGAAAGAAGGAAAAAGTGTCTAAAAACAAGCTACTTTTTAATGTGATGGGTCTTATTTTAAGTATAATGAGATTTGTTTTGACTAGAAATGACATTTTGACTAGAAATAAGAGAAATATTCTTGGTAAGATATTTGAGTTTTTGCAGTGCAGTCATTAAATCAAGATTTCTTCATGTCCGTTTTGATTTAATCTGTGACCTGTGTTGTTGAGGAGCTTCACTGACCTTGAGGGTCGAACCACCAGCTCAGAGACGGTTTCTGCGACGGGAAGAAGAACAAGATGGACACGATGATGACACCAGTGACGGCGTCTGAGACGTAGCTGCAGGACGACAAGAGGACATCATTAACAGTAAAATACAACTAATACAACAGCTGCAACTACAACTATATCCTGTGTATGTGTGTGTTTGTGTGTGTGCACTGTTAAAATGTCCCATTTCTAGTCAAAACTAATCTCTTTCCACTTAAAATTAGACTCATCACCTAAAAATGAACTTGTTTTTAGATAACTTTCACTTGTTTCAAACAAATATTCACTTGAAATAAGTAGAAAGCAGGGTTTTTTGTGCTTGTAATAAGGAAGAAAAACTTGCTCCACTATCAGATTTTTCTACTTATTTCAAGTGAAAATATGCTTGAAAGAAGTAAAAACTGTCTAAAAACAAGCTACTATTTATGTGATGTTTCTTATTTTAAGTATAATGAGATTTGTTTTGACTAGAAAATACATTTTGACTAGAAATAAGACAAATATTCTTGGTAAGATATTTGAGTTTTTGCAGTGTGTCTTTCTTACCCTATTTTAAAAAACACAGACCAGCCTGTGACGAACTTGGGGTCTCGTGTGAAGAGCAGAACAGCGAACAGGATGAAGAAGAAGGAGATCGCTCCCTCTGCAAAACTGAAATTTGAGTATCGAGAGTAGAAAAGTCAGTAAAACGGATCAGTTGTAAAAAAAAACAAAACAACAACAACAAAAAAACGCACTTATTCGGCGCCTATTTCATGAGATTCGAAGACATACACGAGTCCTCACTTTATGGGCCCTAGTTTCCTGTAATCCTCCAGGATCATGGCCTTGGCTCGCGCCTCGGCCTGCGCTCGCCGGTCGTTCCTCTTGATGCACAACCTGCAGGAAATAACAACGTGACATTTAAAGGTATAATGTGTAGGAATTCCCCCCATCTAGCGGTGCGGTTGCATATCAGAACGTATTCTTGATGTTGCATTCACGTGAAATAGGGCAGACGTCAGACAGACAACAGACGCTGCATGTAACAGGATAAACAAGCGTCTATGTAAACAAGTGGTCCGCCAGCACGAGGCAAAACAATACAGGCGTGACAATATGTTGTCATGGTGATGTCGTATTGTTTACCTGACCCACGTTTTACCGTCTTTCTCTGATGGAGTAAAATGACATCCGGTTGGTTTGCCGACGGCCGTCTGCCTGACTGCACCTGAATGCAACACCAGTGCCTCCGTCCTTCCTCACACTACACAGTGGTGACAGTTTTAACAGGCCGAACCGACAGCTCCGCTGAGTTGCCATGGTTACCTACGGTCACGCTGCCACTGAACGTAAAAAATGGCGATGCAACATGGCCGCCTCGGTTCGGTGCGTCGCCCACTTCTGTATTTGTAACGACTTGTAACAACTCATTCTAAGGTACGAGAAAGCTTTCATTTGTATGCGGGTGTGATTCGACTTCAGTGAAATACGTATTTATGAAATCAATATTTGATTTTTGCTAATAAAAAGCCAAATAAGTTACATACTGGGGCTTTAAAAGTGATGCAGAAAGAAATCCAGAAAAAAAGTCAATAAAATACAACTGTATGAACATTTCTCAGCTAACACATTACCGTGTGTTGAGGCCGCCGTAGAGAAACGCAATCCATATCCAGCCCAGAAACAGGAAGATAAGCATGAGCGGGAAGGCGAACGCAAACCAGGAGCCGAAGTTGATGACGTCACAGTCTGGGAAGTAGCTTTAAAGAAAAAAAAACAAAAAAAACAAGTTGTTTCGAACAGAACCAGAATCATTTTTCATGTTTCATTTTTCATTTTTCATTTTTCATTGACGATCGATATAAAACGTAACATCCACCTCTTCAGCTGTCCGATCAGGATGAGGTTGGGCGCGGTGCCGGTGAGCGTCGCCGTTCCTCCGATGCTCGCCGCGTAAGGAATACAGATCAGGAATCCTTTCCACACCTTCAGCTGATACTGCGCCTCCGACCGGATCTCCTCCGCCGTCCTCGGGTCGCTCGGCTCCGCCCCCTCCGACCTGCTCAAATCAAACCATTAGAGACTTTAAATTAATTGATTGATCTATGTAAAAAAAAGGGCTGTGTTGAACAATCCTCTTACCCTTCTGTTGACAGTATTTGTTTTTCCGACGGGGCGCAGGGCAGCGAATGCAGCTTTAAAGACGACTGACCTGAAGGGAAATAATAAAAAACACATGAAATTTAAGATTTAAACAAAATTAAACTTAAAGCAGAAGTAAGTGGTCCGGTCGTTTTCGCTAATGCTGCGTTCCAGGCAGGCTTTTGAAATGGTAAATTACAGCTTCAAGTCACAGCTTACGACTTTGTAGCGTTTCAGGCAACCCACTCGTGTTTTTCCGACCTGTTTTACCGGTGAAAGTCACTATAACGGCCACTCGTAACTTCCGACCGGTGAACTCGTACCAGATCGAACTGGTACCACTTCACGGTCGGAAAAATACGAGTTTCCTTGAACGCACCATAACAGTCCTCGTCCCTACGTCGCCACATTCACGGCGTTCCTTGGCTGCACACACAGCCCTGCATGCCGTTCTCTCTCCTCATTGGATAAAAACTGTAGGATACGATAAATGTTTTCTCTTCGGCTCAGAGCAGAGCAGAGTGACTGACAGACCCGTGTTTCAGTCCAAACACTCTATGTAAGTGATTGCTGTCGGAAGATATAACTATTTAAGACTTATATTAACACAAATATATCACTTACTTCTGCTTTAATACTAAAACAGTTTTAGCTCATTTAGGAGGCCGTGCTTCAGCTAAAAAATGTAATACATGACTGAGTCAATAAAGCATCATTAATCAATCACCACTTGAATATTGACTAACTTTGTCTCCGAGGACTCAGCGTGTCGGAAAAACTGCACAAAGTTCACGTCTTAAGTTTACATATTAAAAGACGAGGTTAAAACAACTCAACACAAAAACCTAATTCACCGTCTGTGTAAGAAGAAAGTGTCGATTCATAACTCTTCATCATTAAACCTGTAGCTGTTGGAGGCTGTGGTACAAACATATTAACTGGTTGTTTAATTACATGTTTAATCAACATATAGTTATTATTTATCTGAAGTTATGTCTCTGGTGTCTTCGGCTGCTAAACGCTCCACCATGAGAGAGTTTAAAGGGATAGCTCACCCAAAATTGAATTTTTCCCACTACAAGGGAAACAACAAGCTTGAAATATACACTTATTTAATTCTTTTCGGGACAATTTCGCATTTCGGGGCTTCAATACAAGACGGACATTACATACGAGCAGCATGGAGGTATTTGGATGTTTTTTGGTGTGTCTTTTTGTTACGTAGACAGTTGGTATCCATTTGCAACCGTTATATGGACATGCAGTGCTACGTCCGAGACCCCCTGTAACTCAGAGAAGCCACGGAGGACTCTGAAACTTCTCCCAGCCCTTAGTCGACATGAGGGTGAGTAGATAATGAGTGAAATTTCAATTTTGGGTGAACTATCCCTTTAAGAGTTCGCAAACAATGAGTTGGATGATGCTAAAATTCTCCTTTATCGTTCCGCATCCACATTTCTATCCATCATTAATTCAAATATATTAATTAAAGGGAGGGTCCGGTCTGTTACTCTGTACCGTTTACGATGTCGCCCTCGGGATCGCCGGTGTACTTGGTCTTCTGCTTCAGGACCTCCAGGTCTCCAAACAGACTCTCCAGGATGGCGTTGGCGATGGGCAGCATCATGGCCGTCGTGGCCGTGTTGCTGAGCCACATGGACAGGAAGGACGACGTCAGCATCATCCCCAGTATGAGCCTGCGAAGATAAACCAGAGTTAAAACCAGTAACACTTAAGTGGATAGTTCAACATTTTGGCAAATTGGCCCATTGCCATAATCCCTATAGTCATAGCAGTAGGTTTGTTACCTTTAATTGTCAGTGCAAGCTATTTTTAGAACGGCGGAGCAGAGCTGTGAGCTGCTCAGAGCTACGCTACGGAGGCTAATGGGATTTCTTGGTTTTGCATATTTCAAACTCATCAAATACACAATCCAACAACTCCAAAACGCTCTGGTGGACAAGTTGTGACCTGCACATTCACCACGCTATGAGATAATAACACAACGTTACCAGACAGAGTTGTTTTAGAGGCAAATTCATGCAAAACCGCTGATGTGCATTCCCGTTGGGGGCAGTGTCTCTGCATTTACCTCTAAAACAACTCTGTCTGGTAACGTTCTGTTATTATCTCATAGCGTGGTGAATGTGCAGGTCACAACTTGTCCACCAGAGCGTTTTGGAGTTGTTGGATTGTGTATTTGATGAGTTTGAAATATGCAAAACCAAGAAATCCCATTAGCCTCCGTAGCGTAGCTCTGAGCAGCTCGCTGCTCTGCTCCGCGGTTCTAAAAATAGCTTGCACCGACAATTAAAGGTAACAAACCTAATGCTAAAACTATAGGGATTATGGCAATGGGCCAATTTGCCAAAATGTCGAACTATCCCTTTAACACAAACTCTTGATTAGAGGATGAAGTCTCCAGTCTCTCACCAGGCCGGTTTGACACCGGCGATGCTCAGGACCTTCAGGGCGATGCGGCGGTGCAGGCCCCACTCCTCGATCGACGACGCCATGATGAGGCCGCTGAGGAAGAGGAAGTTGGTTTCCAGGAAGTACTGAGGACAGACTTTCTTAGACGGGAGGATTCCCAGTGTCGGGAAGAGGCAGACGGGAAGCATGGCCGTCACGGCCAGAGGAAGAGCCTCTGTGCACCAAAACATGGCCATGAGCACGACCACGTACAGACATTTCCCCTCCTAAAGGATAGACACGATCGGACAGTGATTACAGATTATTGATTAGATGTAATGTAAGTGACAGCAGAGTATGTGTGTATGGAGAAAGAGAAATCCTAGAATAAATGTGACCGACTTGTTTTAAATGAACAAAATAAACAATACAAAACTGTGTTATGAGTTTTTACAGCTGCAGCTCACACCTTATTTCCATTATCTATTCATCTGCTGATTATTTCTCAAATTAAACTGATTATTTGTCCAGTGAAATGTGAAATACAGTGTAAATACACCACACCACCACTCCCCCCCCTAAAGTGACGTCTTTACATGTTCTGTTGTTCAGGTCAAAACTAAAAACACATTCACTTCACTGTGATAAAAGTCAAAGATTAACAACAGATGCTCTGATCGGAGCTGCTGGAACTGGACAATATAGTATTTAGGTTTGTTTTTATTATTATTTGTGCTTAAAAACAACTCACATGGCTGATGCATAATCTAATAAATAGTCACAACTTAGTATTTTATTGATTATTTGACTAATTATTTCAGCTCTGAGTCTGACCCAAAGTTTATCATGTAATCAAGCAATAAACATCTGATTCAATAGATAAAAACAGACAGAGGAGTTTTATGGCCTGTGTGTGAATTAACTCATTCATCATTCCTGGAAAATGCTGGAAACGTTAAGACGTGTAGCTACATGAACTCGGACCAGAGTAGAAGAGTAGAAGCAGAGTAGAAGCGCAGTAGAAGCAGCACTGACCTTCTCGGGCAGAGTGAAGAGCATCGGCAGGAAGAGCAGCGGGGTGAGCAGCAGCACCAGCTGCTTGTGGACGCTCCACAGCTTCTTGGACACGACGGACATCTTCATCTCCGGAGGAAGGTCGAGCTGCGTCTGAGCGCGGAGCCGCGGGGCCGCGCTTTGAAGCCTCGGGCCCGGGCAGCAGAAGATTAACTACACACTCCGCTACACGTTAACTCCTCGTATGTTGGTGTCACATAGTTCAACTTCTGTCAGGACTGAAGCAGTGGAAGGTGGACATGTACGGTTCACACACTCCCTGCGCGTTTATATATTGACTATGTGTATTTGTCCACATATGCACATTATGTAATCTAAATGTAATCGAGGATGAACTGCATTTTGTATTTCATTGTCCGTTATATGATGAAGCCAGGCAGTTTTTGTTTCAGAAAATGCAAAATGTGAAGCCTGAGTTGTTTTGGGCTGATGATGATGAGGTAAAGTTGGAATGGTTCTTCAGAAGTCTTTACTATAGCTACTTTCATAAAAAGAAAAAAAAGTGCCTGGACAATAAGAAAAAGTTAATAATTTATGTGAATTCCATGTGGTTTTTGTTTTGTCTGTGCTCTGATGATTTTGTTTGTTGTTTAAATATGAAATATGTCTTGTAAGCCCCTATACTAGGCTGGACGCCTTAATTGGTGCATGACACTTATAAATTAAATTAAATTCATATAGAATAAGAACACATCTGGAAAAATTATGGATCCTATTGGAAATTCTATACAGAGTCCATACAAATATCTGTTTGATTATTTGATTGCTGTTATATGTTTAATGTGATCAAAGTTTGTCAATATGTTGTTGATATTCTTAACAGTGAATGAAAATAAAGGTCAAATTAATGTGGAAATTTAAAAAAAAAGTATATACAGTAGATTATTTTTATATTGTATGTGTGCTGCTTCAATAAACTTGTATACATTAATTAAATATGTATATTTAATTCAATATATTGTAAACATATGTGGTCCCAATATGACAAAAATAATAATATAGATATTTTCAGTGTATGTACACATTTAGTATTTTTATTTTGGTGCTCTAAACTTCTTCATATATTCACAGGATGTGACATACATGGTGACGTATACGATGACGCCTGATTTAACCACCTCCTGGTTGTTTGACGAGTCTCACATCACTTCACTGTTTCTCCAGAACCTGATCAATTATTAACCAATTGTGTGAAATTTTGATTTGTGTAGCGGCTGTAAAGTTAGTGAGGTCACTCCTTCCTTGACCTTTGACCTCTGACCACTAATCTGATCGGTTTGTCTGTTAGTAGAGTTTGTGGAGACAGCGTTAAAGATGATGTGAGTGTGTTGACCTTGACCTTTGACCTTAAACCTTAAGCTACCGTTATTTCATCTTTCTTTTTTTAACCCTAACCCAGGTTTTGCCACGACAGTAAAGAGAGAGACAGGAAAGAGACCAATCACTGCATTGGGCATTGCCAACATGGGATGTGCTCTTAAAGGGATAGTTCAACATTTTTGTCAGATTCTCCTATCGCCATAATCCCTATAGTCATAGCAGCAGGTTCATTACCTCTAATTATCGGTGCATGTTGTTTTGAGATCAGCGGGGCAGAGACGTGAGCTGCTCAGTGAACGGTACAGGTCCCCTGTCCCTCACCAAACTCATCAAATACACAATCCAACAACTCCAAAACGCTTTCGTGGACAAGTTGTGACCTGCACATTCACCACGCTATGAAATAATCATGTAACATTACGAGACAGAGTTGTTTTTGAGGCAAATGCAGCCGGAACTACATTCCTGACACGGCTGCTGGGCGGAGGGATTTAAAAAGGGCAAGTAGTTCAGAGTATTTGCTTCATGTGTCGTAATGTTACATAATTACACATGATTATCTCATAGCGTGGTGAATGTGCAGGTCACAACTTGTCCACCAGAGCGTTGTGGAGTTGTTGGATTGTGTATTTGATGAGTTTGACGAGGGACAGGGGACCTGTACCGTTCACCTCTATTGTGTTCACTGAGCAGCTCACGTCTCTGCCCCGCCGATCTCAAAACAACATGCACCGATAATTAAAGGTGATGAACCTACTGCTATGACTATAGGGATTATGGTGATAGGAGAATTCACCAAAAATGTTGAACTATCCTTTTAATCTCTTGACCACTGAGCACCCCAGCTCATCTTTGAGTCCAAGTCGACACTTCTGCTAAATTTAAAGCAGTTCCTCTCCTGTTCCTGCTTTGTGAGGACGACATGACTTCAGAGAAATCAACAAACTGAAGAAAAGAAACGTTCAGTTGTCGTCGTCATCGCAGAACCATGAAAGTATAAAATCATATGCAACTAAATGCTAATAAGCAGCCAAACTAAACAGTCTAGATAAACTGCCAGGCTCGGAAAAACAGCAGTGCATTGTGGGAATGTTAACAGGCCTGTCATACTTTGGTCACAGTTCAGAGTTAAAACGTTAAGATGTGGGTGAGTTCAGTTCAGTTCCAGGAAAGTCTTAAGATCATTTGTGGGAAAGTGAGTGACCCACAAAGTACAGTGGAACTGGATTAGTTCACAATGAGTCAGATGTAAAATTAGGTCAAAAAGTTGCAGATAAAGTGTGAATCTACAGAATAATCCTAATGGATGCTCCAGTATTATACAGTATATTAGATCAATATTCGAGCGAGTCTTCATAATTTACGTTATTGTGACACGTTGTTTTGTGTCGACTTTTGAAGTGAAAGTGAATAAAACCTCTGCAGTGAACGAGGTCACTGCTGTGGTCGAAACTTTTTACTCTGAGGTTGTGTGATTCATTTTATTGTTGTGATTGCGACTCCTGTGTTTTGTAAATGCACATCTTGTTGCATCAACAGGAGCAACTAAATATGAGTAACTGACCCGTTATTGGGATTTTATTTGGTTTATTCATGTGATTCATTCCTCTTTCCCCTTTTCTTTTTCCTCCTGTTGACATTTGTGACTGATGTAATCAGTGTAGTTTGAAATGTGAGACACTATTATTCATGTATTTATTGATTTTGATCTCATCTGCTGTTGTTAAATGTTTGTTTTGTGTTTGAGGATGCCTGAAAACGAGATGTTGCATCTTTATCCTCTACTGTAATTAAAGTCTTGCAGACAACTGTAAATATTTAAATTTACTCTTTCTTTTTTCTTTTCTTTTTCTCAAAACCTCAAGACGAGTCAAAGGCCTGAAGCCACAGGAATAATTTCAATATCTTGTTTCCCACAGTGGACTTTCCACCAACCCACAGAAGTATTGTGAATCATGAGAATCATTCCTCCAGTTTGCACGCAACACGTTGTTTTACTCCTGCAGAGTCTGAATCTCTGAGGCCTTTACTAATATAACTTACACATGTTTATATTTATATTTGTGCTAATATTTTCTATATATCTTTTCCTGTATTTTGTGCCTCCTGTGCCTGTGCAACTATCTGAGAGTTAAATTCATGTCCTTGGTGTTTATCTTATATTATTATATATTATATATATTGTTATACGTTATTTTCATATATTATAAACACACTTAATAAATACATTTCTAAATCAGATTCTTTTTTGCATCTTGTTCCTTTATTACATCTTTCAGATTCATGATCTGTCTACACAGCTGCAGAAATAATATAGCTTGTGGAGATCTACAATTAACAATGAAAGGGGCAAATCAATCAGCTCATTGCAGTAATTAGAGCTGAGCCAAAGGAATAAACACTCATAATAATCAATAAAGATCCATAGTCTCTTATGTTATTAACTAGTATATATTTTTTTGTATTTATATGTGAATCCAGATCTTAAAACTAAAATAACCCGTGACTTGTGGTGTTGTTGTGTGATTGACCAGTAGGTGGCGATCTGTGCACATCGTTCTCCTCGGTCTGAACCTGAATCAGTGATCTCTAATCAATATTTACAGAAGTCAGCGGTGCATGTGAAGTGTTTCCTGCTTTAGTCTGACTTTGTAAACCAGAGGGAGAACTCAGTGGTGGATGAGAACTGCTCTCTGATGGATGTTACCAGGTGTCTGCAGGATAAAAGCTGCTGGATTACCTCACACCCTCCAAACTGTGGCGGTCGGTACACACCCACACACACACACACACACACACACACACACACACACACACACACACAAACACACAGTTTCATTTCTTCAACACACAGGAACCAGAGTCGGTTCAGGGCGGTAAGGCAACATAAGTGCAAAAAGGTGTGAAAACCAAAGTCTTGTTTTAGATGTTTTAATGACAACGCAGCCACAGTGTGAATATAGAGCTGATGATGAATATTAATAAATTGAAATGCTGCTTTACTGGTGTTGCACCACATCCTGGGTACCATTACTCTTTCTGCCTGGTTTTAGGACAGGAAATAAAAGTGACTGGCTGGAAACCACAAGCTGAGTGACACACTTAGAGTTTAGGTCAAAAGCGTGTTTCATGTATCTGGATACATATTCATATACATAAACAGTTCTTATGGAGAATCATCAAACCCCTTTGAAATAACAAATGAAAGATTATTTGTCATACAGGCTGAAATCAAAATCCATTAAAAATAAAACAAAATTTACCCTGACAATAGTGAGAGTTCTGAAAATTAATAAAAAATGAACAAATTAGAATAAAGTCCCCAGATTTAATCCTTCATAGATCCACTTTTTGCTTTAATTACATCCATCAGTGTCTTTGGACACGTGACTAACATTGCACACCTACTGTAGGTCGGGGAATATTTACCCATTCTTCTTTACAGAATTGTTTGAGTTGAATAAAATTCTGGTGATAAACTTGCCTCTTCTAGTCCATCCACAGGTTTCCTTTTGGATTTAAAGGGATAGTTCAACATTTTGGCAAATTGCCATTGCCATAATCCCTCTAGTCATAGCAGTAGGTTCGTTACCTTTAATTATCGGTACAAGCTATTTTTAGAACGGCGGAGCAGAACCGTGAGCTGCTCAGAGCTACGCTACGGAGGCTCATGGGATTTCTTGGTTTCCCTCATCAAACTCATCAAATACACAATCCAACAACTCCAAAACGCTCTGGTGGACAAGTTGTGACCTGCACATTCACCACGCTATGAGATAATAACAGAACGTTACGAGACAGAGTTGTTTTCGGCGTAAATGCAGAGACTGCTTGCTGAAAAACTGCCCCCGACGGGAAAGTGCATCAGCAGTTTTGCATGAATTTCCCTCTAAAACAACTCTGTCTCGTAACGGTCCGTTATTATAATAATATATACAATATATCTTGAATCTTAAATCTTGAATACCGTTAATGTTCTGTCAGGGTATGGTGACTTTCTATAAGCACTGTTGACTTGTTGCAGGTTGTAGGTTAAAGTTCATGCTGTAGTAGAAAGTATCACTTCATCACTGCATGTGGTTTGTTCCTCTCTACAAGCTCTACATCCTCAAACTGAGTGACGCCACTAAAACAAACTCAAATTCCAGTGAAAAGCTGTCTTCAGTATATATGACAATAAAGATTTGATTGAAAACAAGTAATACAATAAATTAAAAAAAGAAAGATGCAAAAGTTGAATCATGTGCAAGCACCAATTTGAATTCTGAAGTCTCTGAGCACGTCGGGCCGTTCGGTCGGCTTCACCACCTACGATGTTGTCGTTTCGAAGAGCTGATACGAACAACCTGCAGAGAAAAAAAAACACAGAACAGATCAATTCACAGAACTGTTAATTGGAAAAAGTCAAACCTCCCACATCATACAGAGGAAACAGAAACCCTTAAAAGGTTCAGACGGGCTGTTGTTTGTGAGGGGAAATGGTACCTCAGAGCTTCGCCCACAGTCAGAAATCTAATTCCAGGATTACTCAGACAATGGTGGGGTTTCACACTGAATGTAATTAGTAAGTTTTAAAATCATAATATCGCCTCTGAACACATGTAATGTACTTTCCTTTTAAACTGTTGACTCAGTAAATCTCAGTCATCTGTAAATAATAATTATTAGCTCTGCAAAGGTGGAATTTAGAGCCGAGATATTGTTATTGGATTTAACAATAACTAATAAAGTTGTTTAAATTGGTTAGAAAAAATGTTCAGGTTCAGGTTGCTTGTTGCTTGTTGCTTGTTGCTTGTTGCTTGTTTAAGAGAGACTGTAGCTGTGTTCAATCCGATCTGTCTGTTTTTGTGTACGGTGGCCCAGAAGGGTCAACACACAACACACAAGGAAAGTGTGCAAAAAATGTGCAACAAATTCAGAAAAAAAAACTTCAAGCATCATGTGTCCTGCAAAAACTCACAACAGCTGCGAAAACACAAACACAAAGCAAAAAAAAAAGATTTTAAAAAATCACATCAAATGTTCAAGTGATCAATAAAAAAAAACATTTGCATCAGTCGTAGCAACAGTTTGTTTGTCTTCATTTGACCATAAAAAAAAAGTTCAAATAAATCCCGGCCTGAGGTCCCTCAAATGTTTTGTATTCATTTAATTATTTTGTCATTGATTTGTTTTTTCAGTTTAGTTTAATTTATCTTCATTTGACATGTTAAAAAGACGAAGAGTTAAATAAAAACATCTCTGATCATCGTTGAGACTTGTTTTTCTGCAACGTTTAGCACCACTCTGATTATATAGCCTACACATATACAGTATTTAAAAAAACACTGTTGTGCAGACTTCCCCCTCAGACCTGGTGAAACCCGACGTCTGTACTTGTGACATTCTGGACTGAAAGCGCAGGAGCGGAGGAGGAAGAAATAAAAAAGGTCACGGTCTGCAGCAGGCCAGTAGTTACCTGTGGTTTCAACACCACTCTCTGCCATTTGAAAGTGTCAAACTAAACAAAAACCTAAACATATTTCACACGTGTGGTGCAAAAAAATGACAACATCTCAGTCGTTTCAACAGAACAAAAGCTGCAAAACAACACATGTTTGCGTTCAAGTGTCAGAGCCGTCCGGCAGCTGCAGAAATTATGACGGGAACAAAGACAGAGCGAGATGTTGTTACGATACAACAACAAAGTCTGCACATGGAGGATGTTGTTGTTGGTGGGGGGGGGTCAGTGAACAGGCCTCATGCCTCCGGGCCGGGGGGTTGATTATATTTCTGAAGTGGTTCTTTAATAAGTCGATCAAATGACTATGAAGAAATATTGGATGTCCACAAAGAGATGAAGATGAGGAAAAGATGCAAAACAACCATTAGTATCCAGATCACAGTAGTGAGGCTTGTTTACATGTGTGTGCTCAGATAATCCATCCACAGTTTTATGAAGAAGTCGAAAAAACATGGCGCTTTCATTATGGTAGAAATTCTAACTTGGTCTGCAAAGGTTCAGATGATGTAAATAGATAAATATTGAATGGTCAGATGTGGACGACAAAGACTTCAAAGGTTGGAAACCGCTGGTCTGGGCAAATCATCTCAAACTAAGTGTCATTGTGTCCATAAAAAAAAGGAAGGAGTGTCATTGTGTCTTCGTTAGCTCAGCATGAGCTCAACATATCAACATATGGAGGCTCTGAGGAGCATTTTTCTTTTCTTTTTTTCAAAGTCCAACTTGCCAAATGGGAAGGGGGAGGGTGTAGACCGCCACCTCACCACTAGATGGCACTACATCCTACACACTTGTCCTTCAACACAGGAGTTTCCTGTTTGTTTCCTGATCAGAGTCATTCCTTCATTTTAGCCAGAGTTCTCCAAACTGAGCTGAACTCAATCATTAAGTTGTCAGGTCATTAAATGTTTTGGGGGTTTTTTTTGTGCAAAATGATGTTGTCATTTTCACAGAGAGTTCATAAAATGTTTGTTCATAAAAAAACTGGACTCACATCAGTTCATTTTTTATGCTTTTACAGACTGTGTTGTTTGCTTTTGAGCTCTTTCTGCAACTAATCCATGTCCCACATAGCAGACGGGTCTGGCCCAGTTCTGGCCCCCATGATGTACTAACATCTGGCCCACACACCGCAAAGAATGACGGCCCTGTACTGGCCCGGATCTGGTTTACAGTGGGCCAGAAGTGCCGGCTTGATGCCAGATCTGGCCCAGACCTGTCTGCTATGTGGGGTAGTGTAACAGATAAAGCAGATAAATAAAGTTCATTTACCCAAACGCTGATCACACATAACGTGATTTTCACGATGCTCACGGCCACGAAGCAGATAGCGCTCCACATGACGGGCAGCTCCTCCACTCGTGTGCTGCAGATGGACGCGTTTGTCGTTATTTGCACAGTTTTCACCGTTGTCAGTTCAGCCACGCACTCTGTGTTTAAACAAAAATAAAAGACAAAATTAGTGGAAATCAATGCATTAATACTTCACACAATCAATCGAATAGCAACAAAATTAGTGTTGAATAAAATGTAATAATCAAGATTTTGGAATGGATGGTAGAGTGTGTTTGTGTTATATCATGTTGTTTTAGCTGTGAGTGTGTTGGCGAGCACACTGAGTGAGTTTAATACTGTCATTCAAATGTATTATTATTATTATTATTAGGTACATGTGTTGGTGAATTAATGCAGTCAGCTGTGAGGCAGGTGTGTGCAGTGAGGTGAGCTTTAACAAATCTATCTGTGGTCGTTTTTTGGTTCTTCTTCGTTTTTTGTGCCACTTCTGTTTTCTACTTTGTCTATAATGTCTGTTGTTAATGTCTTAGCACAGTCAACAGTAAAAGTGCTGGTCCGTTCTGTTAATAGTCAATTATCAATCCTCAAAGTAACAGAATTAACATCCGTCAATCAGGGATTAGAGCACCCACAAGAAAAATACATAACCCTAAAACCCCAAAAGACAATTTGTCGGTCGACTTGCATCAATTTGTGATTAGTCCACGCTTCATAAAGTGTGTGTGTGTGTGTCACAGTGGAAAGAAAATTATTGTCAGTATTTGAGGTCATGAATAATCTCTGTGGTTGGTTTTCCTCTGTGACATTTCACACAAGTGAGAAGAGAAAGTTTGGAGCCTTTGTCCCATGAATTTAAAACATTGCCATATTGCTTTGGCTGTAAATCTACATGGATCAATAGAAATGAATATGTATACTGTGTCATTGAAAAGTTTGGGCACCCCAAAAGCCATAAAGTTCAACATGAAACACAATATTTTAAAGGTCCAGTATGTAAAACGTGGGGAAAACCATGATATCGTTCAGATTCTAGTTTGCAGCGCTCACTCGCTTGCTCGCAATCACCGCCCCCGTTGGCAAAGTGGAGGTGGCCTCCAAGGACAAAAAAACTTGTTTACCAAACCAATTTGGTTTTTATAGCGTTTATACACTTATACAAATATATTCATGGGTAGTATAATTCAGATTTTGCCAATAAACCTTGCCAATTATTACACACTGGACCTTTAATCAATATCAAGTGTGTTATTTTGGTTTTCTACAGTTTTAGAGTGAAAAAGGGAAACAAAGCCGCAGCCTGCAAAAGAATGGGAAACCCAGGAGACTTGAGCTCTCAGATACCTTTGACCAAGGTATCAGACAAGATATTTACAATTTACACACTGTGATAGTTTCCAAAGGAGGGGCTACTGCTGTAGCTACTAACTATACAGGGTGGACAAACCTTTGCTGCGGGGCCCTTTTCCTTTTCTGTCATTTTGAAAATGTCAAAGATGGAAATAAAATAAAATAAAAATATATATTGTTTAAAATGTGAAGGGAATGTGTCATATGTAACTTTATGCCTTTTGGGGATAATTTCATCTTCCACTTGCTGAACTGTTGTGTGTGTGTGTGTGTGGAGATGGAGTGCAAAGCTCACCAACAAACAGGTCGTAGGCGAAATTCCTGTTCTTACTCCCAATATTTGCGCTGACGTCACATTCGTAGGTTCCTGAATCGTTAGCTGTCACACTGTCAAGCAACAGATTGAATTTCTCCCCAATTCTGGCCGTAGAGTTGGGAAAGAGAGCTACTTTGCCATCTTTAACTTTCCTGATGAGACCAACTCTTTCAGGCGTGGTCTGGACAAAGACACACAGACACAACCAGAGTGTGTTAGATCTCCACATCACCGGCTTCATTTATCCCTGAAAGCCTCAAACACACAACCAACCGACCTTGTACCACGTCACCGAGTAGAAATCCATCTCGCCAATGTCTCTTTCTTCACTTTTACATGGCAGGGAAACATCCTCATGGCATGTTGCTTCTTTCTTTACTGTTATCAGACTCGGGGTTGTGTAACTGACCAGCAGCAGCTGAGACGACCAGATACACACAGTTACACACAGGTTCAAGTTTATTATCATCATCATCATCATCATCAACATCTGGCTGAGGCTTATGCTGAACAATCACTCCTGTTCTTTATCTTTTAAGGTTTAATCTGTAAATCACATCTCAACTGAACCCAAACTGAGTTTCACAACCCTCATGAAGACAAAGTGAAACATTGATTTCACATTGAGGCATAAAAAAAGACAGATTTCACTCACCTTAATGAAGAAAACCGTGTGTAACATCTTCTACACTTCTCTTGAAATGGAGCCACAACTTCCTGCGTGCATGGGGCATATTTGAGGGGCTGAGGTGTCTAGACGTTAAAGATTTCAGATTTCTGAGGAAGTAATGCCACCGTGCGGGGTTCAGGGACAGTGCACTGTTTCAGTAACGCAACAAAAACAGTTTTGGTTTGGGTCTCATCATTTAAAAGTGAGGATACAAGTACAAAACACTGTTTGTCAGGTCAGGACAGTGAACGTCTTCTCATGGTTCAACAGCTGTTTGTTCTGAAACTTTAAACAGAAACTAAAACTATCTGTTATCTGCCTCCTTCCTGTTCGTATAAAATATGAAAGTGTGGTGTGAAAAAAAACATGATTTGTGCGATTTGAACTTTGACATGAGTGGGAGTCATGAATAGCGAAGTAAAAAAAGTTGTGTAATCAATAATGCAATTAAAATGACTGTCTTTTGATTTGGATTGTTGCTTGTAACTTTGCATGGAAATACCAACAACTTCAGAGGATTATTGGTTCATGATCATTGATTAGCTGACTTGGTGGGCGTGGAGCATTCAGGGTCAAGTTTACTGTGTGGGAAATACGGACGTTATGTTTCCTCCTGGAGATAAGTTCTCCTTTGTGTTCAGGTGTAAACTTCCAATCAGAAGTTTGAAAACATATCTATGGTGTTTCATTGACCCATTGATAATAGGAACAATGACAGATGAGCTTGAGCTACAGGAAACACCACAATGACCGCCTGTGTCAATGTTAAAGGTCTAATGTGTAGGAATTCCCCCCATCTAGCGGTGCGGTTGCATATCGGAACGTATTCTTGATGTTGCATTCACGTGAAATCGGGCAGACGTCAGACAGACAACAGACGCTGCATGTAACAGGATAAACAAGCGTCTATGTAAACAAGTGGTCCGCCAGCACGAGGCAAAACAATACAGGCGTGACAATATGTTGTCATGGTGATGTCGTATTGTTTACCTGACCCACGTTTTACCATCTTCCTCTCGTGGAGTAAAATGACATCCGGTTGGTTTGCCGACGGCCGTCTGCCTGACTGCACCTGAATGCAACACCAGAGCCTCCGTCCTTCCTCACACTACACAGTGGTGACAGTTTTAACAGGCGCTACCTGGAAAACTTTCTCCCCGAGCCGACAGCTCCGCTGAGTTTCCATGGTTACCTACGGTCACGCTGCCACTGAACGTAAAAAATGGCGATGCAACATGGCCGCCTCGGTTCGGTGCGTCGCTCACTTATGTATTTGTAACGACTTGTAACAACTCATTCTAAGGTACGAGAAAGCTTTCATTTGTATGCGGGTGTGATTCAACTTCAGTGAAATACGTATTTATGAAAGCAATATTTGATTTTTGCTAATAAAAAGCCAATTCAGTTACACTAATTATCAGTAGCTTCAAACACTTTACCACTAAATCTGATCAGTTCTTGGTGAATGTTTGTGTATAAAGGTGTTTGAGATGTTGTGTTAAAGGACAATTCCGGGCGAATTCAACTCTGGGGTGTATTTTCATATCATTTTAGGTCTAAAAGAATGAATCTGAAGATTTTCAGTTTAATCGCTCCTGTTTTGCGGTAGTTGCATCTGTCCCCGCGTCCCCACGGCAGCAATGAATGGGAGTGGATGTAAGTTCCGCTGTTTAGGCTGTTTCCAGCCCTCAAAGCCGCAATTTTTTTCCACAGACAGCGTCAGATGGCTACTCAAACATGCACCGAGAAGTTTATTTACTTCAAGCAAGCCGGCATGTTTGTAAAACTAGATCTAATTCAAAGTCTCCTGGAGTCTCGCGCGAGCCCGAAGTTGCAGTGCTGGTGTATTCAGGCGCAGTCGGAGCTACCGCTTGTGTCATAAACACAGGAATATCAACTCTTTACTTGCTTGAAGTGTACATTTTTTTCCACAGACAGCGTCAGGTGGCTACTCAAAGATGCGCCGAGAAGTTTTTTTTACTTGAAGCAAGTCAAGAGTTGATATTCCTGTGTTTATGACACAAACGGTAGCTTTCCCACTGCATGTGAACACACCGCGCACGGCAACTGGGTCTCGCGCGAGACTCCGGGAGACTTTGAATTAGATCTAGTTTTACAAACATGCCGGCTTGCTTGAAGTAAATAAACTTCTCGGTGCATGTTTGAGTCGCCATCTGACGCTGTCTGTGGAAAAAAAATGCGGCTTTGAGGGCTGGAAACAGCCTAAACAGCGGAACTTACATCCACTCCCATTCATTGCTGCCGTGGGGACGCGGGGACAGATACAACTACCGCAAAACAGGAGCAATTAAACTGAAAATCTTCAGATTCATTCTTTTAGACCTAAAATGATATGAAAATACACCCCAGAGTTGAATTCGCCCGGAATTGTCCTTTAAACCAGTATACTGGGTTTATACTGGGTTTAATGGGTTTATACTGGGTTTATAATGGGTTTATAGCCTACTGGGTTAATAATGGGTTTAAAATGGGTTTATAATGGGTTGATACACCAATAGAGTCTTCCAGTAAACCCTGAACTCTGTTAGCACTTCTAGGACTTTTTTTGAATGGGATTTTGGTAAAATACCTCAAAATAGGTCTGTGGTTAACAAAAGCTTAAGCAAGTTTCAGGTTTTGTTCTACGTGAGAAAAAGCTCCCGCACACTGTCATCACTTGCAGAGGTTTTATTGAACAACGTTTCGGTCCTGAGACCTTCGTCAGGTTCTAAAAGACTTTTAGAACCTGACGAAGGTCTCAGGACCGAAACGTTGTTCAATAAAACCTCTGCAAGTGATGACAGTGTGCGGGAGCTTTTTCTCATGTTACTCGACCACCTGGTCTTCTCCTACGCACCTGTCCGTCCGTGCCGGTGTGCACAAGTTTCAGCCAGGTTTTGTTCTACACAATAATATACACATGGTAACATGGTATATGATAAATAATGTTATCTACTGCTCTATTCATTGATTTCTCACCGGCTTCGTTGTTAACGAAAATGCACATGGCCGAGAAGAGGGTTAGCAACACAAAGGAAAAGAGACCAGACGTACATAGTTCCCCTTTAACACAACCTTTAAACGTGATTTGTTTTTTGTTTATTTGTGGTGCAATGGATAATTAAATGTATGAACCATCCATCCATCCATCCATCCATCCATCCATCCATCCATCCATCCATCCATCCATCCATCCAACCATCTTACCAGTGCAGTCTTGGGGGTTTCTGGAGCTAATCCCAGCTGACATATAAGGGCAGGGTTCACCTGGACAGGTCTCCAGTCCATCACAGCTCTGACACACAGACCTCACACACTCACATTCACACCTATAGATAATTTAAAAGGTCTCCAATCAACCTGGTGTCCATGTGTTGGTGAGATCCCACACAGGCACAAGGAGAACATCCAAACTCCATCCATAAAGGTCACCAGGCCCAGGAATTGAAACTTAAGCAATAAAACAATGTGACAAAAGTAGATATATGAAATGTGTAAGTATTGTACATTTCATACTATAAAACAAGCAACAAATGATGATGTGATAAAGTTTGGTAATTAAAACTATATTTCATTAATCTAGTTTAATTAAACAACGAATAGATGAAACAATCAACAAGTTACACTTCACTTTTATAAATCTGTATCACTGACCAGAGAGGACGACGTTTGAATTTAGTGTAGCTCATCAATGCAATGCTCACCCTCTCACACACACACACACACGCTCGCACACTGAGTTATGAGCCTGGCTCATCCTGTTGTTTTCATCTCAGGGAACTCCCCATTGTCTCCCATCAAGCATATTATTTGTATGTGTCGCTCTTGTTGACAAAGGAGGTCGATATATGGTTATTAATAGCTGCCTGTCTTGATGGAAAAGGGAAGAGTGAGGTCTTTGGATTCCGCCATCTGCATTAAACAATGCCTCATTCAGCAGCAGCTGGCACAGCGAGCTCAACTTTGTCGACGTTCACCAATGTTACAACACAAATTAGGTTTTTTCTTTTTCTGTTTCTGCTCCATATTCTAAATATTGGACACCAGTCGCTGCAGCTGTGAGAGGTTTCAGATTTCTGTAAGGGAGTAATCTCAGCACGAAAATAAATAACAAACACAAAAAACTTGACACTGCACAGTCCTGACATGTGTGTGTGTGTGTACTGTATGTGTGTTGTTGGTCAACACAGGAGAGCTGAGCCTAATAATCAAGCACCAGGGAGTTTCACACTTGTACAAACTACGTGTTAAAAGTTGAAAAAACTGAAGTTCATCAGCGTTGTGATTCTCCTAAGGATTAATTGTGAGTGTAAGTGTGAGTGAGTGCTTGTGTGTGTGTGTTTGACTACAGGGTGTTGCACAGCACAGTAAATCCCAGAGGTTGTTAGCACGCCCAGCTGCGAGCGCAGGTCTCCATGTTTCTGTCAGCGAGGTTGTTCACCGCACACTCTTCGGCCCTCTGATTGAGGAAATCCTCTGACTGTTTGCTCTGCTCGCTGAAAATCAAACGTCCCAATGGTTCCGCCGTCTCTCCCCCCCACTCACCCGCCCCCCCGGCGCACCAACACTTTCCCATGAAGACATGTGCATGTTTACTGGGCTTTGACAGATATATGGGCCTTTGATGAGCCGAAACGCAGCCACACCAACGTCTCCTATCAAATACTTTGCATGCCCGGTTCACTTCATACATCACCTTTATTGTCCCACAAGAGGAAATTGTTTTTGCAACGGGGAAGTATTAAAACATTAAACATAAACACAATAAAAACACAATGGAACAAATGAAAACATTAAAAACTCTTGGTTGTTATACGCCCAGTTCGCCCATAACGAAGAACTACTGTACAACAACAGGAATGGGCACAAGCTGAAGTGGAGCCAATAAGAGGCTGGGAATAAAAATTAAACTACGTCTCTGATAAAAAAAGATGGTTCAGATTTGGGTGTAATGGAAAGTAACCTTAGTATGTTGCTTTTCTTCCACTACAAAATGAAGACTTTTTTACTTACAGCATGACTGGACTTGACCGGTTTCTTATATCTGAACCGTCTTCTGTGCATCTTATTCACTTATACACTAGAAAGGAAAGATTTCTACTCTTTGATCTCGTTTTGGACTATTTCAATCTGACTATAAGCGCCTGACATGATTCCTGTCTTTGTGCTAAAGGGTTGATCATGCTGCCTGTTCAATTGTTTACTTAAGGAAGCAAAAAAAAAAGCCCCTTTAAGTCGCTATCACTGGATTCTCACCTCTGCCTCTTTGGCAGGCTGCGACGACGACGAGTACGAGGGCCCTGATTGTCCGAGTGCCTGCAGCAGCAGCAGAACGGGGGGAGGGAGGTTGTGTTACGACGATCTGTATTGTTCCCCCTAATTTCTTCCTTGGGATTTCCTCTGGCAGACTCCCCCACACCCAGCCGCCCACCGCTCCTATTCACCGCACAGCCCTCCATCATCCTCCCTCTGTCTGAAGGCCCTGCCAAAGTCTCTGGCACATAGAAAACAATTGTTCTTGCAATGTTTGAGGAGACACAATCAGCTCCTCAGACGGGGCTTCTCTTCCCCCCACAGAAGCTCGGCGGCTGACGGTCAGGCAGACAGACTTCCTCCTCCTCCTCCTCCTCCCTCCTCCTCTTTGCGGAAAAGCGGTCATGTTCAGTTACATCGGAAGCGAGGTATCTGAGTCTCGAGCCACAAAAGTGACTCAGAATCATTAATATCTTTGACATGCAGGTGGAGTGAGAGGCCATCTCTCCCCATAGCCAGCCAGCGAGTTGTTTGAAACAAGCTGAAACAGACTGAGAGCAGGAGCTATTAAAATATTACCATGTGCAGGTTTGTCTCTAACAAGAGCGCTCTGGCAAGACTACAAAATCCTGAGGATAAGCACCCATCTGGGAATCAGGACTGCGCTCCCAGATGATGTTGAAAAAATGCTTTACATCCTTCCTGTTTCTGGATCATCTATTTTAAGTTTTTTTGGTGAGGCGAGGACAGGAACATGTTTGAACCGTCAGTCTGAGCTCGTTTTGTTTCATATCAAAAGAGACACGGCTCAACGGGATTCATTAATTCATTCTTCCTAAAAAATCTGCTTGTGTTTAGATCACACGACGACTGTTTGTCAGTCGACGCGAGCATTGGTTGCAGAGTTAGAGAGACACAAAAGATGAATCGACCACAGGCAACAGGAAGACAACGAATGCTGCAATAAATGTCGTTTTAAGGGATTTTTATTCACCAGTTTCAGACTTTATTGTTGCAGTATTCCTAAAAGAAACACCCATAAACATGTTGCATTTGCTTTATCTGGTTTATTTTCAGCATAATCTCATCTGTTAAATGATACTAAGTCAAAATCGACCCACTTTAAGTCAACGTACCACCAAAACAACACTGTTTTGATTTCACCCAGGACCCTTGTGCACAAAAACCACCCACGACACGGATCCTATTTTGACCAGCGTTGCCAGTTTCAGCCCATTTTTGGTTTGATTATGTACAAAAAAAAGAGAAAAACCTCTCCTCTGAGCTGCCTTATTGTTTCCACCAAGGAAATGTTGGGCTGGTTTCCCATCAATCTGCCCCTCCTCTCATCTCGGTGTTGTGATTGAGAGACCGACATGCAGGGCACCGAGTTCAGCTTGACACGCAGCGACCGACAGCTGATGACGTCAAAAACAAATGTCACTTAAGTTCATAACAACAGAAACCGAAAGTTTTTCCCATTTTTAGTCCAAATATTATTCAATATCATGTCTAATTTCTCTTTTAGTACAAGTTTACATCTGTTGACATGTGTGAAAATGTCATTTTAAACATCAAAGACCAAGGAGCAATGAGTGAATGTTATGTTTTGTGTGTTATCTGCTCAGTTTACACCTTTAATAAACATATGTCATTGTGTTTTTGATGCATAATAATATCTATATCTCTTGCCATGTTTACATATTCCCTATATCTATCAATGTCTATAGTTTTCTAAAGTTTTATGGTACAACTTGAACTTCAGTTCCAGTAAATAACGAAAAACAACACTGACACTGGGTCAAAACAATCGATTTGTGGTCAGAGGGTCAGATATTGACCTTAATTTTTGTTTTACTGTGCAGGAAAGAAAGAAGGACTCTCTACGTCTCTGTGCTACTTAGCTCCATGTTTGTTTATATAAAGTTACAAAAGGTGAATTCAGGCTTCATCCATCAAAGACATGACAGTGAGATATATCAGAAAATACAGAAATACAGAAAAACTAACAAGTGTTTTGCTGCTGTTCTCCTTGTTTTTGTCTCCCACAGAACAAATAGAGTATACACTAGTCTATATACCGAGGTCATTTTTCATCTTCAGGTCACAGCGCCGGGCTGCAGCAGGAGGAGGAGGAGGAGGACGAGGAGGAGGTGAACCTGAAGTCGAGCTCTCCGTTTCATCTCCGCTTGAAACTCTTCCTCTGCTGGGATTAAGAGATGCGAGTGTCCGCGCGGTCGGAAGAGAGAGAGAGGAGGAAAAGAAAAACTCACCAAAGTGAAGCAGTAAAACCTCTGCAGTGGTCCCCAGGTGGATCCTCGCCTGTCAGACATGTTAAACAGATCCGCACTGACATTATTTGCTGCCTTTACCCCCCTCCACCTCCTCCTCCTCCTCCTCACTGCTGATGATCTCTGCCATCAATTTGTTACTGCTCATCTTGCAGAAGGAAGACGAGGAGGAGAAGATGAGGAGGAGAGGAGGGAAGGGAAGGGGAGTAAGGGGGGGGAAAGAAGACAAACTCTCTCTTCTGATTTTGTTGAAAACTCACTGTTCGGTTCGTTCGTTCTTTCGCTCGCTCCACCAGAGAGCCGCAGCAGCTACATCTGGGTCCCAGCGCCGGATGATGTCAAGACTGGCGCTGACCCAAAGCCCGCCGCACAGAGAGTTCCTCCGAGAGGTCGGCTGGGCGTTGTTTTCCCTTCCTGTGCCTCCGTGACATCTTCCTGCCGGCTGGGGGGTGGGGGGGGTTGGAGGGGGCCTCGGGGAGCCATTTGAGGGGAGGCCCCGGGCCCCTCGAGCATGGAGAACTTAGCACAGCAAATTCCAATTAGCCTGACAGGGCAGGTGGGGGAGGAAGAGGGAGGAAGAGGGAGGAAAGGGGAGGAAGGGGAGAGAGAGCCTATAGACCCCCAGCATGCACCTTTTTACTGCCTTGAAATCCTCTTTCCATGCAGCCGGCTCCGTCACCGGGGACAACCTCCTCTCCTCTCCTCTCCTCTGTCATGTTGAGGACTGAGTTTGCGGTCGGACTCAAACTCAAACTCAAAGCGATGCCAGACAGGAACTGGGGCTCAGCTGTCTGTCTGCGAGCGAGGAGGCGAGGAGGCAATATGCCTGTTAGAGCGATCACCGCCGCGACCGTTTCAGACTGCAGAAGACAAGGAGACAGAAACCTACAGAGACTCAAGTCGAGAAGCTTTTGATTTCTCAGCAGTTATGAAATATTTTTTCCAGTTGCGAGTTGCGTCTGAGTCGACCGTCGTGTTGTTTAGAAAATACAACAACATCCTGTATAGCTAAATAATCATCTGTGGTATAGTGATAGTGGTGGTGGTGATGGTGGTGTGAGCAAGTCAAAAGGCTTTCCTTTGCTCCTGTGCTCCACCGTGACCTCTGACCTCTCACCCCGTCGTCTCTTCTCCCTGTCTGCCGGGCCAACAGCGGTGATTTATCCCCCTGACATACCAACAGCTGTGTCGGGGGCTCCCAGCAGAGTGTGGGCTACTATTTGCCGCCGTGACTAATCGATAACAGACTTCAAAAAAACACCAATCGTGAGATTTTTGAGGAAAACACACACACACACACACACACACACACACACATATACACGAACTTACACACATACAAGGCAATGACACCAGAAACCCTGAACCTTCAGGCTTCATCAACAACGACTTGGCAACACGACTGGAAACAATGGAAATGTGTGTGTGTGAGGGTGTGACATGTTTCCATAAAGACAAAATATGTGACATTTTAACCCGATTAATTGGTGATTAGGAGGATCTACGTTTGCCCAGGGAGCCGCACGATCTCCGATGGTTTCGTTATCCAACAAAGACGTTTACTTCAGTGTAGGGTTTTTTTTTTTTCTGTTGCCTGTTTTGTAATGAGAGCGGCCTTTCTCAAATTCCAGTCAACCTGAAACAGAGGAGGTCTGAAGAGACAAATAAATATTCTCTTGTTTTTCCATCCATACACTCTGCTTGTACTTAATTTCCCAGGCAGCACCACAAGAGAAGCAACTGGACATCTGTGTTTTATATCACAGGTGTTGTCCTGATGACAAATCTGATTTATATGAACAAGAACGAAGAGAGGAGGGAAAAAAAAGGCTTTTATTTTGATAAAATATATTTTATTTAAAACTTTTTGCAAAAAAAAAACAAAACAAAACAAAAAAAAGGACAAAAACTCATAAGTTTCAAACAAATGCCCTGCATCCTTGAAAGGCTTATGCTTAAATTTCTCAGTCAAGTATAAATAGTCTTTTCTCTCTTTTTCTTCCATCGTTTCATCCAGCATGTGAACATCCACAAAATGTTTGTGTGTGTGTGTGTGTGTGTTTGTGTTGAGTGTGTAACACCAGCTTCGACTCTTCCCTGAGAAAGTCTTTTTGATTGATTGATTGATTGATTGATTGATTGATTGATTGATTGATTATTTTCATGTTGCTGATCAGCTGCTGGTCTTCGGTCAGCGTCTCATTCGCAGTGGACCCAGTCCTCTCATTTTTAAACAGTCTCTTCCATCTTTTATCTGGAAAGAGAAAGAGAGAGAAACATCTCAGTCACATGAAGGTTTAACAGATTTTTACTTGCACCATAACTCATAAAGACAATTTAATTCTTACTGTAAATGCAATCTGCAAAAAAAAAAAACCCTCATAGTTTAAGGTCAGAGTAATGTCTACATGCAGGAGGAAGCTGGAGGTTGTGCAAAACGTGATGTAACAGAAAACACAGTGAAAAAAAAATCCCCAACCATCTGTGTGACTGTCTGGATTTACAGACGTGTGCAGTGCGTAAAAACCACTTTTACGCACATGAACTTCAAGTTAAAGCGATTTGAACATGAGGATTAAAAGATAAACAGACGCTGCATCACATGAAGCTCTTGTAAAACATGATAAATAAATAATAATAATAAAAAAAAACATATCTGGATCAGAGCCGTGGTGAAGTTTAAGCTTGTGAAAGTTAAAGTTGTATTTATTTACCCCTTTCCTCTGGTTGCTCAGGCAGAAGGTGCAGATGGTCCGCGGCTGCTTCGCCTCGCGCTCCCCCTGCACGAGGCACGGCTGTCCGTCCACGCAGCCGTCCCCGATGAGGAGCACGTTGGCCAGATGGGAAATGTAGCTCGACGCCAGGCGCAGAGTCTCGATCTTGGAGAGTTTTCTGTCCACCGGCTCGGTGGGGATGAGCGTCCGCAGCGCCGTGAAGGCGGTGTTGACGCTCTGGGTCCGTCCTCTCTCCCGGGCGTTAGCGGCGCTGCGCTGCTTCATCACCACGGCCGGCTCTCCCTCTCCCTCTCCGTCTCCTTCTCCCTCTCCTCCTCCTCCTCCTCCTCTTAGCTGCAGCAGTTTACGCGAAATCCGCCTGCGCTGCCTCTCGCTGGAGTCTCCGTAACTCTGCTCCGAGCTGCCGTCGCTTTCGCTGCGGTTGTCGTCATCCTCGGACATGAGGGCGAAGTCGGAGTAGATTAAGTGCGTCGCCACAGGCCGCAGCATGGCAAAAGTCATCATTAACTCACCAGTCCACCACCACCACCACCACCCCCCCAACTCCTCGGATTCAATCCCCCCCCACCCAAACAAAAAAACAAACGCAGGGACTTTCCCTTACATCTCAATATGGCGCAAAAGGCGCTGCGTAAAAACCACCTGCGGAGAGAAGGATGTGTTTGACACGCTGACCGTGTTTTCCTCAGTGAGCTTTCACTGGCCTCACTACCTGGTCAGCTGGGCTCTTATAGCTGCATGGGAGGAGCTCGCAGTGTGTTACAGTAGCAGCTCGCTGCACAACATGCTGCATGTGGAGACTATACACAAACAACAGCTCACCACAGAGTTATTAATTAACAAATGCGCCATAATTAGAGCCTGTATTAATGTCACAGTGATGCATGAGTGGGTCCAGAGCCAGGAATGTTAGAAACAATGGAGTATTTTATTTATTTATAGCCATTTAGTTCATGACAGGTTTTATTTCATCAAAATTGAGAAGTAGAAGTAATTTTACACCCCGTATTACAACAGGACACAGTAAAACAGTGAGCTATAGCTGTAATCAGTGAAGTGTACTCATCCTTTACCAAAATAAAAGTGGAAATGTGACATTGTGAATTAAAGCCATTCATTCATTTTATTTGCATGTTCGCATATCAAAATACTGTAAAAGCACTAATTTTACAGAACAACACCTCTCTGTATGGAATATCATTATATTACTTCACTTTTATGCACTTGTATGTTGTTTTGTTGCTGTGCCTATGGTTGAACTAACTTTTTAAGATAAGACTTTATTAGGGAACTTTGTAATGTTACAGCAGCAAGTGTAGTAAAATCAATGAGTGTAGTTGTCAAACAGAAAAGTCTTTATGGATAATATCTGCTAATTTGATAATATCTAACACTGCAATGTTGTGACAAGTAGCAAAAACACCATAAATCCAAGTAACTGCACTTGACTGTGTACTTATTAGTGTAAGGAACTCTCTTGTTTAAAACGAGAGCTTCTGCTTCATGAGCTTTATTATAAACTTGAATTATTCAGGTGTGATACAGACTAGACTACACAGAGTCTTTTAAAAAGGCATTTAGAGAGAGTAAAGTTTGCTCTCCACTTATTTCACAGTTTTACTGTCGTGTGCTAGTCTGACATGTTTATGGCGCTGCCACCCGCTGAGGTTTGTTTTTGTTGCCTAGTAAACTCACACTGATGCAAGAATCCAAACCACAACGGCCTTAATTATTTGTCTGTAAAGAAACTTCAATTCGCTGAACATTTAAATGTAATTGTGCAGCCATTTAGAGCAACCTGGACGGGCATGTAAATCTCTGTTTGACTTGCCGGCTCTCAGATTTCCAATGGAAATGTCCAAGTCAAATGTAAGAAGTTCTTTAATTTGCATATCTCTTTCAGGATGTTTGACCTTGCAATCACTGTATACCACGAGTTAATCCAAGGTTGTATAATCCCACTGTCACATCCCCTCTATATTAAATGCTGCTTTTGGCTCAGACTGAGGATCACAGCTCAGGCGAGCAGGGGGAAAGTTAAGTGTGAGTAAATAAACACTGACCAGATGATCCTGGAATGGCAGGGATTCATTTGCTCGTTGCCCCGAGTTCAAGAAAACAAAGCGGCCGGTGGCAAATGGGTGATTTAGTCCCTTTAAAGCCACAAGTCTCCAACCACTTCGCTGTTCCTCAGCTGCATCAACAGTCAGACATCAGACACCCAAACTGTCTGCCGGAGGAGCACGGAGGTCCTCCAAAGGACACGAACCAAACCCAGGAATCTGCCGTGCCAAAGGCTGTGTGAATATTTCAATTAGCTGAAATAAGACGACGAGTCTCCCCGGAGATTCGTCTTCATACATTTTAATTAAAAAACACTACGAGCTACGACAGAAACACCAACTCATTTTCATTTGTTATGAAATCTAATGATCCAGTAATAACAAACCCCCCCCCCCCCCCCTTCAACCCCAAGAACTGACGGCCAACAAATTACAAAGCCATGTGTCACAAAAGTCCCACACACTCTTTGTCACTGTATCTGTTACTGTATGGTTAATTACATTTAACAGAGCTCAGACTCACCCACAGTGTGTGAGTAAGACACAGAGACAGTGTGTTGAACTACAGTCTATATAAACTGAGGCATTAAACGACTTATTTAATGAAATATAAAACAGTGTTTTGTGGATCTACTGTATTTATCTATAGTGTCGAGGTTTGATCTGTGTGTTGGGCTTCACAGATCTCTAGTGTTGTAAGTCACTTTGGATAAAACTGTGGTAAAACTTGGCTTTTATAGAAACAGATTGTTGTGAAACATATTTATTGTCTCCACAGAATGAAACCAAAAGGTCTTGGTGATGCCCTGACATTCCCTGTAGCATCGACGTCTCTGGCCGTCAATGTTGGTAAAGATAGATATTCATGACACCCAGAGGATGAATCTTTATGACTTTGGTGTTCTTCTGCCTTTTCTTTTTCCTCCAGCGCCACCATCTGATTATCTAGTGACATATCTCCACTTCAGAAAATCACCTTCACACTCCAAAGACGTTCACACTCTGTCAGCCGCTGTACTAAGTTGGTTGTGGTTGGTTGGTTGTTCCGCCTGGCGTTTTTCTTGTGCCTGATTTTTTTTTTTTTTGCTTGACTTTTTTTTTCTTTTTTCCTTTGCCAGATTTTTTTTTGTTTTTTGCCAGATTTTTTTTTTTTTGCCTGACTTTTTTTTGGGTTTTTTTGCCTGATTTTTTTGTGTTTTTTTTCTTCTTTTTTGCCTGATTTTTTTCCTTTTCTTTTTTTTTTCTTGTGCCGGATTTTTTTTTGCCTGACTTTTTTTTTTCGTACAAGAGTAACTGGATGGATTGGCACAATGGGGTTTCTAGTGTCCAGAGGATGAACCACAATGAACTTCCGAGCAGCAGGCAGCAGTGGATGAAGCTCCCTGTAGAGGTGGGCAGGTTTCTGAGGCGGATGGGAAGTCGAGGACAGGCCGTCCAACAAGCCGTCAGGTCGCGATCAGAAGCTGCAGAGCGAAGCAGCAACTGGATTTGGCTGAAGAGGAGGAAGGATCCCAATTGACCTATGGCTAAGCCACGCCCCCAAACACAATGAGCCAATCACAGTGCGCATAGCTAGCCCATACACTCGGACATTCTCTGCTTCCACGTCCATTGAAATGCATTGCAGTTAGTCAGTTTTCATTCGTTTTTATATGTTTTTTCTTGACATTTTAAGTTTAAAATGGTCAAACGGTGTGCATGGGGTACATGCAACTCTGACACTAGGTATCCCGAGTGGCTGGGCGACGGGGTGTATTTTTTTTTACCTTTTCCTAAGCCAAATCTCAACCGAGAGAAGTGTCTGCTCTGGATAAAGTTATGAGGTAGACCACAATACCAACTAAACGTGGGTAAACTTAACAAGGATGTCTACATCTGTTCTAAGTTAAGTCAACAACGTATTTGAGGCAACATATTGTGAGAGATGTTTAGATGTTAGCCAGTATCACAACTAAGCATAAAGTCCGCTAGCTTAATGCTAACGTATAATGCAAAACTCCATAGACAGGCTAACAGAAGTTAGCCCGTCGCTATCGGCGTTTCACGGCAAACGGCAGCCATAGCAGTAAAGTTAAGTTAAGTTTTGGTGACTTCGAGGTGATATTTAATCTTTCTGTCTCCAAAAATCGTCAATTGCCTCCTGTGAAATGTCTCCTACTGTGACAGCTGCCATAGCGCCTGTCACCGAACGTTGACTGTTTGTCCGAGTGAGTGGAGGGGGCGGGGCTTAGCCATAGGTCAATTGGGCTGCAAGGTGACGAAGAGGAGGGAAGCTCACCTGGGCCCTGGCCAGGTGTCCCTGTTAAAGGTCCAGTGTGTGAAATGCAAGGGCGTGACATCTAGCGTTCAGATTCTAGTTTGCAGCGCTCACTCACTCGCACTCACCCCTCCCATCGGCCAAGTGATGGTGGCCTCCGAGGACAACAAAGCTTGTTTAGCACGACTGGGACGACGAGTATTTCAGGAGCGATGGGGTGAAGATCTAAACAATTTTACAATGTCTGCTGTTTCTTACTCCTTTCCTTCCGTGCTCTCTGACTGGCTGGATTTTCCATTTGGGCTGCCGTTCAAAGATGGCAACACTAAATAAAGGCTACGAAAACCAAACAGATTTTATTTTATGGCAATTATACACCAAGATAAATATATTCATGGGTAGTATATTCAGATTTTGCCAATAAACCTTACCTCGCCAAATATTACACACTGGACCTTTAAGCTCTCGTGGGCCTATCAACGAAACACCAGTGAAGGAGGATGCCCACCCGACGACCCCGATGAAGTCTTTGTCTCCTCCACTCGATATCAATAACGTGCCGATTAATCCTGGGATTGTAATATCAAGCCCTATATGAGCTCAACAATGAAACATCTCACTATTTACACTTACAGTATATTTAAAGTTTGAGGGATGTTTTATGTTTTGTTTTCAAGTAATTTCACACAGGTGTGGCTGAGCTGGGGTGGAGTATTATCAAGTTATCTGACCACATTAAAATTCTGTTGTGCAGTTGCAGCTTTACTCCTCATCTACTTTCCTTCAGTCCTGCTGAAGAGCGACTGTTTCACTCACTAATGAGCTCTTGGTCTTAAATGCACAATAACAAAGAGTAATGGCGACTGACTCTCTCTCCAGCTCTGCTCCAGTCTCCTCTGCTGCTGCTGACACATTTGCATACAGAGTTGGCTAATGGTGTCTCTTACATCCCTTTAAAGAACAAGTCTGGTGCTTTTCTAGATTTTACTTTCTAACAATAAATAGATCCAACTATGAAATATTGTGTATTTTATCCACAGGTATCTTTTATTCCTCTGTGCTGTAGAGCCTTTTGTAAAAAAAAAACACTTTTATAAAAACACCAAACACCATTACATGTATTACAGTCAGCACTGTAATGGTTTATTTTAAGTGGATCCCATATGCATGCTGCTTAATTACTCACGATAGCACTAAATATGCAGCTGAAAAACAGCCCCTATCATTTACACTACACGGTGTCTGCGGAGTAATGTTCACTGAAATCAACAACGTTCAGGTGTTTTAGGGAAATTGTTCAAAGCTTTTAAAAGTAAAAAAACACTAATTTGCGACCCTGTTTTATAGATTTTTATCCTCAATCCACAACAAACCGGCTCAGAGCTGAGAGCCACAACGAGGCTGGCAAAATCAGAGAGCGGACTAAGTCACTGTTGGTTTTAGTCTTACTATGGGCTTTGTGAGGTCTGTGTCCTCTCTGAATGCTGTTTCTTCAGTATTTATGTAGCTTATGGTCGGTGTTACACTGATAGGCGGTTGGGATTAAGGTAAAAGGGAAACAGAAGTTGACACGGACTCCAGGACAATCACTCATTTACATATTCATCATCACTAAGAAGTTAATTGGTCGTCTCATCTTAATTCTGTTTTGTCCCAGTTTACATGCAATGGGGAAAATCAAACAGTTGACGGAAACATGTCCGCCTAACCGTTAAATGTTATTTCTGTTACATACAAGGAACTCAATTTCACACAATACAACAATCACAGCTTAATATAAATGTATTTCATATACTGAATAATACACAAAAAATATGCATTAAAACCTCAACAAATAACTTAGAATATTTTAAATTGTAACCGTTTAAGACGAGGGCTGCCATGTTTTGATGTTGTCGCGACATCAAGTCGGAAAGTCGGAGCTCTGAAATGATACCCGAGTTTCCGACCTGTAATTTCCGAGTTCAACACTGTTCAATTAATTTTTTACAACTCGGAGCTCGTTTTTTTCTGACTTCCGAGTTGTTTTGAACGCAGCATAAGTGGCTATATGCATCGTTTCAGCGGTCCGCCCATTTGCATTTGTTTTCAACGATACTGGTGAGAAATCAATCCATGGAGCGGTGGATAACGTATATATCATATACGTGTTACAATGTGTATATTTGTGTAGTCTTATCTGTCATAAACAAGAGATTACGGGTTACGGGGCACGTTTCAATCACGGAGCTGGGACACCGGGTCGGAGCCTCTGATCTTACAAGGTTGGTTTTCAGCCGAGAGACGTTGGGGTGGAAGGCAGAGAGCCTCCATTCTCCCTGGAACAAGTTACAAGTCATTGATTAAACCAGCAATAGTACTCTTAAACTGGTTAATTAAGGTAAAAAAAAAAAGTAGCTTAAATCCTATAGTTCCTCTTTAATATGGACCCTTTTCCAGTTGAACAATCACATCACCTAGTAAACTGGATGAATGGGTCAGACCGGGATTTCTAACAGCGAGAACATGGAGAATCTGACAGTTTTATTCATTTATTCAAACTGTCCACTTTACCTATAGTACAAATGAGATGCATGCTATCCCTCGCTACTACTGACCTGGACCTGGAGCGATGCGCACATGCATTGTCCAGTTTCAGTCAGATTGAGGCGAATATGCAAGAAAATCTGTTTCTAATTGCATTATCTGGGCATTTTAGTCAGATGCTAAGAAGTCCAGTTTTCGTTTACATGCACTAAGTTGTCCAGTTATAGATGGATTAAAACCATAATTTGTTATATTTTTTGCAAGTGTCATGTACAGTTAACATACTGAATGCATATCTGCCTGTCTTTGTGTGTGTTTTAACCAGATCTTTGTTGTTACACAGGGACACACAGCACCTGGCAGTGACTTATTTTCCATGCTGGGTCCCTTTCCAAGACTACAGAAGCAGCGCTGGTAGACACACATGTTAACTTGAAGGGGAATCAATCAGCTCACTTATACAGGACAGACACGTCCTGTTCACTGCCTACAAAACATTTGTCTCCCTCTGGGAAGCCAAGAAGATTTTTTATTCATCGTCAGTCTTTCTTTTCTTCCTGTGCCAAAGGTTTTTTTTTTTTTTGTATTTTTTCCAACCTGTACTTCACATACTACGAGGTAGACTTTTTAAAAGATACACATACTTCACATTTCTGAATAAATACTGCCAACATGAATCTCCCTCTGAAGTCGGCGCATGCAGTTGCTGTTGGAGGACAAGGCTGATGCGAAGGACAAGATAATAAGTTACACCAGCCAGCACAGCACAGACAACAATGCCTTTAGAAAAAAATGTAAAAAAATAAAAATGCCAACTGCTCCTTTTTTATATCCGTCAAGCTGCACATGTTGGCTCTGATTGACAGGGCATAACCACACAAATGTCACTGTGCCGGGGAAACTAGACGAGTGTTTAGGCAAATAGAGCCGCTCTGAGCTTGAAGGCTGTGTGAAATACAACCTATTGCTACTATGCCTCATGTATAAACTCTGACAAAGCCACATAGACACGCGGGGTTTATGCACAATGTGCCTGTGCGGTGAGGTCAGAGGGTGGATACGGCGTTGCAAATCTGGCACAAATTACACGCCTGCAGCCACCAGCGGTCTGAGGGAATTCCGGATAGGAAGCTGTGAGAAGTCCTGATCGGCTCGAACAGCTAAAACTAAAGTCTTTCAAGAGGATTTGGTTTGTAATGCCTCCCCAAGTGGAACAAATGGGGTGAGCTGGCTAACCAGAGATCATTTTTCAACGTTATTTTAAAATGTAGACAGACTCTACAGGAGAGCCAGAATCAGCTTATGTTTTGGTAGCTTTATTTTCTGGCATTGGATCCTTTTACAGACCAATGCAGCAGCAGCTATAAGAAGACAGAGAGGAGGGGGAAAAAAGCTCTGTCTATCAATGTTTATCTCTTATCTCGGCAAGCTTGTAGAAAATTAAACATTTTTTTTAATATCCTCCAGAGTCTAGTAATCTAATCTTCTTAGTTTGCACAGTACTATACAATACAGACATGTTTCAGGACCATGTGACACATTTGTAGGAAATACCTATTTAAAAACTGATTGGGATGTTAAAATAGCATAATCCGTCATCATAGGGATTTTAAAATAAATTTGATAATGACTTAAAAGTCCTACAAAAGACACAACTAATAAAAAGTTAGATAGTCTTTAATCAGTGCTTTAAAATTCATGCCCTTGTGCTTTGAGAGTTAGCCAGCCATGCCTCTTAATTTTTACAAATCTATTGATCACAGCCTTTACACATCCTGCACCTACTGATGCTGCTTAGAGCCCCAAAAGCCTCATGGGAGCCCTTAAAATAACAATAAAAAGTAAAAACTTTCTAAGTCGTCTGAACCCCGGTGACTCTCTGCACATGAAAAACAATTTCAATATCAATCAGGTTAATATTTTACTTTATTCTTCAGTCATTAAACATTGTGATTGTGTGTTGTTCTGCATTTTCAAAAGAAGTGGTTTTTCTTAGTTTGATGTTGTGTTGCAGTCTTTTTATTGGAGCATAGTCCGGGATTTGCTTTTTCTCCTTCCCACTCTTCATGTTATTCTGTATTTCTTTCAAACTGTAATTTTCCAGCAATGGGATCAATAAAGTATCTATCTATCTATCTATCTATCTATCTATCTATCTATCTATCTATCTATCTATGATGCTGCAGGAGAGAAACTATGCAGACGTTAGACGACCAAAACCACAAAACCCTATGAAACATGGATTAGTCATTGGTTAATTTGTGAGGTCATCTCTGAGCAACCAAATGGCAGACGGCAAAAAAGAAAGAAAGAAAGAAAGAAAAAAGAAAATCAGCATTCACATGACCCCCGTCGGTTTTGTGAAAATGACCACAAACACTTCCTCTTCTTAGCCCCTTAAATCCCCCCCTGATCTGTTTAAATCCTCAAAGATAAAGCTGAACTGAACCACCCATGGAAACGGCTCCCCGAAGCAACAGGTGCAATATATTTTTTCATACCGGTGTTGCGTGTCAGAAACCCTTTGAGGATATGGTTACTTCCAGACAGTGAGCGAGCTACAGGAAATCTTCTCACACGCGACGATTCAGGGGAGAAATTTAGAGTCCTTTAGGGCCGGTCGGTAAAAGCTGCCCCCCCAGGTCTCCCCTTCATTTCCTCGATGGCCACAAAGGGAGACCATCAAGCAGCTTTGTGCAGGCTCTGACGTCGGAAAAGGCCTCCCCGTCTGTGTGTGCAATGACCTGCGATGTGTATAGTTTACCTATATCATTCTGCAAACCTACAGTTCCTTCCTTTTGAAAACAGAGGCAGGGGAACTGTTGTCCGACTTGATTTGGGAAGCCGGGGTGAGTCTCAAGGTCGCTACCAACAACAAACAGGGCGTTGTGTAATACGACTTACGCATTTACCGAACATTAATGTCACAACAGAACCATTATTTTGTATTTTAAGGAAAGCAAACGGCGCCTTTCTACGTTACTTCCTGTGTTTGTTCCCTTAAATGCATCAGGAGTTAAGCCATTAATCAGGGGTTTCTTTATCTAGCGGCACTTCAAGGGAAGTTTTCACACGACAGAAGTTTGAACGTGCTCCAAATTTCTCCTCTTTCTTTGGCAAAACAAAATCTGGAAGGTTTTTTTCCTTCTTCTTCTCTCCATCTCTTTTTTAGATGACGAGGAAGAAAGACTGATGACAGGAAGTAGGTGCAAACTCAGCAAGACTGAACAACATCTTCCCATAACACCTGACTCCTTCTGCAAACCATCTGGTCCACACAGGCTCCTCTCTGTTCCCTTGTCTGAAATATCACAGGCAGAGTCGGCTGAGCGTGAACAGAAAAGTGGTATAGATGCTTCAGAGATGCTGGTGACTGTGTGACAACAGGAAGCACTGACACCTCACAAAGTTTAGGTATAAAATAAAAACACTGTACTGTACTTGGTTGCAACATTTGGTGCAGTCCCATTCAATTATTAGCACGTTTAGGAAATGATTTATCGCACAGTGCACATTCACTTCCTTCTAACGCTGCACATAAATCAGCTCTGCATCATTTGATTTCTAATATTAACACAGAAAGAAAAAACTGACGACAGGGATGTTTTGATTTAATTTCAGGCTAAAATAAACTTGAATATGAAACAAGTTGCATTTTAATTATTTATTCATGGCAGATGCTCTGACGTCTCGCTGTCAGAAAGCACAGGTGTTAATGACAAAATGATGACTGAATTCCCTTTATTTATTTATTTTACCTGATTTAGATTCAGTTTCCTGGGCTGATGTGTATGTTGTTTGCCACATGCTCACACTTCATGATAGACGATGTGCATACTGTATTTACAAAAAGTACAAGAGTCAGCCTGCTGCATTTGCAGTTAACTGTCAGTATTAATAATAATAATGGGCGCCTTTACGTTCTTAAAGTTTCAATTAGTAGCATGAATTACCATATTAAAAGCTGTAGGCCTAGACCATTTATTGCATGTTAAGTTTTGTGTTCTGCGTCATCTTCAGCAAGGAACTCATGCATCTATTTATTGTTATTATAAATAGATTGTAATCATTGTTTTCTGAACGCAACATCTGTGCATTTTTTTTTTTACTTTGTAATGAAAATCTGCTGTGGAAAAAAGCTTTGAAATTTGCCACTGAACATTAATTTATACAAGTAAATGGCATCAAACCACATTTTACATTTGCCTCACATTCACATTTTCTCATTCATAAGAAAGTAACTGTAGAAAATTATCTCTAAATTATATTCTAAAGGCAAAGCTGTGGATATATAACACACATTCACTCACACTCACACATACACACTAAAGCCCCTTTAAATTGCATTTGAATACCACCTGTTCACTAAAGCGTTATGTTTCCCCCTGCTGGTAAGTCCTTTACTCTGCAGTCACCAGCTGCTAAATGAGAGTCATCACTCTACACGTCGGCTACCTGAGCCAAGTCCAAACCTCCAATCTGCTCCCATTCACTAGTCACTGCAGATAAGGAATTGAAGCCCTGAAGCAGCCATGTAGTGCTATTTAACACTCAAGTTTCATTTCACAATTAAAGGAAAACACTCTTCATGCGGTGGCAAGTTTATATACAATAGTTACAGTACCTAAACACGGATATTGTCAGCAAATGTCACATCCCTATGAAATACAATGCTTCACACCTCATATCCTTTTGTTTTGACAACAGCTCTCCAACTCAGTTCAGAAGACAACAACAAACTATCTGAGATAATTGAGAAATTTGCATTTGCAGAATTTGCATAATATATGTTAATGAGGTGTGACGATGGAAGTCAAGTTTTTAACCTTGTTAAGGTCTCCATATGGTGTTTTGTAGGCTATATACATACTATTATGAGGGGAATGAGCGGTAAATGCCACAACTGCAGCGGACCAATCAAAAACGTTCATCACAACAGGGAACAAGGAACCAATCCCAACAACTTGTGGAAACAGAGGTGGCAGAATCAACAACAACAAACATCATAAGCAAATATAAGATAACGATGTAAACGATTCAAATAGTCAGTGATGCCCAGATGAAGCCTCATGAAGCCTTGAAGCTTTTTATCCAAATGGTTCAGAGAAAGGTTCATTTCTCAAGGCTTCATGTGCACACAAACCCCCTGCTGGTCAAAACCTTCACTGTCATTTCAACTTTGTGATGGCCTCTTGTCAAGATGAGAATTATAACTGCCAAGAATATACTGTAAATGAAAATACCTTACTTTGATTTTGTGTGGATCAGTCATTCATGTAGGCCTATCAATTTTTTTTTGATTAATGTGTGGGTAATGGTAATAGAGGTCTAAGTCAGTATGATTTCAGTCAATGTTTAACAAAAAACTTATATTAACACAAAAATATTGCTTACTTCTGCTTTAAATAATCTGAATAGGACATGAGATGTAAAACTGTTAAGGTGTTCTCAAAAGATAAGAGTTGTGCTTATGAATACTGGGATGATTCATAAAAATGGATAATTATCTTTCCACTGTGCTTAGAAACTGGCGACACTCTTTTCCCCCGATCCACTTCCTGAACCAGCGAGGCTTCTGACGTCATACGTGACGTCACTCGCGCGCTAAACGAAGCATAGCTGCTAACGCCGTTAGCTACCAACCGTTAGGCTACGAGTTAACAGACGAGCTAAACAAGATGCTGCTTACCGTTCAGGTCGGTCGGTTGAAGCTCAGCGATCCTCAGCATCTCCCCAGTCGGTCTGTGTTACCCGGCTCCAGCTCCAGTGTGTGTTATGTGGCTGAATCTGTCCGATGTTTCACCTGCTGAGTGAAGTGATGAACACCTGTGGTGCCGTAGCCATGGTGATGGTTGAGGCCTTGACCTAGGATTCCTCTTCCTCCCAGATCCCCTTTCTTCCGCTTTTCACGTTAAACAAAAATAATACTTAAAAAAACTACTACATGTGGACAAGAACTTCGAAGTTTAAGTCGCACAATCTGGCGAAACTAAATCAGTTTTTGTGCGCGGTCTTTGGCGACGCAAAGGACGCAAATCGGGTTAAGTTATTTGTCCAACCGGTGTTTCCGTACGTAACTCTCCAAAAATGGCGGGCAAAGAGTTCATCAGGTGGATGCATAGACTGTAAAAGGGTGGATGTTGTTGTTTTGAAGAGGATCGGCCGGGGAACAGGACAGGAGAATATTCAGGTAGGTTATTACATTTTTATTGACACAAACTCGACGTATGCCTTAGTGTAATATCCTTTTTTCCCCCTTTTTAAAAAAAAAAATCATCCTCCCAAAACACGTTTAAAACTAGCTACCCCCTGAGACCTGGAATAATGGTTGGCTTAAATCAGAAGTTATGAGATAAAGACAACAAGCGCAGACAACATGTCGCAGGGGAATTATAGAGGACTGGCAATTTAAGCATAAACAAACTACAACAAGAGAAGAAAAAAAATATCATTATGCCAAATAGGCTATCAACTGGAAAATATAGCTACAGTTGTTACTGGTCCAAAAACCTCCAGAGACACAAACAGTGAGTTTGAAAATATGACACAAAAGCCAGAAAGGATGGAGTCTAAAGTATTTGTCTTTAAGTTATATGTTGGGTCTGATGATGTTTATGGTCCTAAAGTCATGACTGTGGAGTGTCTAGTGGTTAACATGTAGACTAAATGGTCCATGTTTCATTTACTATGACTTTATTTAGCCTACTTGTTCCACTGTTTGACACCAGAAACAAAAAAAACATGTAAATAATATGGAAATCTGCATTGGGAATTCAGCTGTATTAAAGTAGGTTACTGTACTGCATGTGAGCGTATTAGAGAAGCAAACAGATAATAGTCTGCAGCTTGCTCCAACCATGTACGGTCTCTAGTCTTGTTTAAAACCATGAGGTATCAGGTTGATGAAACAACATTACGAGTTTTATGTCAAAGAGAACATGGTCGTGTGTAAACAGGCCTTCTTCATCCAGGGGGTAACACGTTGAGTATTTTGTGTCATGTATTCGCAATAAACACAAACTTTACCCCCCCTCTTTTTTTTGAAAGATAACTTATTCATTTCATGGCCAAACTGTTTCTCATTAAAATTCACTCCAGCAATTAGTCATGCAGTTGAAAAGAGTCGGTATACGAGCACACAGAGCCCTTTGGTGAGAATTTTATTTATTTTAATAAAGTCAGCTTTTTTTTTTTTGTACAGTTGACTGTTGCGTGATACAGGCTTCCTCCTTCAAAGTGTGACTACTTATTCTATTTTTGCAGGGATTTCAAAGAGCCAGCCAGGTTGCTGTGGTTACAAAAAAGGGACGTCTGGGCTCACAGCTTTGCACAGGTAAGTGGAAAGCTTCAAAGATGTTGTGGCGGCAGAGCTGAAACAGAACCATTGTTGTTTTCTCCAAGCCGCCGCTAAAGCATCTTCTAATGAGACAATTAAAAATGATTTCTTGGACAGCAGCGGCAGGCCATTGTATTGAATTATTACAAATACTTTGAACTAGTGTGGCGCCGTCTTTTATGTTGATTAATTGGTCACACAGGGATCAGTTACAACATGAAGGAGATCTATATATAGTAATGTAATCATTTACAGCGGTATCAACACATTATAGGATAAAAACTGAACAACATACATTGTGTAATTTAAACACTACAGTGAACATCATCAACTTTTTTTCTTCTGCCTATGACTGTCAGGTGATAGCTTCACAGTAACAGCAACAATCTGTTTACAGTTCCTCTAAAAGCAGCTTATAGCTTTGAACGCCACCCCCTCTTTCTTTTTTTTCTTCTTTTTTATTCAAGAGCAATTTAGCTGACACCAGAGTGTATATATATAAAAAAAACAACTGAAAATCTCCAATTAGACTGTAATACGCTGACATGGAAAGCGCAGCTGGCTGCATGACTTGGGTGTTTCTATATGAATAACTACAGTATAGTAAATATGTATGGTGACATATCCCCCCCTGGGCATTCGCTGCTTTTATACGATGTCAAAGTCGAGGCGCTTTTTCTTTGCTGTCAATCAAACGCTACCTCATCATCACGCACCGAACGACGAAACGGGCGTCACATGAAGAAGGAGCAGAGCCGCCGCTGTCAGTCAAAAGCATATAGACGTGTAAATCATTGTGCGGTGTGTTTGGAGTCCCACTACACTCTGGGTGACCCTCCTCTGCTGTCACAGCAGGACTGCATTGCTGCCTGCTAACGTATCTCAATTACTTAGATTGAATTAGTCACACAGGTACAGCGGCAGGTCACGGAAGAACAGTTCCCACATAATGATTTGCTGTTAATATTAGATTTCAGTCCCCGTGGGATTGTCACACTTAGAGCAGCTGGAGAAAATTACCTGCCAGCTTTTTTTTTTTTCCGACGGGGAAGTGAGCTATATTTATTTATACCTTCTTCTTCTCCTTCTTCTTCTTTTTTTTTTCTTTTTACACGTTGACATGCTTTTAAAGTGATAATTATTCTGACAGCGGTTTTCAGTCTTCAAACTGTAGCTTTGTGATCGATGAATGTGTCTGAAAGTGTGACACGGTTTAGCAACAGTGGATGTTGTGTGACTGATTTGTTGGCGATGGGGGGGTTGGGTGGGTGACGATGTTGTTGATTATTCAACACCGGTGCCGGTCGGTCGCTGGCTGCTTAAACTGATGAAATTATTTTCTGCTCTGCACTATCTCCTTCTAGTACATCTGCCCAAAGCGAGATTTGTGTTTAATGATCTTCCTTTGCCTTGAAATGAATTTGCTCGTCCTGAGAGGGAACAAGTGGTGCTCTGGAGTAGATGTGGATTAAATGGTGGTCTCTTCTTTTCCATTTGCATTTAGTTCAGTTCATTAGCTTTAACCCAGAAACAGAGGCAGCATACAAAGTTTAAACAACGTGTTAAAGGTATAATATGTAGGAATTCCCCCCATCTAGCAGTGCGGTTGCATATCGGAACGTATTCTTGATGTTGCATTCACGTGAAATCGGGCAGACGTCAGACAGAGAACAGACGCTGCATGTAACAGGATAAACAAGCGTCTAATGACAAGCATCGATGCCGTATTGTTTACCTGACCCATGTTTTACCGTCTTTTCTCTCATGGAGTAAAATGACATCCGGTTGGTTTGCCGACGGCCGTCTGCCTGACTGCACCTGAATGCAACACCAGTGCCTCCGTCCTTCCTCACACTACACAGTGGTGACAGTTTTAACAGGCGCTACCTGGAAAACTTTCTCCCCGAGCCGACAGCTCCGCTGAGTTTCCGTGGTTACCTACGGTCACGCTGCCACTGAACGTAAAAAATGGCGATGCAACATGGCCGCCTCGGTTCGGTGCGTCGCCCACTCATAGATATATAAACGTAGATGCCGCATCTGACGCTGCTGCCCATTGGAACGGATTGTCGCCGCCGCCGCCATCTTGAGCAGGAGGTGTCTAACTTTTACTTACTGTAGTCTACAGAGGCAGAGGTCTATTACTGAATTTTCAACCGATTTTCAAGCCGTTTGTTTTAATATAAATACTACAATTCTGGTACATAACTCACGTTAGCAGTTAGGGTTAATGTAAGTGCCATAAAACTGATTTAATATGGCCTAGCACAAATTATATAGGTAGCCTACAGTGGTTTACACTCACTCACCGGCCTCATCACCATGGCAACCACAAACTCACAGCCGGGGGAAACAGCTGATAAGCCTAGCCTACACATACAGGCAACAAAATAACAAACTATTAATATATTAACTACCGGTATATGCACTAAATGTAACACATATCCACCCTATGATACGTTACGTTAGTTTAATTTATGTCAGATAACTCACCTACATCAAATTCAACAAGTTCATAACAGTTATATAATATAAAAACAACTTATTACTTGAGAAAAGTTCTTCCATGTCTCTTCGTTTTGGCGTTTCTTTCATGGGAACATCCGTACGCGGCACAAAAGTTTGGCATTTTGCCAGATTCACAGCTGTCAAACCCTCTGACTGTTGACTGCTTGTCAGGAGGAACTCCTCCTCAAGATGGCGGCCATGAGACATTCCAAACAAGCCCGAATGCGGCATCTACGTATATATATCTATGTCGCCCACTTATGTATTTGTAACGACTTGTAACAACTCATTCTAAGGTACGAGAAAGCTTTCATTTGTATGCGGGTGTGATTCGACTTCAGTGAAATACGTATTTATGAAAGCAATATTTGATTTTTGCTAATAAAAAGCCAAATAAGTTGCACACTGGGGCTTTAAAAAATGATTTTATTTATTTTATCTCTGAAACAAATTATAAAATATCTATAATTCCTTGTTTTTCTGCATGCATTGCATATGAAGTGTGGGGGGGGGAGAAAAAAAAGAAGCAGCTATTTAAGGAGCGCCCTCTTTGACTTCTCCCTGAGTGCTGATGACAAGTTGGATATCTTAGATGTATAAAAATGCGATTTTGACATGACTTCAAAAAGAGAAGCATACGGATGAGGTGGACCCTCTGCCAACAGAGAGACGAGGAAACAGATGGGTTTTTACACAAACAGCACAAACATCAAGAACACTGAGTTAAAGAGCTTGGCAGTCTCACTTGATGAAACAGTGAGGAATGGAGGCGCTTTTAATGAGCATCTCTCCTGTGATGCAGAATGTGAAAAGACAAACTGTTACCTCTTAAAGGGGCAGTTATGGTTTTTTCTTTCTTTTTTTATTTATTTGGCCTCGACTGGTTGAACCACTTGGGTTTTACCAACCTCTTCTCTCTCTCTCTCTGACTGTTTGAATAGAGATCCATGTTTCACATTTGGAAAGTAAAATAACTCCCTTCTTCCTTCAGTCCAACATCAACAAACAAACAAACGAACAAACAAAGACCCGTTTATTGTTGTTGTTCTGTCCCCGTGCTGACGGCTGGTGTTCAGCCAACAGATGGCGCCAGATGTATGAGCAGGGTCAGAGCTGAGCTGAGGATGAGGAAGCACTGGACCAGTAACTCATAGCTGCTCATAGGTGATAAAGAAATCAACATGTCCTGTTTTTTTTTTTTTAAACACAAACTGAGAGAAACACCGGTTGCAACTAAAAATTTCGTTAAATGGTGACAGCAGGAAGTCTAACTGTTTTTAAACGCTGCAACTTCCCTGTTTTCCTCATCATCAGCTCATCAGTTGAGTGCATTTGTGATGAATTAATTTGTCGGTTGCAAAATACACACAAAAAAAGACAATGTGCAAAGGAGAGAAGCAGCTTTTTTTTGAGGTGTTAATTAAACAATTAATTGCTTTTGTCAGAATTGTTGCTAATTGTTGTTGTTTCGGCCCCAAAACGATGATGTTGCGGAAAACAGACAGCACAATATATTAGAAATATAACTTTTTCCTTATTTTTTTGGCTGAAGATCATTTGTCCGGATGTGAGTAATGACAGTTTTCTGTCTAAACAACGTGATAATGATGAGATGTGTCTGTATGGAGGCAGCTGGACTTGCTGCAAGTGTTTGTTCTTGGTTTCCTGTGTTGTTTGATAGCTCGGTGGCGTCTGCTGTTGCGGCGGCAGATATCTGTAGTAACCCTGTGATAACCCCTCACCCCCATCACAAGGCAGCAATATTTCCTCTCAGACGGTCCCCTCTGAAGATGACGGCATCCTCAGGTCAATATCTTGTGAAGTGTGAGTGTAGCTCGCTCAATTTTAAAGGTTGTTTTCAATAATGTGCCTGATACGCTCCCAGTGTGTGTGTGTCTGTGTGTGTGTGTGGTGGATGGCTGTGAGTCACGCTGTCGAGTGTTGCAGGGATGTGTCTGTATGTATGTAAGGCCATGATCTCCCTATACCTGCCTCCTGGTGCTGATCACTCACAACTGCTGTTACGCACACACACACAAACACACACACACACACACACACACACACACACATGCACACACACAGCAGCAGCAGCAGCAGCAGCACACCCACGGGTCATGTAATTGGATTCCATGGGTCCCCATTTTACAGTCCATTGGCATGTAATGAAATCAGTTATTTACTTTCATCATAAAATCTGATAAGGGACAACATCTGCCCGGGTAAAGTTTGAGCGAGTGCTGCACATGAATGTTGATGCGCTGCTGCTGCTGCTGCCGCCATCGTCTGCAAACTCCTGATCTGCTGCCGCTCTGCTACAAGAATTAGAGATGCACCGGTCCGATACTCAGATCGGATATCGGCTCCGATATTGACTAATTAGCTGGATTGGATATCGGAGGAATGAGGCCGATCCAGCTTTCCAATCCAGCCATTTCTTTTTTATTAATATCACGTACACAGCAATACAGTTACAGCGATCTAGTGTTATTTATTTTTGCTGCTACACATGTCGGGGGCAGTTTTTCATCAAGCAGTCTCTGTATTTCCCTCTAAAACAACTCTGTCTGGTAACGTTCTGTTATTATCTCATAGCGTGGTGAATGTGCAGGTCACAACTTGTCCACCAGAGCGTTTTGGAGTTGTTGGATTGTGTATTTGATGAGTTTGATGAGGGAAACCAAGAAATCCCATGAGCCTCCATAGCGTAGCTCTGAGCAGCTCGCGGCTCTGCTCCGCCGTTCTAAAAATAGCTTGCACCGACAATTAAAGGTAACAAACCTACTGCTATGACTATAGGGATTATTGCAATGGGCCATTTTACCAAAATGTTGAACTATCCCTTTAAGTACATAAATATCTGTGTTAATTACCTTGTTTTAAACAAGGCTAAATGTTTATGTCAAGCCTGATGCCTTCACTCACATGGCAAGGTATACGACGGTTCATTCATTCAACATTATAGTATCGGATCGGTATCGGGTATCGGCCGATACGCTCAGCCCGCAGGTATCGGTATCGGATCTTGGATCGGAAAAAACTGGATCGGTGCATGATCTCTAACAAGAATCAACACTTGAGATGTCGACTTGTCGTTTGACTCTGCGTGTGAAAAACTAGACATGACACTTTTTTATTTTAGTTGTTGGTTTAGCTTCTCTTAAGCGCGGTAACTGGCATCATGAGTGGAGATCAGGAGAGGAGCGAGCAGCAGCAGCAGCAGCAGCAGCAGCAGTGTCTTGTTTCTCTGCTCTGCTCTGCTCTGCTGTCTCATTATACCGCCGTGCTGCTGCTGCTGCTGGAGGACACTGAAGGACACAAGCGATTGAATTCAAGTGTTGTATATTCCCTGGAAACCAATCAAGAAAAGCCCCGGAATAATAATCCCTGTCCGCTGTCATGATTCATTTTTATTTTGTTCCATATTTTTCTCTGGCTTTTTGAGTCACTCAGAAAGAGTAGTTCCAGCATGAAATCAATGTTCCATTAAAATTTAATGACCAGGAAGGAGCTTAATAGTGGTGGAACAGATGCCTCTGCTTTTGATAACGCCGCCGCCGCCGTCTCAGGAACTCTCATTCAGAGCGATATTGGTGTTGTCAGGTTCTCTCTGACTGTTCCCACCGCCGCCGCCACCGCCGCCGTGGAAAACAAAGAAGGATATTGGAATTTTTGTTTGTTTTGTTGTTGTTTTTTGTTCGTTCTTGTGCCTCCTGAAATTAAAAGTTAGTAAACTGACAGTGAAACTCATAAAATCCCTCAAACATTGACAGAGGAGGGCTACAGCTGACGGCACATTACACTCATAACTATAATTACGCACTGTGTTAATGTTGACTAAGGGCTATACTCCACACACACACACACACACACATATACACACTTACATATACACATACACACACAGCAGACACACCACCAGCTCTCCCAGCATTTCATTTCATCAGATACATATTCTGAAGAGAAGCTGTAAACAGAGAGAGTGAATGAACAGGTTGGCTTGTCCGTAAACATGTGCAGCGTGTGAGTGTGTGTGTGTTTGTGTATAGTGTGTGATTAAAAAGAAAAAAAACTAGGGATGCATGATAACTATTATCGGCCCACTATTGGCTGATGCTTATCGGTCAAAATGCAGATTAATCTGTTATAATTTGCCAGTGTTGCCTTGATTTTGCTCATTTTGAGTCCATTTGCCTCCAAAAGTTCATTTTAAACGATAATAAATACAGATTTTTGTCATAACTGTGTTGTTATATACGACTGAGTACTAGGGCCACTTTGAGAATAAAGTCATAAATTTAAGAGAATAAAGTTGTAAATTTACAAGAATAAAGTCATACATACGAGAAAAAGGTCATATAACATTACAAGAATAACGCCGTAAATTTACGACTTTATTCTCGAAGTTTGTGGGTTTTTTATTTGTCAATGTGGCCCTATTACTCTGTCGTAATTATCGGCCCGCTATTGGCTGATGCTTATCGGTCAAAATGCAGATTAATCTGATTATATAGTATGTTGTAACTGGCCAATGTTGCCTTGATTTTGCTAATTTTTCAGTCCGTTTGCCTCCAAAAGTTGATTTTAAACAATAATAAATATAGATTTTTGTCACAACTGTTATTTGTTATGTCAGATGCAGAGTTATGTTAAATGTATAGCCTTTTCCTAACCTCATGTGTGGATATAAACTATTAAAAATGTCATCAGCATCGGTTATGAGGAGCAGGAAGTTATCGGTTGTTAATATCGGTGGAAAAAAAGAGTTATCGTGCATCCCTCAAAAAAAATAACAGCAACAACAACATTTTTTTTACTAATGATAAAGAAATCAGAGTGGGACTTGTAGGTTTCCTTGTGCTATTGTTTTTATTAACGTTATCATTGCTATTGTTGTCATCGTTATTAATTGTAGCAGAACAAGATAAATCAAAACACCCCTCAGCAATCATGGCTTAAGTTTCTTCATACTCAGCTGGAACAGAGAGATAGAGAGAAAGAGAGAGAGAGAAAGACTGAGAGAGAGTAAGAAAGAGAGAGAGAGAGTGTGAGAAAGAAAGTGGAAAATCTTAATCAGTTTTTTTTTTCTTTGAGGACCATATGGAAGGTTTCAAGCAGCCAACCATATGTTGAAGGCTTTTGTCATGGAAATCATACTTTTTGGCACTTTTTCATTGCGCAGCCAAGCCGGGCACATAAATAAGAAAAAAAAAAGAAGAAAGGAAAAAGAAAATAAAAAAGAAACCAAGAACAGAGAGAGAGAAATCATACAGAACATGATCAAATCTTTGAGAGTACACAGAGTTTGAAGTTTTTTTTTGTTTGTTTGCAACTTACAACAGATAGCTTTTTTAATCAAGACACTCCCTGATTCAAATGGCCACCCAGACGACTGCAATTTGTACCTGTATTTAACATGAATAGAAAAAAGAGAGCAATTAAATGTCTACATGCATTGTCATATTATTGCTGTGATATATTTACAAATATATTTACAAAATTATCAAAGAGGAACAATGTTTCCCTACATCTAAAGTCCAAGAAGTTTTAAAGTCAAATTGTGCCTCCTTTCTCCCTTTTTTCCTTTTTTTTTTTTTTTTTGTCTTGTCGTTGTTTTTTTGTTTTTTCCTTTTTTTTGCAACGAGGATTTTCTCCGAGGACGATCTGTATCTGTAACGCTGCCAGTTTTATAGACAACAAGCCTGCAGCACATTTCCATTTCCAAATTGTTTTTAATGATCTCGCTCCTTTTTTTTTTTTTTATATCCGCCTTATTATTAAAGCCCAGTCCCCACGGGTTCTGTAAGATACATTATATCTCCGTCCAACGGTAAAATATAAAACGTATAGTATATTTAAAAAAGGATCTACTGTATTGGAAGTGATGATTTCTGCATTAGTTCAATAATACAGCGCCGTGCCAAACGCTGTGTTCTGCAAGTTAATCAGGAGACAGGTGGTTTGGATGCTCTCATGCAGTGATTCAGCTGTAGCACTTAGACGACCATTGACAGGATGATGGTGGCGGAAAGAGGGGGGGAAAAAAGAAGAGAGAATCACAGCAGAGACGCCTCTTTCCTGTCTTTTCTCCTCACTTTTCTATGTTTTTTTGTGTCTTTTCTTTTTTCTTTTTTTTTTTTAAGGGGCGGCGTCGGCGAGCTCAGCATTACTGCGATCGTGTCATCCATTTGGAATATGCAAATAGCTGACAGTGCATTTGCCTGCTGGTGCTTGACCTTCCCCTTGGAGGTCGCTCGCCGACTCAATTACGCTCCCTATCTGCAGTCTGTCTGCAAACACCTGTTATCCTCCCACACTCCGCCACCCTCCGCCAATCCCACTTCAGCACATCTCATCCTCGGTGCGTCTGTTTAGAGGCAGTTGGGGACGGCTGGTGGTGGTGGGAGGGAGGGAGGGGCGGATGGATGGAGGAGGGGCAGGCAGGCAAGGCAGGGACAAATGATGGGGGGTAGTTGTTTGGAAGCTCACGACAGCTTTTTGCAGTTTTTTTTTTTTGCTTGCTAGTTTTTATCTCAGAAAAACTTTCTCTTTCTCTGCAGAGTCGTTTTCTCGCGTCAAGATCATTTCCATTAGTGCTGGTTAGAAATGTCTACAGACGTCCGTGTACTGTGTGTGTCGTCTCTGCAGGTTTCTGTTTTTAATTCGACTCTGTTTTAAACACTTCGTTATGTCAGTGACCTAAATGAGAAGTATCGTATCGTAATCCTTCCTGTTGTATAACATGTGACCTTCCGACAGTTCAGTCCAGCCTGTCAGCTGCCAGGAGAGATTTTATTTTAATACCTGGTTGTTATTTAAAACAAAAAAAGGAGCTCAGATGATAAAAAATATTACAGATCAGGAGCTTTTTTTTTCTTTTCTCCTCCCCAGTCAAATTAACACTTGTAACTCGTAGTTACTGCATCACTATCATTATTGCTTTTACACTTTTTTTTTTCTACCTCGGTGTAGCTGCATTAACACCTACATTATCCTGCTTTTCTAATTTTAACACGTGAATCCTGTTACATTTTCATGGCGACTTCTACGTCAACCCATTTGTGGGAAATTATTATTATTTATTGCCTGAGACTTTTAAGACAAAAAAAAGAAGAAAAAAAAACAAAAAAAAGGGAGACGTGGGGGGGTCGAACGCCTCCCGACTCTTCGTCAGGAGGCTGAGGAGGCAGCAAAATGGAGAATATTTTTCGCGTTTCATTTTTCCATTGTTTCTTTTTATTGCCCTAAATTGACTGAAAACAGGACAGCTGTGATTGTTATACATGTCAGTTGCTGTGTCAGTTACGTTATTGCCACGAAAAACAAAACCAAAATGAAACAAAACCAAAAAAAAAAAAAAGAAGGTTATTCTGCATTCATTAGTTTGACGTCTTCTCCTTCTTCTTCTTCTAGCACTGGTACTGTACATTGTTCCTCTTTAAAAAACTAAGTCCCGTGGACTCTCTACAGTTTTCATGCATATAAACATTTTTCTTTGAAGATCAGCAGCATCTTACAAGGTCAATGGATGTTCATTTTTTAAATTATAAACAATAAATAAATAAATACATGATCAAATAAGCAAGTGTTCAATAAATACACAAAAAAATAAAATAAAAAGGTTGATAAATAAATAATTAAATAAATAAATAGGAAGATAAATAAAGTATTTACATGATAAATAGATGGTATGCATCTTAAAACCGTGGGCGGAGCTTTGAGCGACATATAAAACAGACAAACAGAATAATTTGACTGTCACTTTGTAACTGAGGGTGTGTCCATACCGTCACTCTGAGGTAACACTGGCGGTGGGTCGGATGGCGAGGGTGGGGGGAGCACCTCAAACACTTGGGAGTTGGGTCGGGGCAAGTGGGGCGGGGGGGATTGCTTGTTAAGACTGGACGATGCACCATTAAAGGCAGCAGAGTTTATGCAAAGCCACCATGGTGGAGGAAGAACAACGAGAGTTTTCATTGCTATAGAGACGAGTCGACTGCACATGGCACTTAAACAACAAACAGATCATTTGGTCTGGCTCTTAGTGTTTTTGTCCCAGTCTGAACTTCAGGGCGAGAATTACATGAATCAGACGTCGTGTGTGTTATTATAATAATAATAATAATAATGATAATAACAATAATAAACCTGTTCAACAGGCCTCATTAAAATCACTGCTCTTGGAGGATTGAACTGAACGACCTATGGCCTCTGATTTCTGTATAGCTTATTTTTAGCTTCAGTTTAGTTTTTTTTGTTGTTTTTTTTTACCTTTTTTTTTTGTTTGTTTTGTTTTTTGAATACCCACAGTTACAAAGATGCTTTTTTGATCGACAAAGGGATAATAAGCACAAAAAAATAAATTTAGAAAAATCAAATACAAAAATAACATCCGTTGAATTGAAACATTGGTGTGGAAAAAAGGGGGTTTTTGTCTTTTTTTTTAACCTTTTTAAAATGATCTCCCTTTTTTTTTTTTGCAAATACTGTCATAGTTCACATTTTCATAAAAAGTTCATGTTGGCAGTTGCAAAAGAATTCAATTCTTAGCAAATAAAAAGCAGCATAAAAATACAAGAGGTCATTTTGTCTCTAAAAAACAAAAGAACACTGTTAGTCCTTTTTTATGTTTGTTTTTTTTTTTCATTTTCCTTTACTATTTGCTATAAAATATCAGGAATCTAAATATTATTACTATTGATATCAATATCATTATAGTCATTGATAAAAATTCACATGCCAGGCCTCATATATAATTGTGTAAGTGTATGTGTACGTGCACGTACATGGATCTGTGTGTGTGAGTGTTTCTGCATGTGTGTTTGTGTGTGCATACATGTCAGTGTGAATGTTTGTGTTCACATGTGCCCACGTCCATGCGAGCAACATGTTGCTTAATTGTGTACAACTATCATCTACAGTCTCTATTTGGGGGAAGGTTGTTTGATTGTATGTTTCTGTGGACGATTAGCTACTGTGCAGGGAAAAAATCCAGCATCTTTTTGAAATTGTCTTTGCCATAATCATTAGAGTTTCTTCACGTAATCTCAGTGAAAATATTGCTTTCTAAAAAAAGGGAAGAAAAAAGGCATGGAGGGCAAGAAGAGAGTGAGCAGGGTTATTGGTGGCGAACCTACAACAAGGGGTTCGTTAATTGGGGGAGAAGGAAGAGGAGGAGGAGGGAGAGGTTTGGGTTTATTTTGCTTCTTCCTCGCGGGTTAGTTTTCTGATCCAGAGTCGTCTTCGTCGTCTCCAGATCCCTTGAAGCAAGCCGACTCGTAGTGCTTGTTCAGGTAGGACTTGAGAGCGAAGGTCTTATTGCAGCGCTTGCATCTGTAGTGCTTGAAGGCAGAGTGTGTTTGCATGTGGGCGCGGAGGTTTGAACGGTCAGCGAAGGCTTTGCCACAGTGGGCGCAGGCAAAGGGCTTCTCCCCCGTGTGCGAGCGCATGTGACCTTGAAGGAGCCACGGCCGACTGAACGCCTTGCTGCACACGTCGCACTTGTGCTTGAGGTCGTGGGTGAGGATGTGCATCGCCAGCGCCGGCATGGACACGTACACTTTGTTGCAGGTGGGACACTTGCGCGCCATCTTGCTGTCCAGGCTGCGGTGCGTCTGCTTGTGTCTGCTGAGGTTGGACGAGGTGGCGTACGTCTTGCCGCACTCGTTGCAGGTGTGACGGGCCACGCCGCCGCCACCGCCGCCGCCGCCGGACGCCTTCTCCGCACCTCCGCCGGCGTTGGCGCTGCTGCTCCTCGAGCCCCCTCCGCGACTCTCGGCGTCGCCTCCCTTCCGCCTCGATCGCCCGTCAGAGATGAAGAAGGCATCCATGGTGTAACCCTCGGCCAGCGCCTCCGACTCGCCGCTGTAGAAGCCGCTGGCCGTCATGCCTGACTGCGGGCTGTCCGGGTGCTTCAGGTCGGGGTCGCAGTACTCGCCGCCGCTGCTCACCTGCTGCGTGTACAGGGGGTCCGACACCGGCGAGGCCAGCTTGTGCTCCATCTTCTTCTCGCCCTGGTATACAGATGGCGTGATGTAATCCTGGATGTAGCCTGGGTAAGAGAGACACACAGTTGGCGAGGGGTTGTGACGGAGAAGGACACAGTGACACGCTGCTGCTGCTGCTGCTGATTACATGATTATCACGTTGGATGATTGCCCTTCGTAAAAACGGTGAAAGGGAAAGCGAGCGAGTGGCAGCACAGAGCTAATTGCAATTTTCTTTTTTTTTTTTGCACACAATAGTGCAGTGATGCAGGGAAACAGGATGCGCTCAGCTGCGTTCAGGAAGGTTGCAATTTTACAGTGAGGATGAGGATGATGAGGAGGATGATGATGATGATGATGAGTGCAGGATAATAGCTCATCACAGAAGTCTCCCCTGTGAGGAGATGTTGCATGTTAAAGGCCCTCTTAAATAAAGTAGTCTCATTGATCAGACCTGCTTTTCTTCATCTATGCTGCATCACTGGGGATCTGCTTAATGAACGCTTAGGACTCAACACTAAAAAAACCTGAACAGACACATTATTTCTCCACTTTTATTTTTAAACTTTTGCACTTTTTCCAAACCAAAGCCATCAAACAGGTTGCTGAATCGAGAGCTTTCTCCATGCAGAGCTGGAGTCTGGACTGGATCAACTTGTTACATCCTGCAGGATTTCATGATTTCATGCAAGCAGGTTCAAGCAGGAGGCAACACAGCTGTTTAAATCCAACTCACCCCTCCCTTCCTCCTCCTTTCACCACAAACTGTACAGAACATGATTTCAGAGAGATATATTTTCGTTGGCATCAGTCATGTCTTTCCTTTTCGCTATGAAGCTGCTCGGTGCCAGAGGAGCTAAAAGGCTTGCTGGCAGCTAAACACATCCAAACACTACTCAATATATATATATATTTATATATATATATGTCTGTGTGTGAATCTCAGGAGTCAAATAAATACTAAATGTATTTTATCTTCAGGGTTGATATTATATTGCACAGGTTGAACATATTAGAGCAAATAATATAAAATGTGGTGGGAAAAAAATCCTTTTTTCCCTGAGAGAAATAGTGCATAACAGCAGAAAAAAAGGCCATTCCTAAGCACTGTGTGCAGCAAAGCAGTGGAAATTAGGTATTGACTGCTTTTTAATGAAATTCAAAGTTTTGAACTGATCAATAGTCTATCATCTGTAAAATAGTGCAGCAGCCAGAAACAGTGGAGGGAGATCAAGTATCTGCGACTCAACGACACACAATAATCATAGTGTATTGAGCATCGCCGATGACGACGACGATGATGATGATGATAATATGAGACATGGCACGTTGTGTTTGTGAAGAGGGGGTCACCTGCCCACAGCGGCGGCGAGTCGGCGGCGGCTACACACAACAAGCGCTCAAGTGGCTTCAAGGAACCAGGCCATTAAGAAATCAGCTGAAGTGCTCTCCTACTACAGCGTCTCCATCCTCCCTAAGGGTTCCTGTTCACACACCCACTCTGTCAAAGACATGACCGTGACACCCGGGGACAGGGAAACACCAGGCCTGTGCACACATTATCATGCTGCGCTGCATGGGTTCACTGTTTTCAGCCACACAGATGGTGTTTGTCTGATAGAGAGAGGAGCAACACTGAATAAAAAAAAATAAAAAAAAGCACAAATATGACTCATTAGTCTCATATTTACAGTTAAAATCTGCATGCGGCTGCAGCCACATCCACCTGTTTTATACAGAGCAGCAACACACATGCAGCCTTTTATTTCTGCTGATCCATTCGTTTATTTATTTATTTATTTAATTTTCCTTCCGCCGACCATTGCATTGCATTTAACGTAAAGCAAGAGTTGTTGTTTACTACGTTTCAATTACCACAAGGTCAGACGTGGAGCTCATCGTTCAGGACTCGCTCGCTCGCTCTGTATCAGCCCTTTACAGCTCATAGACTCATTTCTCTAATGCAAAGCAAGCATGTAATTAATGGACCCTCTCAGCCACCCCTCTTTGTTGTTCAACAGACACTCAAGTCAAATGTCTCCACAATGGAGGAGGGAAAAGAAAAAAAAAAAAAAAATCTCCTGGCTGGCTCGGCAGAAGTGCTGATGTGAGGTATTTTAAGCCCTGCAGCTCAGGAGCCTTTTATTTTGCCTTTTTGACGTTTTTCCTCTTCTTCTTCTTCTTAATTCAACTCGGCATGAAAAAGACAATTCTTTTGTTCAAATTAAACGCTTTTTTTTTTTCTTTTTCTTTTTGTTAACATCAGTGTAGTGTTCTCTTATCGTTCCACTCTGCTTTTTAATATACTGCTTATTTTTCATGGTGTTGAACAATAGATCCATGAACAATAGAGAGTGACAATAAAATACAAAATGGATTTTTTCTATTTTTTTTGATGATGATAATAATATAAAAATCATGCAGCAGGAAATCTCATTACAAGCTACAATGCATGGCTGGTAAATATATGGTTTTATTTATTTTTTCCATATATATTTTCATATTTCAATCTTTTATCCAGCAGCTTGTTTTGATTTAAACAAACAAACAAACTAGCGATTCTCTTTTACCACACAAAACAAATCCAGCTAAACTCCTGAATTTAACTCAACCTTGTTATTGTCACAGCTGAATAACAGGTGGGCTTCATCATCATCCTCATCCTCATCATCATCACAACAACAACGTTTAGCTGTGGACGGTGCAGCCTCCTCCTCCTCCTCCTCCTCCTCCTCCTCCTCCTCCTCCTCCTCCTCCTCCTGCTCCGCCACCGTCGTCGTCGTCGCTCTGGGACAAAATCTCCCCAACAAATCACAACAAAGACGCACACGCGGCCTCTAAACGTGGCCACAAAATGGAAGCGGCGAGCTTTAAAGCAGACCGTGAAAGTGAAGGTCGCCGCCACTCGCTCGCTGGTTTGCTCAGTCGGTCGGTTGCTGACTGGAGCTTAGCGTGGCCGGTTCCCTCGCCCCCCCGCCGTGTGTGTGTGTGTGTGTGTGTGTGTGTTGTTGACCACCATTTGTTGACCACGGTGCAGCTATGTGCCGTTCTCTCCATGTTTACTGTACAACCTCTCGTCACGTGATTGGCCTCGTTGCTGCCCCAAGCATTTTTGTCTCCTTCTTTCTCCTTCCCCTCCACCTCCTCCTCCTCCTCCTCCTCCCCTCCAGCTCCCCCCCACCTCCCTACCTCCCTCCCCCCTTCCTCTCCCCCCGTGGCCGTATACTGTACAGTCAGTGTGTAGATGTCTCTAGTGGCGACGATGGGCCTGCATGGCTGAAACTCTAACCCCTGCTAGTTTTCAAATGCCCGGAAGGAAGAGAAAGATGTGGTGGATGTTAGCGATGGATGGATGGGGGGAGGGAGAGAGAGAGAGAGAGAGAGAGACGCTGTGCATGCATGCTCCATTTGGATGGGAAGAGGGGGGCGAGGGAGGATCGGACCGTGATGGGAACTCAAGGACAATAACAGCTAAGGACAAACGTATCATCTGATACTCATCTCTCTCATATTCATGAATTTTTTAGCACACATGACGACCAGATACAGATACAGTCGGTCTGTGCATGTTGAAATCATCACATAGACACACAGAGAGAGAGAGAGGGATGCAACTGGAGCTCTTCTCCTCCCCGATTAGACACACGTTGCGTTTCCCTATTTACATAAGCTAATCCGCGGCTGTGACCTGAATTGTGTCTGTCCTTCACTGGAGTCAAAAAACAAAAGTCTGGGAGCACAGCAGCGGTGGGGGAGGGGGAGGAGGAGGAGGAGGAGAGGATTATTCAGGATACTGATACAAAAAAAAAAAAAAAAAAAATGAAATCAGCTGGCTGCTTGTAGCATCACACATTTAATTTACACTCAGCATGTTAACTATAGGAGAAGAGGGGGGGGGGGGGGGATCTGAGCCGTGAGCCGACACAAAAACAAAAGAGGACGATGCTGCTGCTGCTGCTGCTGCTGCTGCCGTCCTGTACCGAGGATGCTGAAATCAGCAGCATCCAGGCTCAGGATCCGCCGCCGCTGCTGCCGCTAGAGCTACAGCTGCACATCTCAGCGGGACGAGACGAGTGGAGGCATGTTGTGTTGTGTTGTGTTAACTCACCATTCTCACTGAGACGAACACCAAGGCTGGTCACCGAGTCTGTGATGGAGCGTGCAAAAGTGAAGGAGTCGTCCAGGTGGTGGTGGTGGTGGTGGTGGTGGTTGGAGGTGGCCACATTGGACGAAGAGAAATCATCAAGCTTGATCTTCTTCACCAAAAATGAGCGGGGCATGTTTCAATGGATAAAAAAAACACAGCGCTGAGAAAAACGCATGAGAGAGAGAGAGAGGGGGGAAAAAATGATTTTTTTGTTTAAAAAAAAAAAGAAAAAAAGAAAAGAGTCTCCTCTGAGGAAGCAGCGACACGCAGCAGAGCCTCGGCTGTGGCGGTATAAATCCTTGCGGTTAATGTGGAGAAGAAGACGACGACGGCCAAAAAAACATAAGATAAGAAGAAAGAAAATGGAAATCGGTGGGAGAACAAGGCTGACGGCGGCAATGCTGTGTGATACTCTCTGGCTCCCCCCAGCTTTCCCCCCCCTCCACACACACACACAAGCACACACACACACAGAGAGAGGAAAAATAAAAAAATAAAAAATAAAAGCGATCCTGTTCAGCACTGGATAGCTCCTGTGATGCAGCAGGCTTAAGGGACCAGTGAGGAAGAGAAGAGATGGAGACAGACAGAGAGAGAGGAGGGAGAGAGAGAGAGAGAGAGAGAGAGAGACTGTCAGACTAGCTGAGATCAGCAATCACGCCGGCCTTTATATGGGGCACAGGCAGTGGAAGATCAGGTGGTGCTGCGAAATGGAGCTGCTTAGCTTTAATCCATCAAATGTCCCCGGGGACACACATCAAATTACTACTGAACCGTCTGTGCATTCGCACACAGACAGAGGAGAAAGAACACAGCCAGACCCCCACTGCCCCCACTGTTGCCCCCCACCCTCTCTCTCCCTCCATCCACCTCCTCCTCCTCCCTCTCTCTCTCTCTCTCTCTCTCTCCCTCCATCCTCCCTCCCCTCTTTCACCCCGCTTATGCTCCATGCTCGGAGGAGGAGTAAAAGAGGAGGGCAGACAATGGAGATGTGGATGAGAGCACACTCAGTGTCCTGTCCCCCATTGTTTTCAGATGAAGTGGCACAGTTTATGTTTGCCGTGTTCAGGCGCTGCCTCCCTCATGTCGGCGGCTCCGTTACCTCAAACAGCCTCACATCTTCTGCCTTTTTTGTTGTTGATGTTGTTACCCTTCGACACTCACACTCACTCAACACTCACACTGCACCGTGGAAGTGGATGTGGAGCTTTAAGCTGAGCGTCTGCCACTGCTGGACCTTTTTTTTTTTAATATATATATATTTATATTTAAAGCTGCACAGGAGGATACCAGCAGTGTTGACGAGCCGGCTACCAGAGGAGGGAGGGATGGAGGGATGTACTAGTGCTACTGCACCGCTCGGCTCAGCTCTCTCTCTCTCTCCCCATTATCACCGCACAGATGTGTGTCCTGCCATGCGTGGCAGTGAATTATCTGATTAATTAATTACATCTTTTTTGATTAGGGTGAAATCTAGAATTAGATCCGTGCCGGCTAAATTGGCCACATATCTCTGGGTTGTTTTGTTTTTTTGCATTTGTGTTGATCCATTAGTTCGGTCTATATGAGTTTTATGCTACATTATATATATTATTGTGTCTTTCAACAGTTATTATTGATAATAATAGAGTTAAATGAAGACCTAGTGTCGGCACTGGTGTGACACCGAGATGATTCACCTGTTTGATTCATCAACAAACAGGAAACCACTTGTGTCGTGCGCCACTTGTTTGATTAATTAACACGTTGCAACATTAAAACTATGAGATTAATGACGACCGCGTCTGTTTCTGTCGCATCACACGTGATACTGTATCAGTGGAAATGGTGCAGATCTGTGTGTGTGTGTGTGTGTGTGTCCTCTGTCCTGTGCTGTTGTGCAGCTGTTGTTGTGTAACACTGGAGCCGGTGAAGTCATCATGACCGGAAGAGGGAATGTCATGTTTGCATGTCAGGGATCTTTTTCACCCAATAATCCTCTTTGTATATGTTGAGTATATTGTTTTTTCTTTGATAATTATTGTTTAATAAGAATTTATAATCATGTTTGAGTCCAAAAATAGTCATTACAATGTCACAGAAATGTGAAGTGATTGCTCATTTTGTGCATCATACAGTAAAAAACCTAAATATATTGAATTACCAGTCAAATATAAGGAATAAAAATGACAAATCTAAACATTTTAGTACCTGATAATCATCTTAAAGAAGTTTTATGTAGGTGTTTGTGCGTCCAGCTCAGAGAAATGTTGCAGATTCAGGTTCAAACTTAACTCATTTATTCACCAACAAACTTCCATCACGTTTGCATGCTAACCAGCCTCAGTAACAACAAAAACAACAGCACTAATACTAATTGCACACTGGCTGCATTAGTAACTTATATACTACTTCTATTCTATTCTATTCTATTACACACACAATAAATATCAGTTAGATGTGGATTTCAAGTCACATCCAACCTAAAAAACAACATGTTGCATATTTATATAACACCACTTGTAGAATCTCCTGGAAAACTCAACAACATCCTTCAAACCTTAGTTTAGTGAGTTCATTTCAGTGTTTTAGAATCAGAAAGTACACACATCAATAAACATATGATTTAAACATAAATAAACACCAAACAATAATGAATTTCTCTTTTTCCTTAAAGTATAAATACAAAACAAAATAAAACCTGAGGAAGAAAAGACTAGACTCATTTCATTTTTGCTCTTTTCATGTTGATCAGGCGTTTAAATCTTGACTCAGACGTTTAGGGGTGCCCTCATCACCCGGGTCGCTCTAAATCATCTCCTTTTTCCACTCGCAGTGACCCTGCATCTGGGACGCGACAGGTTTTCAAGAGGAAGGGGAAGGGGGAGGGGGTGGTGGTGGTCGGGGGGGACGGTTGTTAAATCAGTGTGGTCAGGATTTATATGTGATTGTACATTACAGGAACAGTCCACACTGCAGCCGCTGTAAGACGAGCTTATAGAGCAGCAGACGAGGCAAGGACGAGGAAGGTCAGCTCTGGTTCTTATTGTTGTTGTAGCATAATAAATCTTCTTTTTTTTTTCTTTTCTTTTTTTTAAATCATCCACCACCTGTTTCTTTAAAAGATCCCGTCACCTTCACTGTCTCCTGTTGATATGTCTGGGATCATGAGAGGAAGAATAAGAAATAAAACATCTCTCTCTCTCTCTCTTTCTGCTAAATTATTCTTCTGACTTGATTTCTGGGAGCAGGGAGGTTAAAGTGAACAATGAACCTGTCTCGACTCGATATCGAACTCTCTCGGCGTCTTCTCTCGGCATCCTTCAGTCTGTTTCTGTGCGAGTTGCTCTTCACCTCTGACAGACGCTCTCATTATTCTGCCCCTTTCTGTTCGCAGCTGTTTCCTTCTATAAAGTAGTATAAACACATCACACATGATACACATCGATATGACGAGTGCACCGAGTTTGGTGGAGTAGAGATAGAATCTGTACTAAACAAGTATTTTATAAATTAACCGATTGATTGTTTTTAGTCTATAGAATAAAAAAATATGTATCAAGAGCCAGAGATTATGTTATTAGAATAATATATCACACAAAGGAGAAACAAATTCGCTGATTTTGAGAAACCAGAACCAGGAAAAAAGCCAGAAATTGAAACAGAAATGATTAATCACTTATCAGACTGTAGTTAGCTTATTATTATCCTTCAGCTGATCAATTAATTAATCAGCAAAACTTTCTCCATGTTTATCCTCGGGCCTCTTTGAATCTTTAATTACATCGCACTTTAGTGCCAGATGTTCCTGTTTTAGCCGATCTGTTTCATGTTTTAATCATTGTTAAGGTTTTTAAGCATTCTTTAAAAAAAAAAAGAAAAGAAAAAAATGTTTTTGTGACTTTTGTTGTTTTTATTTCTCGGCACTTTTACAATTTCATTAAGTTTGTGTTTCTGGACACTTATATTGTGACAATCACACAAGTTGTTGTTTTTCTGTGGAGCCAAATTCTTACTAGAAAATAACAACGCAAGTCATTAAGATTTATATTTTTCTGAATCATTCTAAGTTGATTTTCATTTTTCATATTGAAAAATATTGTATGTGTGTGTATGTGTATAACTATAGGGAAGCACAGTTTTGTTCAGCTAAGCCTTAGCTGATACAAATGCATCTCAGGAAGTCTGGTCGCTTTTCCGCTGTATTGCTAACCTTCCTTTCGGCCATGTGCATTTGTTTACAACGAAGCCGGCGATAAATCAATCAATAGAGCGGTACATAACATTAGATATCATATATGATGTTACAATGTCTATATTTGTTAAGTTTAATCATAAACAAGAGATTACTGGTTACAGGGCGCGTTTGTGTCTCTGTTTAGCTAACGTAGCTAACTGTTAGCTAGTAGGCTTGCTACGTCACGCACCAGCTAAATTGTAAAAGAAAATACATATATAGGCGGCACTTGAATATAAGCCGCTGGTTTTCATGTTGTAACAAGAGATAAAGACAGTAGGGAACTGTGCAAGTCCAGTCGCTTTTCCGCTGTTTTGGTTACACTCCTCTCGGCCTTGTGCATTTGTGCATCAATAAAATAATGGAGCGGTGGATAACGTTACCTAACATACACGATGTTACGGCGGTGTTTGTGTAGTCTTAAGATTACGGGTTACGGAGCATGTTTGTGTCGTGGTGTGCAGAGACCAGAGCTGGGACACCGGGGTGGGCGAAAAAAGTAGCGGCTTATAGTCCGGAAAGTATACGGTAGTTAAGATAGAAATCCTGCATAGTTCCTCTTTAAATAAGGAAGTCACCTGTAACCTCTCAGTCACAGTTTAAATATTGTGTTTTTTTTTTTTCCTTGCTTCACAATAACATAATCAGTAAATTAATTAAAGCTCCGCTCTTTGATCACATGTGAGCCTTTTCAAGTCAGAGTCAGTGAGGGAGCAACAGGTTGTGCAGAGGTCGGATGTCGGAGCAGCAGAGACAAACAAAAGGAAACATGTTGTTTCAGGTCACTTGTATCCAGCAGCAGGACACTCATCTACAATCGTCTCCTCCTCCTCCTCCTCCTCCTCATGCCAGCGCTCCGGTCCACTTATGGCCCCCAGACTCCCTCTGACATGTGGTCACTGCCTCGGGACGTTACCATAGCGACGGACCCCCTCGGGCTGCAGGAATGGGTTTTTTTACTCTGCTTTGCTGGAGCATGGATGGATGGGGAGGGGGAGGAGGGGGGGGGTTCACCGTGGTCAGATGGGAGAGGGAGGAGAAGGTGGGGGTGTGATACAATCAGCCTCATTTCCATCCTGTACGGCCCTCCAGAGTGTCGGTGGATGACCCGGATGGATGAATGAATGAATGAATGAATGAGTGAATGAAGTCAATCTAGTTGATTTGTTCCCTTTGCTGCGCGGCGACAGTCGCTCCGTCTGCAGTTGGAGGTTTATTATCTCTATTTACAGACACGTGGATTGGAAAGAGTCTCTGTGTTTTTTTTAATCATTTGGCTTTCAGCTAATTCAGACACCTGGCATTAAACTCTGACAAAAAAGAAGATTAACTTTGACAGAAAATATGATTTTACCAGCCTGTTTCCCACTAGCTGCTTATATAAAGACACTCTGAGCTTGTTGGGGAAGGTGAAGAGAAGCTAAGAGTCCATTAGGCACCGCCATCTATAATTCACCTCACTCTTGCTTACTGGGTCACTTCAATGAGGCTTTTTTTTTTTTTTGGTAGAGCTGCTGCTGCACAAGGAGACGACTCTGTGTGTGTGTGTGTTCGTGTGTGTGTTGCTCTTTTAGAAACACAACGTTTAACAAATTACAACATGAATCTTTTGTTCCAAGATGCAACAAGTTATTTGATTTCACTTGCAAAAAGGTTTTCTGGTTTGTTTTGTCACTCCAGCAGCGTCATGCATGGTCGTCTGGCACCAAATCACCAAAATGTGTGTATGTGTGTGTGTGTGTGTGTGTGTGTGTGTGTGTGTGTGTGTTTACACAGATGCCGACGATCAGACACGGCTCAGTGGTTGAGGTCATGAAGGCAATATTTAACATTTTGCTGTGGATTCCCCCGGTCGGTCGGACGTGAAGTGGAGTCTGAGCGGACCACAGCAGCAGCCGCAGCCTCCCCGGCCCCGTACTGTATCTAATGCTGTTTGGCAGATAGTTCAGTGTATCACTCATGCCCTATTTGGCTTGTGTCTGTGCCTGTTGTCCTGTATGCATCCTCGCAGCTCGCTCGTGTGTGCGTGTCTGTGTGTGTATGTGTCTGTGTTAGGGGTGTAAGAAAATATCGATACACTCAAATATCGCGATATTTTATTTGACGATACCGTATCGATACTCAACGGCACTGTATCGATTTTTTAATTAACAATTAACATGCAAATATTCACGGCGTTTGTTAATTTTTGTGTTGCAATTAAACCTCCGGCCACTAGTTGGCAGCAGTCAGTATGTCCTCCGCGCCAAAGGAACAATGAAATCCCGCGAGATCCCGAGATCCCGCGAGAGTGCTAGTCTGTGGCAAACTGCATGCTAACCGCTAACTTAGCACAGTTCACCGGCGATGGCTGAGGACGAGAGGCTACGGTCAGCTCCAGCAGCTTTTAAAGCTGATGTTTGGGCATATTTTGGTTTCAAAACAAAGGACGGCAGTTACGACTACGACAAGAGCCATGCGGTCTGTAAACTCTGCAACGCCAAAGTCAAGTACTCGGGCAATACTACAAATTTGCGAGCACATGTGGCGAGACACCATGACAATGTAGCATTACAGGCTAACGTGAAACGAGTGGATCCTGCTCAACGAACCATTGAAGATGTTAACTTTTCGAAACTACCAGCGACCTCAACTCGCGCAACCAAGATAACACAGTCAGTACTTTCTTTTATTTGTAAAGACATGCGACCTCTGAGTGTTGTGGAGAATGAGGGATTCCGTAATATGATGACAACACTGGAGCCCCGTTACACCATCCCTTCCCGACAACACATCACGGACATCGCTCTCCCGAAGTTGTACAGAGAAGTCAAAGCGACGGTGCTGGACTCGCTCAGCTCAGCGGAGAGAGTCGCTATGACATGCGACGCTTGGACTTCGAGGGCCACTGAATCGTATGTAACTCTTACAGCACATCACATAGATGACCAGTGGAACCTCAAGTCACATGTACTGCAAACCCGAGCCATGAGTGACAGTCACACGGGGGAACACATAGCAGCGTTACTGAATGAGGCTGTGACCGAATGGGGATTGGATGGAAAAGATCCCGTTGTTGTTACAGATAATGCCTCGAATATGACTGTCGCGGCGAGACTCGCAGGCTTGACGCACATACAGTGCTTTGCACACAGCCTCAATCTGGCGTCACAGAGAGCACTGAAAATACAGTCAGTGTCGCGACTTCTCGGCAGGATCAGACGTGTAACAACCTTTTTTAGGCGCAGCACACTAGCCAGTGAACAGTTAAAGCAAAAACAGCGCCTACTCCAGCTGCCAAGTCATAGGCTGATAACAGACGTTATTACAAGATGGAACAGCTCTTATGAAATGATAGAACGATTCTTAGAACAGCAACCAGCCATCTGCGCAGCTCTGCTTTCAGCAGAGGTCAGGAGGAGTGAAAAAGATATCTTCACATTAAGCGAGTCTGATATCACGTGTGCAGAAGAAGTGCTCAGTGCACTCAAGCCATGAAGGATGCCACCCTGGTTATGTCTGAGGAGAGCATGCCAACACTGTCCCTCATCGCTCCTCTTCATGCCAAGCTTGTGATGGGTGCAGAAGAAAACCCTGATGACACACAGACTGTAAAGGACATCAAGGCTGCTATAGCACAAGATCTGGGAAAGAGATACAATGAGAGGGAGGTGCTGCACATGGCATCAGCTGTTGATCCCAGGTTTAAGGATCTTCCCTTCCTGTCTGAAGCAGAGGCCAGTGAGATCTACTCCAGACTGACCAACGCTGTGATGAAGAAGCAACAGAATGTAAGTAAATAAATTAATATATTACAGTTGGAAAAAATACACAGCAGTTATAACTAAGTGCAAATCTGAGTAAATGAACTAATGACATATGGTTAAGTTGCACTTTGATAATTATGTATTAAATATAAGTATGGAATAGGATGAATCTAGGATTTGAATTTTGGCTTTCGGTGACATTAATACTAGTTGGATTTGATGTTTTTCAGCTGCAAGAGGACACTGACAAACAAGGGGAGAATGTCCCAGAGGAAGTTGATCACCCACCATTTGAGGACAGCCCTGCTTCCACCCCTCAGCCACCCCAAAAGAGACCAAGGACCTCATGTGCATTGGCAGACTTGCTTGGTGCAACATATGCCACTGCTGGTGGTAATACAGCACCAAAATCAGCAGCTGATGCTGCTGCAGCTGAGATAAAGAGGTTTAAAGATGAGACCCCTTTGCCTCTCACAGGAAATCCTCTGAGTTGGTGGAGGGACCACGAACAGGAGTACCCTCAGCTATTCAGAGTAGCAAAATGTTTCCTGTGTATTCCTGGAACAAGCGTCTCTGCGGAGAGAGTTTTCTCTTCCGCAGGAGATATTGTGAATGCACAGAGAAGCGTCCTGAAAGCTGGGCATGTGGACCAGCTTGTATTCCTCCACAAAAACCTTGAGATTAAAAAATAAGCACTGACATACAAACTGGAACAACATGTAAAACCCAGTATCTGAGACTGTTTACCATATTTAATTTTGTTGAGTCCTGCAAGCTTATATTTATTTAGGCAGATGGGTAAATTCCTTTTATTGAGATTACACTGAAAAAGTGGACGTTGCAGGGCTTTGTACTTTATTTTTGTCAATGACAGTTTACATTTTTTGTTAATATTTTAAGAACCCTACAAGCACTTTCATTTTTGATTACAGAGAAAGTATATGCTAATTTATTTGTGGTAACAGCCAGAAAAAGTGTTATGACGTTTGAAGGTATAGAGACCATATTTTCTTTTGATAGCTACTTTGAAATCAAAAACTCCTGGTTGTGAACCTCCATGCAGATATCTTAATATCTACAGCTTTAATGTAAAATTGTTTACATATTTTTTCTTCATGTTAAGCTAATGACTGTTGATATAGCAGAAAAAGTATAGTTATGAGAGATTATACAGGGACTGCATACAATCCAGTATCTGAGACTGTTTACCATATTTAATTTTGTTGAGTCCTGCAAGCTTTTATTTAGGCAGATGGGTAAATTCCTTTATTGAGATTACACTGAAAAAGTGGATGTTGCAGGGCTTTGTACTTTATTTTTGTCAATAACAGTTTACATTTTTTGTTAATATTTTAACCCTACAAGCACTTTCATATTTGATTATAGAGAGAGTATATGCTAATTTCTTTGTGGTAACAGCCAGAAAAAGTGTTATGACATTTGAACTTTGAAATCAAAAACTCCTCTCACAGGTTGTGAAACTCTAAGCAGATATCTTAAAATATCTACACCTTTAATGTAACATTGTTTACATTTTTTTTCTTCATGTTAAGCTAATGACTGTTGATATAACGGAAAAAGTATTGTTATGTTAGATTATACACAGGGAGGGACTGCATATATTTGCAAGTATTTGAGACTTTTACTGAAAGGCAGATATTAATTTCTTCAGCCTGCACATAAAGAGCAGATCAGATGTTGCAGTGACTTTGCATTTTCTTTTTCAACTTCAGAAATTTGAACCTGCTCTGTTAACTTATTTTTTTCATTTGTTTATCCAAAAATCCTTGCTTGTATTTCTTCAGCAAGTTGATGCTAAGCATGTAACAGCATTGTGTGTGCTATGTGCTACAGATTTCTTACAATTAAAGTAACTCTTTCAAAGAAACTCAGTATATCGTTGTTCCTACAGTATCGCAATATATCGCAATATATCGCTGTCCCTACAGTATCGCAATATATCGCAATATATCGTATCGTTGCCCCTGTATCGTGATACGTATCGTATCGCCAGATTCTTGCCAATACACACCCCTAGTCTGTGTGTGTGTGTGTGTGTGCGTTTGTTGTCCATGGGCAACTGTTCAGTAAATAGGGCAATTAAGTGTGAAAAGCAGAAAGGAGCTAGCATGTTCCTATCTCTTTGGTGTGTGTGTGTGTGTGTTGGGGGGGTGGGTGGGGGGGTTAGGGAGAGATAATTTATGCTAATAACATCTCTACCGCTCAAGCTGCCCAAAAATGATAGCAGACCCTTTTGGCTTCAGAAGAATCTTTTCATCCTCTTGGAAAAAGAGAAAAAAGGAGAGAGAGAGAGAGAGAGTGAAAGAAAAACTGGTTTCTCAACACCTTGCAAATAAGACAGCTGTGTGGCAGAGAATGAACCTCTCTCTCTCCCTCTCTCTTTCTCTTTCTCGCCTTTCATCTCCAGATGATAATCTTTTCTCCTTCACTGTCTTGTATGGTGCATGTTTGTTCTTCATTTAGCCTGTGGAATACTTGAAACCTAGTTTCCCCTCCACCCTCCTCCTCCTCCTCCTCCTCCTCCTGCTGCTGCTCCCTCTCCTTCTCTCCCTCTCTCTTTTACAGCCCTGCACACAATCTATCATCATTTTTCCTTCAAGAGCCGTCACAGGAAGTCGCAGCGTGTGTGAATGTATTACTGTAAATAGTATCCTATGCATGAATGATGCTTCTTAATAATACTTAAAACTCGAGCTCAGTGCGCTGCTCGTCGTGTGGCATAAATTCCTCCATCACACTGAGGGGACACAGAGGAGGAGGAGGAGGAGGCACCGGGCCGGCGGCTTGTGCAGAGCAGGGGCCACGATGGCAGTTCAATAAATAACCCCGGTGAAAGTGGGAGCAATAAACCATATGAGATCTCTACCAGCTCCCCACTATCATGCTCGGTGAGGAGCTCTCTTGTCAGCCGCTAAGAACAAATGTGTCAGCTTCCAGGGCGAAGATAATTTTCTTTTCGTACCGGCAACAAGAGTCGAGTCTGATCAGGAGGACGATGCAGCTTTAGTCAGATGCTGCAGGTTGATAATATGACTTTAATGTAAATATGGAGCCACTTTCAGCAGGGGAGGGGAGGGAGTTGCTTTTTTTTTCATCAACAAGTAGCCTGAAGCAACGCAGTCTGAACATCAGTGATTGCATTAAGTCGTTTCTGATGAGTTCTGTGCAGGGTTTGATGTTTCGGTCAGTAACAGAGAGGTCTGCATGCATTCATTAATGAGCTCCAACATGACGTTACCTGGAGGCTGGAAGTTTAAATACATGTATGTGAAGTAATTAAGGATATAATGAATGACATGCAAAAAAGAAACAAACATATCGTGATTATTTTTAGCAGATATTGCAGATTTCAGTCACAATGGGGGATTTTGCATTTAAGTTTCCCTGGGGAGAAAGTCTAAAAAAAAAATAACAGTGATGGGATTTTTATACAGTATGATCTTGTACCAAACAAGGTAGAGCAAGTTTATTTGTGTAGCCCAACTTGTTGCTTTTTATGTGTAAAAATAATATGATTTGTAATATGCACGTGTGCACCACAAAGCTGCATAATTTGCTGCATGTGTGAATGTCGCACTTAGCCTCGTTGTTATTACAATAATATTTCAATTATCTGTGCAGCCTTAAATGAAAATAACAGAAAAAGTTATGTAACTATTTACTTTTGCTGTTGAGTTAGTAATTACTTCACTATGAGTGATATGTATAAGTAATTAATTACATTTTTCAGGTAACTTGCCGAACACTGATTTAGCCTGTTGACAGGAGAAACAGCCTGGATCAAAGGTTCGCTCCACCAGCAGTGAATCATATTAGTCATTCTGTACGTTAAGTGATCAATTAATTCTTTTGAACCAGTTATAAACTTCAACCAAGAAATACAAAATAAATTCTGCAGAAGTGGATTTTGCTGTGTTGTTGCTAAGGGGTAGAAAATCGATGCAACATAGTATCGTGATATTTTGCATTGCAATATTGTATCGGTGTATAGACGTATCGATCTGAGCAGACTAAGCAGATAATCTTATAAGAGTTTTCATTTGGAGACGAGCAAACAAAAGCAAATAAATAGCAATATTTTTGATATCGCATTAATGTCGTATCGTGATAATATCGTAATGCAGGGCCTCTGGTGATTCCCATCGCTATTAGCCAGCTGCTAGTGGTTGATTATTGTCTGAATCTTATCTATACAAACATTAGAGAGTATAGAGGTGCAGGAAAAAAATCGATACAGCATGGTATCGCGATATTTTGCATGGCAATACGGTATCGATATCTGGACACCAAGTATCGAGTTAAACAGACTAAGAAGCTGATCTTTTTAGAAAAAGCAGATGTGAACATAGACATAATTTGCACTTGAAAAAAGCTAATAAATTCCAATATATTGCAGCATATTCCAGTATTTTTAATATCGCAATAACATCATATTGTGATGATATCGTATCACAGGACATCTGTTGATTCCCACCCCGACTAGCCAGCTGCTTATTATCTATATCTTATCTATAAAGGCATTAGAGTATCAAGCATCAATCCCATTGCCTATTCCTTAACTGGGAACTAGTTTTTCCATAGCGGAGGAGGATTTCTTCTTTGTGGTTGTTTTTTTGTCTCTCAAATATTATTTTTCCGTTCCTCAAACAGAAGCAGTGTAATAATAATAATATTGGATCCACAGATGAAGACGCTCCACAGTTTGTTCCCAACAAAGTGCTTTCATTTTTTTCTTCTAATGCTGTAATTAAACCTTAAGTATAATAGTCACCATCGCACCTTCGCTCTGATTTATCGAGAAATAATTGTTCAGATAATCTTAGTCTAAATTAATTGGGTTAATTAATCACCACTGTAGTCCTCATCGCCCTCCCCCACCCTCCCCCCTGCCTCCCCCCCAAATAGAGGCATTGTAGGTCTTTTCACATTATGTTCCATCACGAAGGTCAGAGCAGTGGGTAATAGACTGTCGTTTCCAATTTGTACTTCCACGCAAAGGAAGAGCAAATGCATTAGCGAGATGGTATCAGCCTGTTTAAAATTAGACAACAAACGGACAGATCTGCATGCATGTAGCATGAATGGAGCAGCCCGGCAGGAAGATTACTCAGAGCTGTGCAGCAGCAGCAGCAAGTCGACAAAACAATTACACACCAGTTACTAATTTTCTTTTTGAGGATTCACTACACCTGTTTGCAGCCGAGGGGGCAAACAAAGAGAGAAAGGCTCCTGACAACAACAACAGCAACAACAACACAGGGGCCGTGTGGTGCGGTTCTTATGAAAATTAAAATAAAACAAGTCGACAACTAAACAAATTTTCCAGCAGGTAACACTGAGACAGGCGTCCCCCCCCCCCCCCCCCCCCGCTCTCTCTTATGTGTTTTTCCTTACCCGTGCATGTCAGGCAGGGAGAGAGAGAGAGAGGTGAGATCAATTTCCACAGGATTAGGCTGCCTGGGGAAAATGATTGCTTTTTCTAATACTTAGTAACAATTTTTCAATTTCCTGTGGTCTTTGTTACTCTCAACATTTTTTGCAAATGAGCAAAACAGAGGCAAGCGGCGTTGCTGCTCTGCGAACTTCACCTTGGGACCAAGCATCATTTGCATATATATTGAGAGCATACGTTTTTGGTTTATAATAGTCACCATTCTGGGGTGGGGGTGGGGAACTGGGGGCGGCTGGCAGGCTTTCTGTCACCTGTTATGAGGCCCTTGTCCATGAACATCCCTGGGAGACGAAAGCAGGCGATAATTACGGTGCTGGAACTAAACTGGTGTTGCTCTCTCTCTCTCTCTCTCTCTCTCTCTCTCTCGCTTCACACATTGTTTTAAATCTGAGGAGGGAAAAAAAAAGAAAAAGAAAAAGTAAAACAAAGACGGCCGCGGGGCAACAACGTCTTTTGTTTCCAAGCTCCCAAGCAGGGGCTACAATATTCACACAGAAAATGAAATTAATCTATCGGCACAGCGACTGATCCTGTGGTGATTACAGTTTTAGCACTGGCGCTAATAAATCCACACGTTCCACTCTTGTGCACTTTCACAGTGTGTGCAAAAGGGGGCTAACTACATTTCAGGCAGAATTGGAGGAGATGCACTGCAGATGGTCACATGACAAATGGCTTTATTGCCCCGTTATGGAGATTTGAATCATAATTGAGTGTCTCTACAGTGATGTGTGCACTTGCTATGACTCATAGTGAGTCTTTTGCTAGAGGACAGATGAGCTCTGTTGCTTTCTACTCCAATCTGCCACTGCACATTTTAGATTTCACCTCAAATCTTTTCAAAACCAGCCTCGTTACTTAGCCTGTTTTTTATTTTTTATTTTCCTGAACATTTGTGCAAGATTCACGTCTAAAAAAAAGAGATTCACAGTGGAAAACAAAAACACTTGATCCGTTTCATGATTGCAATGATCATTTTTCATCAGGTAGCGATAAAAAAAAAAGTTGAATAAAGAGTGATGTGAGCCATGCACGTTTTGCACACTGATGCATGTGCAGCACGCATCACTGCCTCTGTGTGTGTTGAGCCGCTTTTTCAAAGGGCATGCTTTTGTGCAGGCACAGATGATGCAGCTGGCAGAAGCATGACTATTGCTGGAAGCACGTCCGCGTTGGCACACTTACAGAAAGCCCTGGCTCCCGGGTCACACTTTATATAGGCTACATAAAGGCTGGCCTGCCCGTCTGCTGTCTGGCCCCATCGATGACGGGACGTTCAGCCTCGGAGAAGAAGTGCAGAAACAGTCTAGAGGCGGAGTGATCGGTTGATGAAGTGATCAGTCAGTCAAGGGAAAATTAATCTGCAACAGTTTTTTAATTATGGAGTCATTACTTTTAAGTAATTTCTCATCATCGTGGAAACCCCTGGTTCCTTCCTGCATCTTAGTGGAATAAAAACAGGCAATGTGATTATGAAATATTAGAAACTATCTGCAGATTAATCAGTAATGAAAATAGTTGCATCACTAGTTGCAGCCTGGAGACATTATTGATCCTCTCTCTCTCACACACTGAAGAGGGTTTATCATCTCCAACCGCCAACAAGATGCTCCTTTGCTTGAGTCTTATAAACTTGGTCGCCGCTGAGCTTCCTCTCAACGCTCAAAATCAAACTCGAACTCAAATTTTCCTTTTTTTTCAAACGGGGATCAATCATGTTTCCTATGTAAAGATAGCTCAATTTATTCAGTAATTGCCTGATAAATTAACCAGCACAGACACCTGTCAAAACAGCAGACAATCTCTGTGAATCCACCTCCCAACAGGCTCATCTTGATGGGCTAAGTTGGTAATGACAACTCCCCAAGTCTGTCCCCTCAGGCTGAAGGATGAGAGCGCCATAGACTTCTTCTTCTCCCATCCGTCCCTATTAGGATAATGCATCAAATAGACATTTTAATTTGAAGTTCATTTTCTCCTCAAGGCTCTGTAAATGTCTGCAAGCGCGCTGCATGCTGGAAGAGATAACCTTTCTTTTGCTGGATGTGATCTTTTTATTTTTGCGTTCCTAATGAAATGTTTCACTTATCGTTTGCTGTGTTTTTTTGTTGTTGGCTTTGTGTGTAAATTCAGGATACTCCAGTGGCGTTTGTTTTCTAAATTACATGTAAGTGGCTTCAAAAAGGGGGAAAAAAACCTACAAAAAAGCAAATCCTGATGTTTCATTAGCCCCTCCTCCTCCTCCTCCTCCTCCAGCTGGAAAATAAAAACAAAACAGCAGATGACTCATTGATTTTCACAAACAAACCAAATTGCCAGGAGTGGGTTGCGCGCCAGTGTGACTGTGAGGAAACCTCATCACTCAGCAGTTATATTGCCGCGTGCACCCGGCGACCCCCTTTTCTCAACCTGGCCCAGTGTGACGATAACGTGCGTGAAATGAGCGCCGAGGCCTGCCAGCGGTGCCTGAGCCCTCGCCGCGGCCCGACACCTGCCTGCGCTCAGCTGCTCCCGCCACGCTTGACCGCATGTGGCTAATAAACAGACCTGTCCTTATCGCTGGAACTCCATTAACGGGGGGTCGCAGTCACCTGAATCCCCCCCCCACACCCTCCCTTTGCTGGGGCGACAGCAAATTACAAGGCAAATGTAATGGGTTTTGCTATATTGCCACACACTGAGATAGTGAATAACACCAAAGGCCCGATGTTATTACATGTCCCCGGGACGCTGGCTTCTGTGTTTTATGATGACTACAGTGAAAACCAGGTCAGTGCTCAAATTGTCATGGTCTTCGCCTCCATTGCTCCAGTTCTATCTATCATGTCCATTCAAGAGAGGGGACAAAAGGCGTGCAGCAGGTCGTGCACTTCACATGTCGGCCAGCCCAGCGTCGACTCGTCGGGGGCCACTTCAGACAAGTGTCTCGGTCTGAGGCGGCGGTCGGCTCTTGTCGTTATTATCTGTAAAAGAGACAACGATTTCTTGAAAGAGAAAGAGACAGAGAGAGAGAGAGAGACGCAGACAAAAGCGAAAGCGATTAATCAGGTCGCCGTGTGGGGGAAAAAAACACAACAACCTTAAAGCAGCTATAACTGATATTTTACACTTTACAATATATCACATTAGGAACGTGAAAACAGTGTGACAGTGTGAGAGGAGTCGCTCGTTGTGATGAACCTACAGGGAATTATCAGCTGAATCTGCAGCTCCGCTCGGCTTTATGGGGCTTTATAGCAGGTGTCAGCTCATTAGTTTAGCTGTCTGCTCTGCAAATTTACAGTTTTGGCTCTCGGAGCGTCGTTTTTGGCCACAGATTTTTAGTGGAGAGAGAGAGAGAGAGAGATAGATAGAGGGGGAAAAAAAGACTCTAAAAACCTTCTGCACGTTATCTTTCCACAACCAAACAGCACACAGACAGGCACAGTTAGTTAGCAGCCAGACAGATGTTACATAGAGGAGGTGGTGGAGACCAAACACAGAGCTCGAAATGTTGGTAAGAAGCAACAGATGAGGCTGGATTACCATTAATAAATTTAATTATAGTGATGATTTCAGTGGAAAAATTTCAACCAGACTTGTGCAAAGGGAGTGGTTTTGGTGCATTTTGGTGTAGCGTTTACATTAACAGCTGTTTACGTAACTAAACAAGAAGAAACGTTGTAAGTTCAGCGTCAAACAGCGTCTTCTCCTTCTATTGACATTAGCTTGCTGACCAGCTAGCCTGGCGTTAAAAGACAGATTTTGGTAACTTGCAAAAACTTGTAATTGTACGTCATAGATCTCAGCTCATTTTTGCACATTTCACTCCATTATAAGATGTTGCTGAAGAAGCTTTGTACTCTTAAATAAAAAAACAACAACAACGTGATAAAGGAATCGATCCCTAGCACACAAAGCACTCTCAAACCTTAGCCAATAGCTCTCCAACTACAGCTACAAACACCTCTAATCTATAAAAGCCAGTTACACAATATAGTTGTGTATATGGACCGATTTTCCATTACAAGACAGAGTTGCTTTAGAGGTAAATTCGTGCAAAACCGCTGATGCGTGTTCCCGTCGGGGGCAGTTTTTCAGCAAGCAGTCTCTGCATTTACCTCTAAAACAACTCTGTCTTGTAACGTTCTGTTATTATCTCATAACATGGTGAATGTGCAGGTCACAACTTGTCCACCAGAGCATTTTGGAGTTGTTGGATTGTGTATTTGATGGGTTTTATGAGGGAAACCAAGAAATCCCATTAGCCTCTGTAGCGTAGCTCTGAGCAGCTCGCCACTCTGCTCCGCCGCTCTAAAAATAGCTTGCACCGACAATTAAAGGTAACAAACCTACTCCTAAAACTATAGGGATTATGGAAATGGGCCAATTTGCCAAAATGTTAAACTATCCCTTTAAGTGTTTAATGAAGGAGCTGTTTACCTTTAATGGTTTTAGCTGTTATAAAGTTAGAGAGCTAATACCTTCTTATAGAATATCTAGGAAACATTACATTTGAGTACATTATAGTTGCCTATCAATAAGTATCCAAATCAAAAGTACATTGAACTTGATCATGTTTTTCAGTTTTTTAGATTCAAGATACTCTCAGAAATTGAACAAATACAAAAAAACAAAAAAACTTTTATCACTTATTTGATGCTGTACAGTATGTTTGTTCCTCCAGTCAGTATTTATTAGCCTCTCTCTCTCTCTCTCTGTGGTTTTACAGCAGGAAGTGGGTCCCTGTAACCGAAGCGGTCAAAGACAAGGAGGTTTGTTTTTGATTATTGAACCCTGTATCTTTTCCTCTGGCCATACATCTTCCTCTGCCAGGTCTCCCAGGGGCTTCGGGCCATCCAACACCACAGGCCAGCTCCTGAGGAGGAGGACGCAGGGACAATGATACCTGCAGGTCCCTATCCAGGCTCAGGAGATACCACTGGGGCCTCGTTGACAAATTGTCCTTGTCTGGCCGCATGAGAGAGTGGGGATTGCGGTAATTGCATATTTCCCTCTAATTGCATTTGTCACATGTGGGGTCTGGGCTGCTGTGGAGCCAATGTCTGAGGCCCCTTTTCTCAGTGATGTGTTAAACCAAACAGCTGAACTCTCACCTGCACCACGAGAACGGGACGTGCAAGAGGAGGCCTGCAAAGAGGGCAATAAATTATGCAGTGGCACAAAACATCAGCAGCAGCAGCAGCAGCGGTGGTGGAGTCGGGCACAGAGGCCGGTCGGTGCCAGAGAGGGACACGCTCGCTGCAGGTCCATTAGAGCCTCAGACATGGTCATGGAGATCTCAATGATGCCGGTTAAGGACGATCCAAGGTCTTCTATATGAGGGCGATCACATGACCTGAGAAGAAAGGGGGCCTTCAGTCTGCAGCTTTAATTAATATAACAGCTGAATTATGCAAGAAATCTGAAAGAATGAGAGGTTTTGTATATCAAAATGGCAGGAAATAGTGAATAGAATATGTTTTTTTTTTTTTTTAAAGAGCAAGATAACAAGATAAAAGCAGCAGATGTCGACATACGAGAGGCTGTGACCTGTGAATATTTGGGATTTGGCTCCAGGTTCCTTTTTTCTTTTTTTTTGCTGATGAACTCGTAATTTTTTTTTAAACCCAACATGTTTCCCATGTTTCAGCCCATGTTTTCCTGCTTCAGCAAAGTTTCACATGGTGCTGCTGGTGGTGATGGGAGTGGAGGGGGGTTTAGGTTGAGGTGGGGGCAGTAATAATAACGAGCAGCTCTCATCTTGGCTTCTGCTGCCTCGTGATAGGCGCCCGGGCCGCCGCCGCCGCTGCTGCATTATACAGAGGGGTTGTACAACTACATTTTAATCCACTCGTGTTTCTGGCCTGATAAAAGGATTCTCTCCATCTCTTTCTGTTTAATTCACACCATCATCAATCAAACGTGTCCCTCTTCGCCCCCCCTCCTTCTCCTCCTCCTCCTCCTGGGTTTTGGGGGTCTGCAGCAGATAGGTTGGGGGTCTCCCCGAGGGGGTTAGGGACATGACGGACCGGTCACAGATGCCACAGAAATTAAAATGCAAGAGTCTGTGCAAGGTGTTACATTTCTCAGACATGCTCATTTGCAGTAATATCTGAGCAGCATAAGGAGGCTTATCTGTGATTCCACATACGACTCTCACAAGATTATCTGAATATCATTTAAAAACACGCACACACACACACACACACACACACACATATACACATACATATACATATGCTATTTCAGCGTCCTATCTCCATATAGTGTGGCTGGCTACAAGTGTGGAAGCTTCCTCTGTGTGGTAGTAGATGCACACTGTTTTTTTTTTTTTTGTCCTCCACCATTGTCTGCACATGACAGTCGCCACAGGCTACTTAGTAATGAATATGTGCCTGTAGCATGTGTGCAGTGTGCAGCCTATGAATAGAGTAAATATGCACATCTCTGCACAACAGGTCAGCGTCTGAACACAGATAGAAGAGAATATGATCAACCGCGGCAACGAGCTCGTGAAACTACAAAGGAATTATGTATAAACAGCTGCTCTGCTCGGTGACTGAAGTGTCACACGATGACGTCTGATATATCCCAGTAAACCTTTTTTTTTTTTTAAATCTCACTCTCACTCTCTCTCTAAATAAGGCTCCTGTGTTCTTTCGTTCGTCTTTCATAGATATCCACAAAACGTCTGATGGTAGTTTTCTAGCTCTCTGACACATGAATATACACTTGTCTGACAGGTAATACAGGCTGGGACAAAAATAGCGCATTAGTAGAAAGAAGAAGGAGAAAAAAAAAGAGTCCATGTCAAACTACTTCATGACATATTTAGAAAAGAGAAAGCAGATTAGCTCATGTAGCATAGTAACCGCAGGAGTCCAATAGTATTTCATCTCGCGGTGCGTTGCAGTGTCACAGCTGCTATAGCCTACTTTTTAATATTAATATCAACATACAAGGTTGTATACATGTTATATAATGCATATAAAACAAATCAAGAAAAGTTTATTTAGAAAAACAAGCAAGTAAACAGCTTAAAAGACGATATTTAACTAGCGCTGAAGGGTTATAACAACAAACACCACAGAAACAGCCGGTGATGTCACTGTGCAGATTGATAAGGACGCACAGAGAGATTTCTTCAGAGATAAAAAAGTCAGAGGCCTTGAAGTGATTTAATGCTAATGAGTAAAAATCCCAGTATTGATCCTGCGATAAGACGTAAATAAGACGTTGGTGAGGGAGAAACCTGACCTCCTTTCACATCTTTATGTGTCAGGATTGTGCGTTCGTCTGCACGGTGTCGAGCGTGTGAACTGTTTCCTGTTAGCAGGACACATTAGTGATGGAGATGTGAGTCTCTGAAGCTCAGGGATGAACAGATTGTGACAATATTGTGTAGAAGATTTGGGCAATCTTGTTAATAAGCAACTCAGAGTGAAGGTTGGGAGTCAAAACAAACACAAAATCACACGTTTATTTATGTTTGGGGGTTTTTTTGGACAGAAGGCTGGAGGAGACTGTAGGTGTTGTCAAGGCCAGCTGTAAGAATATCTGTTTTATCAGAAACTGAACTGAAAGACCAAGCAAACATCAATTCTTTTGCCTATGAAATGAGGACAAAGTCGCAGTTTCATGCTTGTACAAACAGCAGTGTATCATCAGCATAAAGGTGTAAATGCCATGTTGACGAACAAGATGATTAATCTGATTCATGCAGAAAACAATAGGGGATGATGATTGATTTAAAATGTGTTAATAAGTGTTAATTAATGTTGTCAACTTGAACATAGAGCAACAGAGCAAGAGAAGTTAACAGGCTGCGTTCAAGATACAATAACATTATCCAAACAACAAGTGTTATAACCTGTTTACAGGCTGTATAAACCTATAAAAGTGCTGCTTTTTTATCACACCCTGTAAATACCAGGATATAGACTTTTATTGACTTTTTAAGATATTTGTTAATCAAATTACCATACCACCAATTACCATCCTTAGAGATCCCAGATCTGGCACCACGTACACTCAGACAAACTCAGATCAGGTCCAGGGATTTTTTGGATTTGGTTCCTGGTTCCCATAAAGACCAGACGACGACTTCCAGAATCTGAATGAGCTTCTCTTTCTTGTTCAATACATAAATTTCCTGACCAATCGATCGTTTCCTCTTGTGTAGCTCCGCGCTGACGGCTCCTGCTGCTCAGAGACGCTCGCTTTGCCTTTCACGTCACGTAAAAGGTCCCTGCCAGATTTGTATGCTGTCAACATTTTTATCTGTATGTGTATGAAAATGATACGGCCGTGCTATGTCTGTGTCTGTGTGGCATTTCTTTTTTTTTTCTTTTTTTTTGAAAGGACAAAAGGATACAAACATGCATCATGTGGTTATTTGATTTTTACAGGTTGTTTCTCAGAGCAGTCGCCCTCTGTAATACGATAGCAGGTGGCAGGTGTTTGGATGAAGAACAAGAAGTAAATGTCTCGCATTGCTGGCTGCAGTCGTTTTTTTTTCCTTTCCTTTCCTTTTCTTTTTTTTTAAACAGTCCAATTTGAACAAAGGATTAAGTGTCCATCATTAATCATAGGCTAATCTTGTAGATTTAGGCAAGTGGTTCCCACAAGTCAATACGGGGCCATAATTTAATCAGAAGATGTCATCACATTTTATGGAGCAAAAAAATGGAAAGCTGACAGACAGACAAGGTCTTCTTGTACAATTTGGCTTCCAGCTGATCGGCTTCGGTGCAACAACAACAACAGGCCGAGTGTGAGTGAGTGAGGACGCACTGAGGGAGTTTATGTTTTATGTTTATAGGGAAATCAATCAGTTTTGAATAAAAGAGCAAGGAGGAGAGGGAGGAGGAGGAGGAGGAGGAGAGGGAAATGTTGCAGCCAAAGAGGCACAAATACAGACTTCAGACTGTCAGAAGTGCTGCTAATTTTACAGTTGAAGTCGGAAGTCGACGACGCACTATAAACAGAATAAACAGGGACGAGAATAACAAGTAGCAGGCAGCAGGTTATTGTTTCTTTTACATGTGGCTGAGCTGAGCTGAGGTGGAGGCTTTTATTATGAAATCTGAACCAGAGCCACGTTATATAAATGTTGTATTATTAATAAATGTCAGCGAAAACATAAAAAAAACTCTGCTGTTATATCTATTATTATGAGCCAGTCATGGTAAATCTGATCTTCTTATTATAAAGCAATGATGATGACATGAAGTTAGCATGACGGGCTAACAGGGCTGCTCTCGGTGTAACTGCAGCTTTTTTTTTACTTCATAGTTTGTAGTTGGTATAGTTTTGTGGGACAAAAGTATAAATATTTCATGGAGAGTAAATAATTCAACACCTGTGTATTCCTCTGTGGTTTTACCAGCGGCTCTGATCCAGTCACTTCAAGACATCTTTTGTGGATGGAGAGCCCTTCAGCCTAAATGACACTTGGCCAAATAGCACTTAAGTACTTGCTCAATATTTTAACAGAGGGAGGACGGGGTGGAAGTGGAGGTGTGGGGGGGAGGAGAGGGGGGGGGGGGGTGAACCATCATGCAAGGAAAGGAAACTGTGGAGTGGCTGTGAGCTGCTCCTGCAAACTAGAACAGGTGGATTGTTTCTGGTGTAAGAGCCACAGGCAAAAAAAAAAGAAAGAAAAGCTGCTATTAGCGGCTGCACAGCTTCTCTGTTCAGGTCCAATAATTGACTCCACTTCAAGTGTGAGGATTCAGAAACACAAGGAGCCAATTATTACAGAATTACAATGCATGTGTGTGTGAGTGTGTGTGAGTGTTTAAGTCTTTAAGCTGTGGCATTTTACAGAATAAGACCAAGTCAGTTGTTTCACATTTTATTATTGTCAACAAAATCCATGCAAAACAACGGAGCGGCCATCGTTAGTCTTCTTCTTGTAGCTATTTATCTGTCTTAACCCGTTTAATCCCAAATTTTTCCCTGCAAAATGAGTGCATACATTTCACTCATTGGACCTCCCTAACACATAATATGTATGTTTTTTTTCATTTCATGTTGGTTTTGTTAGTGAAAATTTAGGTTTTATACTCGGCAACAATTGTTGCCGGTGGGAAACTGCATAGTCTAAATTTTCACAAATTCTATAATTTGACCTATTTACACATATAAAAAATTTAAACTGACACTAACATGTGAAACATATTTTAACAAGGCATGTACAAATGTGCATCCTAGAGGAACTTCTGCTTGTTTACCTTGACCAAGGACTACACCTGGACCCTGTCCTATAGGCTACTTTTAGGCGGATGTGTGTGGACTCCACAATAGGGCTCCATGTAAAACATGCACACTGTGGGTGAAACAAGGCTCCACAACTTGTACTCAAACCAGAATGGTTTGTCCCTGATAAACTGACTGGTGCCATGCTTGCCATAATACTATTATTACCACTACTGCTACTACTAATAGTAATAATAATAATAAAATCCATATGTGCGCAGAATCCCATGAAAAGTCAGCAACTCATCCATGCTCCAATCAAGTGTCTTCCTTTGGTTTGCATTGAATAGGCATTTGACATCTCAACAGTGAGCTCCCTCAGAGAAAGATACATCAGCAGAACAAATCAACAGGGTCCGGGTTTAGTTTGTATAGCCCACTGCAGTTGGACTGGTATATTGAAAATCTGGTAGCCTATATTGGATGTGGCTGGTAACCATGTCACAACACACACACACAACACACATCACTTTGGGGTCTTTTTAGGTCTATAAGATCCAAGATCTCTGATATTTTTAAGCTGTGTAGAAAAAAAACACAAGATTAATAGAATAAACAGCTAAAACCTTTGACATCTAGTATAATGCTATGTGACTATGTGTTATGCTAGCGGCAACAATTGTTGCCGTGCTTACATCTACTCTCCTTATGATCAAAATATGCATGCAGGCATATAATTCTCATTACATATCAGTAGTAGACCCTTTAAAGAATATATGTACAAAAAATGTCAGTTATATCTGTTAATTAAAGTATTTTATTTACTTCCTCATGTACACGTTTGAGGCAGACATCTCCTCCAAGAGGTGCAAGCAGGAAGTAAAGAGGCCTGGTCATGTGACCTGTCGCACTATTTACATGAAATTGATACAATTTAGAGTAGACAGCATATTATTTCATTTTAAAACTTGCATTAGATGCCCAAAGCTAAAACAGCAGTTTTAGAGCTTCCAGAAGTTAGAAGAAATGACTGGCAACAATTGTTGCCGGTGGGATTAAACGGGTTAATTAAATCTGCTCAGTATATTTTATGTTATTCACTCTTCAGATATTGTTTCATCTATATTAGTAAATGGTTCAAAAATGTTTCCAAAGTGTCAGTTTTAAATAAATCTGAGTAGACTTTAGCCTTTCAATTTCTTCATACTGATCTTCAACAATTCAAGTAATTTCCAACCATTTCATACTCTTCATATATTGTTTCATCTCTTCAAGATTGCTTCAGCAGTTTCCTCACTTAATTCAGCATTGTTTTAACAATTTATTCAGCTCATTCAGCTTTCAGTTTTCAGCATTCACCTGTATTTCCTTCAGGAAATGCATTCTCTAGCTATTATACACTCTGCTGCTGGATCGTTTGCTGCACTGCAACTTGTTTCAACTTCAAAGTCGTGTTGGAGGTCGAGCATCAGTTTGTGTGAAGGTACAGATACAGGAAGAGCTGCTGAGTCGACCTTCACTGATTTAAAGAAAAAAAAACGACAAGTGTCATTTATCAATTGAACGCAGCACAGTTCATTCAACAGCACCACAACCTGCAGCTCCAACAGTTATACTGTATATAAGCTACAGGACTGACTCCTTGTTCCCTTGAGTGCATGTAGATTTTGCATCTAGATTTGTACATATGCATGTTCTGCATGTATGTTTGCTGTTATTCCTTATTTCCCGTTTAAGTTATGGATAAATGAAGCCGACATGAACACACAAAGATCTGTTTTCATCTTTAGAAATTAATAAATAAATAAATAAAACAGTTAGGCACAACAGATGTCACTTAAACAGGAATAGATAATATTACTTTAATAAACCCTCAGCAGCAGGATGATGGTGCATGAGGAATAAGATGTATAAACATTATTCACTTGTTTGCTGATTAATTTATGGGATTTCCTGATCAGTCAGTAAAAATATTTCCAGACATTAAACTGGTTTAAAGATATATATTTTTTTTAAATCTTTTATTAGAAGTGCAGCTTTCTCTTTTATATCCTGATCTGGTAATGAAATTTACTCCGACAGTTTTCTGAAGGATCCACCCCACACACACACACACACACACACACAGACACACAGAGAGAGACACACACAAGTGTTGAAATGGCCATTGAAGAAGCTCTGATTAACGCTCTGTTGATGAGAAAATTAACTTATATACACTTCATTATAAACCGGGCAGACCTCAAGGACCCAGACTTTTATGAGGCTAGGACCAGATGTCATCCAGCCACAGCCCCAATTAATCTCCGGGCCTTGTAACACGCCCCCCCTAGAAACAAAAAAAAAAAGCCCTGATTGGGTGTGTGTAGGGCAGAGACAGTGAGTAGAAAGCGAGGGTGAGAGATGCTATCCGGGGAGCAGCCGGCCCTGGCGAGTCTGCAGAGGGTGAGATAAGAGGGGGGAGGTTGGTGGTGGGGGGGGAGGGAGGGTCTCGGAGAGGAAGGCTGAGGTTATTCATTGCTCTGCCGTGAAAGCTTGAGAAGATTACCCCGAGCCTGGTTGGCAGTGATACAAGGGGGGATGTGGAGGGGGGGGGGGGACAGGCAGAGCAGAGGGGGCCCCCCACTCACCCCCTTTGTTCCCCATCCATCTGCTTGAATCTCACAATGGCTCGTCGGGACCGAGTCGGGCGGAGGGAGCAGAGCAGAGGCCTGCAGGACTGGAGGAAGAAGTGAGAGGGTGGGGCCGGGCTGGGTGGGAGGGAGGGAGGGGTGAGGGAGGGGTAGCAACCTGCAAGACATCAGGAGGTAATACAAGGGAGAGTGAGGGAGAGAGATAGCGAGGCAAGGGCCGAGGAATGAATCCCGGGTGCTTGTTGAGATTGAACACTGCAAAAACTCAAAATCTTACCAAGAATATTTGTCTTATTTCTAGTCAAAACAAATCTCATTATACTCAAAATGAGACTCATCACATTAAAAAGTAGCTTGTTTTTAGACACTTTTTACTTCTTTCAAGCATATTTATTATTATATTAGCCGTAATTATATTATATTGGCCCTAATTGCCATATACATGGGGGGGACACGCCCCCCCCAATATTCAGATATGCTCAAAATGTCCCCCCCAATATACAGTATAGCTAGCTGATTAAAAAGTAAAAAATAAAAAAGTATCCCATGTGTTAGCGAATTTACCGTACTTTCTGGACTATAGAGCGCACCTGAATATAAGTCGCACCAGCTAAATTTGAAAAGAAAGTACATATTGGCCACACTTGATTAAAAGCCGCAGGTTTTCATGTTGTAACATGAGATATTTACACAGAGAGACAGTAGGGAACTGTGCAAGTCCGTTCGCTTTTCCGCTGTTTTGGTTATGATCCTCTCCTCCATGTGCATTTGTTTACAACAAAGCTGGCGGAAAAATCAATAAATGGAGCGGTGGATGACGTTACATAACATATAGCCTACGATGTTACGGCGTGTGTGTTTGTGTAGTCTTAACCGTCATAAACAAAAGATTACGGGTTACGGAGCGCGTTTGTGTTGCGGTGCCGCAGAGACGAGAGCTGGGACACCGGGGCGGGGAAAAAGTAGCAGCTTATAGTCTGGAAAGTACAGTATATATGCAGTATATATAGAAAGAGAGAGATTTGGTCCCCCCCCAATGTTGACTCCATGGTTACGGCCTTGTGGGGCTGGGTGGAGGGAGGGGAGAGAGGGGTGAGGGAGGGGATGCAACCTGCAAGACATCAGGAGGTAATACAAGGGAGAGTGAGGGAGAGATAGCGAAAAGGGCCGAGGAATGAATCCCGGCCGCTTGTTGAGATTGAATGAATGGTGCTGCAGCTGACGAGCTCTGACAGGCTACACCGAGGGGGGGGCGGAGGGGGAGGGGGGTAGAGGGGGGGTGCAGGGTGTTCACATTGTTATTTTCTGGGAGGTAATGGGCAGGCAGCCTCTTCTTCTTCAGTCTGAATAATCAGTACTTTGGTTTAGACGCAGACACCACCACTTCAAACCATGATAAATACACCACTCCAAACCCCTTCGCTCTCTCTCTGCTCTCTCTGCTCGCCAAGAGGACGGCGTTTGTCTCTAAACGCCTTGACCACCGTATTTATCTTGTTGAGGAATGATCAGATGATGAAGGGTGCTTCCTTCCATTACACAGGTAATTATAGGTGTTTTTACTCAGCAGCAGCAGCAGCAGCAGCAGCAGGTTACCCTTAGTACAGTACCGGCCTCATCACCTCCTCCATCCTGCTGCTGAGTGACGGCTGAAAGGTGAATAGATCCAGTTTATTGTCAACATGTTCTGTTGATGTGTGGCTGTGCAACCACATAATCACTACATACAGTATATATTAGGGATAGACCGATTATCAGCATGGCAGATAATATCGGTATCGGTTGTTTTTTTTACCGATAACCAATAAAATAGACTTAGATTGGGCGTTTTTTACAATCTGGGCCTTATTCCTAGCATAAAATATGATCATTCGCTCACCCAGATAACTTTGGTGTCATTACAAGCCCTTACGACAAAATTAGCTCCATAATGCGAGTACACGGGGCAGCGCAATGCAGCTTCTAAATAACACATTATCTGATAAATGCAACAATGTTACAACTTTCAACTCCCAAATCGGACCGAGTTCCTCTTGATCAGGTGTGAAAACGACAAAGTGTTATTCTTTATCTTTTTTTCACAGATTTTCACAGTGTACAAAAAAAGAAAACCAACAGGTTACTGTGTTCAGTCTAATCCTAGGGCTGTTATCCTAACTTCACTTTAGCAAACAGCACTTTATATGTTTTGTGTAAGATGTCAAGGTGTTTTGTTGTCCTAGTCCTGCCTCTTGTACTTTTTACTTTTTGTACTTTTTATCGTCATTGTTTTTTATGTCTAACATCAACCTGCCAATGGGACTGGGGATGGAAATTAGCCACTTGGCTACAATCCCACATATTTACATGTCAATGTCCACCAATATGTACTGTTACCATTAAAAAAATAAAATAAATCTGAAATCTAAACTCTGACACAAATATTTTCATTTTTACTGCAAATAAATATCGTTCTAAATATCGGTTTCCTTGATTACCAATAATCGGTATCGGTATCAACCCTGAGAAAACCATATCAGTCGATCTCTCGTATATACATATACAGTACATAGTGTTATAGTGCATGTTGATGATTATCACTGCACTTCACAACAGTTTGATTGTGAATTTATTCAATGTGACAATAACTCAGCGTGATGGGCCAACATGGTAAACGATGATTCACTGCTGCATACATTTATACAGGGTTGCTGCAGGGAGAGGAGGACAGATATATATGTATATTCATATATACTGTATATGTATATATGTATGTATTATTATTATTCAAAGTGCAGCAGGTTCTATAAATGGAAAGTTCATCATGATGTGAGTTTCACCGTGTTTCTCCTGTTGCACCAACAGGTTCAATCAGCGGAGGATTTATTGTCTTATGCATCCCATCAGAGCAGGTTAGAGTTTCTCACCATGTTGTCTCATTGACCCCCCCTAATTCCCCCCTCCCCCCTCCTCACCCTCACCATCCCCCCTCCCCCTCCCCCTCCCCCTCCCCCTTTATCAAACTGACTCTCAGGTCAACCCATCTTTTGATTGTTCTGAGTGTAACTAGTTCACGTGTGACTGTATGAATAGCTGGAGGCCATTACACTGCTGAATATGAATAGCAGACCAATTACTTTGGCCCAGATGGAGCTGTGTGCGCTCCTCGGAGAGAGAGAGAGAGAGAGGATGCTCTATCCTTGCCGTCGAACACCCATACGCTCACACACACACACATTTATACACACTAACACACACACACAGTAAGAGCATTGAGACCCTGCATTCGCTCTGTTGGTGGTGAATGTCGAGGGGACGTGACGAGGGTTAATGAGGTTCACAAATGTGAATTTTTCTATCTGATATCACACTTTTGGATCAGTTCATGTTTCCTCAGTGTGTGTACATGTGTGTGTTTGTGTGTATGTGTGTGTGTTCATGTCCCAGGACTCCCAGTAACAGTGATTCACCAGCTCCACAGTGTTTTTCATTGCTCAGCGGTGACATAACACACCAAAGGGGGGAAAAAAAACGGTCATATTTTAACTCGGAGACATAAAAATGCACTGTTTCTGGATTTCAGCTGATTAGAATATATTCATTTATATGAGAAAGAGAGAGAGAGAGATGATGTTGTAGATCCGAATCCCTTCCCGGTCCGTCCCCGAGGAGCTTTTACTGGGACGCTCCCAGAAGAATCCGGTCTCAAACCGAGCCAGAGTAGCTGGCGCGCACACACTCGGTGGACATATGGCCAATCTCCCATCGTCTGCTGTGCTATTTACGGCTCAGTAGCCTGTCATTTGTTTTGCCTCTCAGAAAACCAGTATGACACCTGTTTGAATTCTCAATAAAAGGCTTTTTTTTTTTCAACGTCTGGGAGAAGGCTGTTGTCACTTAATCTTTCTCTCTACATCCCTAATGACGGCTGCTGTGTGTGTGTATGTGTGTGTGTGTCTCAGGAGGGAGATGGTTTCTGTTTTTAGTGATGGGCCCACAATGACTGTCACTTCAGAGTCAAAGAAAAATTCATGTCTCTTCTTCTTTTTTTACAGCGCAGCTTAAAAATCTGTAGAGAAGTGCTGACTGTGTGAAGGTTTATTATCTTCGTCTTCTTGATGCATTACCCACTTAATACCGGGAGGTTATTCCGTGCACAGGCTGGACAAAAGGCAAAAGGAAACAGGTCAAAGTGTATAATTATTATAGAATTCATGCTCTTTTAATCACCAAATGTATCATTATATTATAACTACTGTGCATTTAGTGTGTCGTATTAATTGTAGCCGTGGACCAGGCTTCGTTCTGTGTTTTTTTTACTCCGCCTCTCGCTCCTCAGTGTGAGTCTGGACGCGCTCCAGCCCCCGCCCCGAGACTCTGCATATGATCAGCAGGTATACAGGATGGATGGATAGAGTCATGGTCTGATTAACACAGACTACGATGGCTTTTTTATGGATTATGGTATGATTATATTGGTGGAAATTGTAGACATTGGAGATATAGATGATCAATTTACAGGCTGTTGCTTCAGTAAAAGCTAAATCAGAACAGGTCTGAATCAGATTTCTTTCTCCTGATGTGACAGATCTGATTTTTCATAACAGTGTGAAAATTAAAAAAAAACATCAAATCTGATCTTTTCTAATCAGGTGTGGGACACTGTCAGATTTGATGCCTTCGTCATAACAGTAGCCGAAAAACTGCCCCCAACAGGAACGCGCATCAGCGGTTTTGCATGAATTCACCTCTAAAACAACTCTGTCTGGTGAAGTTCTGTTATTATCTCATAGCGTGGTGAATGTGCAGGTCACAACTTGTCCACCAGAGCGTTTTGGAGTTGTTGGATTGTGTATTTGATGAGTTTGATGAGGGAAACCAAGAAATTAGTAGACGCGGCGGTTGGCTACCAAAGAGTCAGGCACACACTGTCATCGATATGCACTATCGACGCATAATGACATGACATGACGTACGACTCGCATTGCCAGGGAATATCCGATATGTCTGCTTAGACTGCTGAATCTGATCTGACAATATCCGATATCATGCGTTTTTTTTCCCCCCGTTTACACGTTCATGTTACAGATCCGATCTGGGCCACCAGAAAAAAATTGGTTTTGGGCCACTCGAACCTTGTAGTGTGTAGTGCTTCTACTGCGCATGCGGGTCACATGAAAACTTAAAGCCTTAAACTGTTCACACTGTGGTCATATTGACATAGATCACATTTAAAACCTATACATTGGCTGCTTAAATTCAACAGTCTTCAAATTCAACAAGTCTTTATCCTCTGTAACAGCAGTTTTTTTGTTTGTAGATGTCAACTTTTCTATTGGATCACATTCACAGTCGAACTTCTCAGTACTGAGTATCTGCTAGAATAGAATTACTGATATTTATATTTACCTAAGTGTGTTTTAATTGTGTTTCTGACACTATATAATAAATAAAACAGCTCTAGCTACTAAAATCTGACACCCACTTCATCCAAGTAGTGGGTTAAGTTTATTAATATAACTAACACTAATTGATTGATATGATGTAACTGGAAGCGAGGCTGTGTTGGAGTTAAATACATCTACAAACATGATCCCATAACCTCATAAACAATCAGCGGCTGAGCTGCAGCTCTGTCGTATTTCCGTTCTCGTGGAATTAACTTACTTATGTAATTAACATAAATTAGCAGCAGCTGATGTGACCTGCAGTGATGTTTCTCAGTTTAACCGAGGAAAGCGACGGTCTGTGCCCTTTAATAAGCAGCAGCAGCAGCAGCAGCAGCAGCAGCGCCGGAGTTTAGTGAATCTGTGTGTGTGTCTCTTTTTCTTTTTTCTGCTTCGAGTGTCAAAACAGATTCAATCAACGCGGCGACCGAATCATTTATTTTCACATTCAAACGCACTAATTTTCACTTTCATATGCACAGAGTGAAGCAAGAGCTGCACCATTAACAAGCTGAGATGACAAAATACGAGTGAAGATATGATCAGATTTATTTTAGGTATTGATATTGATCCATTAAATATTGTCCAACTGATGCAGATATATCTGTTTGGACATCATATTGTGTTGAATACAAGAAAATACGACAACAAACCAGTGCTTTTCCTGCAGATTATAAAGGAGTTTAATGCCTGATAATATTACAACTGTATTACAATTACATGAGCTTTTAATTAGAGCATAATCAATACAGTTGAGTCTAGCATCTGCTGACTTAGATTATTTAAATTCCTGGCACCACAAAGTGGGAAAATGAAGAATAATCCTCATTAAAATTGATTTATCTACGTTTAAAGTGACAGAAAATATAACTCAACAGCCAGCATGCCACATTTAATTTGATAGAAAATGAAAAAATATATTATTTTCATGTGACGACCCGACTCCTGCTCTGCTCACATCTGTGAAGGTGCGAACAGGTTTTTTTTAAAACTGTGACCGTGTGCACAGGTGCAATAGACTCAGGTGTAATAGACTCACAGTGGGTCGTTCTGTGTAATATTTTCTCGGCGACACCCGCTGAGCGTGTTGGTCTCCACTAACCAACCAGAGATGTGATGTGTGTAGATCCAGTGTGATAAAGCTCACGAGCAAAGAGGCTGAAGAAATGAATCATCCTTAAAGCCTCACACCTGCACGTCTGATCGATACAGAGAGAAAACACACACACACACACACACACACTATCGTTCTGTTTGTGTGTTTGTAACGATCTCCCCTTTTCTTCATTAATTTGACAACGCGTCTTCGTTTCTGAGATCAAAGGTTGTTTCCAGAGCAAAACAGATGTTTGCTCAGAGCTCTGTCGACCATAGGAGGCAAATGCTCAGGGCCCAGGGGGGGTCGGGTGGTGGTGGTGGTGGGGGGGTTAGAGGGGGGTGGGGGGGCTGTTTGCCCTGGATGTGGAATCATCTCTTTTGTAACTGTGCTGAAATGCCTCCTTCCTCCACTGGCTATGAATACAGGAGACGCCTGCAGGCACGATGCACGGCGCAGCAGCCGGCAGAAAGAAAGAAAGAAAGAGGGAAAGAAAGAAAGAAAGAAAGAAAGGACAAAACACGCTCTGGAATGAAGATTGATGTCAGAAATTAGGGTTTAAACAAAGAGGGAAAGATTCATTTAACGTAGAGCACATAGAGATGAATGGAAATATATATCAATATCTGCAACATGTGGGTCATTGTCAGTAAAAATAAACATTAAGATGACACACACACAGCAAGAATTGGATCTTAGGTTTTAAATCTTTTACATTCATGAATCTGTGTCAAAAACATGAAGAGAGGGAAGAAAGAGAAGGAAACAACATTAAAGAGGAACTATGCAGGATTTTTACTTTAACTATGCTCCTTTTTTAACTTAATTAAGCAGCTTTGAAGTAATTGTGATGGTTTAAAGCAGAAGTAAGCGATCCGGTCGTTTTGGCTAATGCTGCGTTCCAGGCAGGCTTTTGAAACCGTAAATTACAGCTTCAAGTCACGACTTACGACTTTGTAGCGCTCCAGGCAACCCACTCATGTTTTTCCGACTTGTTTTACCGGTGAAAGTCACTATAACGGCCACTCGTAACTTCCGACCCGTGAACTCGTACCAGATCGAACTGGTACGACTTCACAGGTCGGAAATACACGAGTTACGGGTTGCCTTGAACGCACCATAACCGCCGTCGTCCCTACGTCACCACATTCAGGCGCATCCCTTGGCTGCACACACAGCCCTTCATGCCGTTCTCTCTCCTCATTGGATAAAACTTGTAGGATACGAGAAAAGTTTTCTCCTCGGCTCAGAGCAGAGCAGAGTGACTGACAGACCCGTGTTTCGGTCCAAACACTCGATGTAAGTGATTGCTGTCGGAAGATATAATTATTTAAGACTTATATTAACACAAAAATATTGCTTACTTCTGCTTTAATTAGTGACTTATAACTAGTTACAGGGAGAATGGAGGCTCTCTGCCTTCCACCTAGCGTCTCTTGGCTGAAAACCAACTTTGTAAGATCAGAGCCTCCGACCCGGTGTCCCAGCTCTTGTCTCTGCGGCGTCGCCACACAAACGTAACCAAGCGCCCCGTAACCCATAATCTCTTGTTTATGACAGATAAGACTACACAGATATACACATGGTAACATGGTATATAAAGTTATCCACCGCTCCATGGATTGATTTTTCGCCGGCTTTCATTAAAAACAAATGCACATGGCCGAGAGGAGGGTTAGCAAAACAGAGGAAAAGAGACTGGACTTTAAAAATCTCCAGACTTGGTCGCTTCTTCGGGTTCTCCGCCATGTTGCTTCTAGCAGCGCTCTCCTCCCCCCTCCCTTCTCGCTGTCAGGTAAAACCGAGTAGAGCACGTTATTTCCCATGCACCAGCATGGGAATGTCGCCAAAGACACCAAATACAAAAAGAACAAATACTGAAAAATACCGCGAACGGCTTAATCAGCGTTGTATCATCTCCTCTTGTAGTGGCTTGGGTGAAATGGATATTTACAGACACGTAGAAGTTATGCACTAAAAGGGACAATGAGGAGATTTGGAAAGCGAAGTGTTTCCACACTACATTTCCCATGAGCCTCCACATGCGCGGTGAAATTCTTGGACGGATTTCATTAATCAAGAATGAAAGTCAGAGGTTCAAAGACGATCAGATACTGTCATAGTTCCGACCATAAACGGCGATTCGGTGGCGTTATTCCCATGACCCGCCGGGCAGCGTCCGCGAAACCGAAAGTAGGAAATGCTGGGCGAGTTGACCACTATAATAATAATAACAAAATAACGATAAAGACAAAACGATATATTTATCAAAAATGGACCCATTAACAAGTGGTAACATAGATTCATCCACATTAATATGAGACTCTTTTATAACCAAATACAAATACAGTACTCGTTGTCCCTTTAAAGTGAAATTCCGGCGTAAGTGTAAACCATGGTCAAACACACCGTAACACCGAGTTAGACCCCCCCTCGAGAGATCAATTTGCCCGACTGCTACATTCACGAGATCCACCAACTTCAGCAAATACCGCAATATCGCCACACACGGCGCTGTCCGGATTCACTGTCTGACCGCAACCAAAACGCCACCATTTGCCCAAAATAATGCTCAGAACTGCACCAAATGTCATCAATAGTACACACAGGGTCCCAGCACGTAGTACGAGTTGTCAAACATCTGCTAGCTTTGCCTGTTTTCTTTAGCAAGGAGATGCAACTCAACTCACCTACTTCTCCTCCGGGAGCCGGAGGAAGCCCTGACGAGTCGATCACCGAGTGCACCGGAGTTCCGCAGCTCAATCAACAATTACCTCATGGAAATACAATCAGAGTTTTTTTTTTTTTTATCTTGCATATCACTTTATAACTATTATTATCGAGTGCTGGCCACGATATAGGCGCAAATGAGCATTTTTAAGAGCTGCGGAACTCCGGTGCACTCGGTGATCGACTCGTCAGGGCTTCCTCACCAACGAGCGGCTCCCGGAGGAGAAGTAGGTGAGTTGAGTTGCATCTTCTTGCTAAAGAAAACAGGCAAAGCTAGCAGATGTTTGACAACTCGTACTACGTGCTGGGACCCTGTGTGTACTATTGATGACATTTGGTGCAGTTCTGAGCATTATTTTGGGCAAATGGTGGCGTTTTGGTTGCGGTCAGACAGTGGATCCGGAGAGCGCCGTGTGTGGCGATATTGCGGTATTTGCTGAAGTTGGTGGATCTCGTGAATGTAGCGGTCGGGCAAATTGATCTCTCGAGGGGGGGTCTAACTCGGTGTTACGGTGTGTTTGACCATGGTTTACACTTACGCCGGAATTTCACTTTAAGGGTTGTTTTGGAGTATTATTTAGTTTATGTTATTACTTTAGGAGCGGGTCTAGCACTTATGTTCACCTGTTGCTTTTCCTTTGTTCGAGAGGGAGAGAAAGAGTACTTTTTGTTGACCGCTATTCTCGTTTTATATTTGCCGTTGGTTTTCGTCGATCACTGTGATTACTTTGGTTTAGTTTGTACACTTTATTATGAGTTAACCTCTTTTGTTTGGTTAATAAACAGTTTGAATTTGGATTAGAAATTGCAGTGAGTTTTTTGTTTAGCGTGTCTGTCTGACATCGAGGCCCGTTCTTAGCCTCTCAGCGACTCTTTTGGTTGAAGTCGCTACATCCAGGTTCAATTCATCTGCAGAGCTCGGAGCTCTAACTGCTCTGTGAACATGTAGCTATGAGTTCAGCTCGGTGCCAAACCATTCAAGATTTTTAAAAAACAAACATCAGGATCTTCAAATCAATTCTGAACCTGAACAGGAAGTCAAGTTGTTGCACCTTGGCCACCTACAGCAGCACCAACCACCACCACCACGACCTGCGATGGAGGGAACAGGAACAGGATGCGAAGCTCAGGTGTAGAGTGTCACCCTCAGGCCGCAGAGTGCTGAGTCAGTCGGCAGTGACAAGGTCTCCTCGGCCCGCGTTCACCCTGACAGCTGAATTATTCATTAAAGCAGAGGAAAGCACAGGGGACCCTGCTAATTTCTCAATGGGATTGTTGGCTGTCCTCGCCGTCGGGCCGTCCAATGGAGAGACACGGGCTCGGACTGGGTGGGTTTTGAAAATGATCTGTGAGCATTTGACTCGATATATTTATGAAATGGGACATCGGCCGCCATCCACACAGTTAAAAGTGCTCTCGGTGACTCATTGACTCGCGGCACACACAGCGGAGGAGATCTTGTGTTTCCTGAACTGATACGGCATTAGCTGCTTTCAAGGACACTGGACGCCGTTGTGTGTGTGTGTGTGTGTGTGTGTGTGGGAGTCTGAATCAGACCCTTTGCAGATTTATTGAGTGCACTCACACCGTCGGATTCATCCAGCAGCGGCTCGAGTTGTTTTAAAGGTTGGGGACTTTGCCAGTTGTCGTCATCAAAGAGAGTGTGTCTTATGTTCGTGTCCTTTCATAACTGGCGGCGAGCCAGCGTGGCGTGCAGAGGTTAACTTAGCATATGACATTCTCTCCAGCACCGAATCCACATAATGAACTAAATCATGTTGAAGTGGGAGCATCCGGGGAGAGAGGGCACCGGCACAAACACAAACACGGCACTTTGCTGCGTTTTCCCGTTCCCCAACTATTCCACTTAGAGCAGCCACGAGAAAGATCAATAATCTGTACGAGATGATGAAATAAGTCATTAAAGCTGAAAAACCCCCACACTGGTTACTACTGCCAGACAACCGACGATGAGTCCTTTGATACCAATTAAAAGGAATTACAAAAACCAAATGTCACACAGATTTAATAATAAAAGAGAGAAAGAAAGAAAAAAACACACACAACCACAAATTAAATGTTATTTCAGTCACAACAACAGAGAGAAACAAAGGCAGCGATGCGGAACGAGGCAGCGCTGCAACACATGCATCCTTTCCATTATCCATTAATTATTTATTGGTTTCTTATATATTATGTACATCAAATATGACCAGACTCTACACAGAACAAGTCAGGATCACATTATCTATAGCTCATCTATCGGAAAGGATCAATATCTACAAGGTCAGTCAGTGTCTCTCGTGAGCTCATATAGAGATTGTTCAGTGTAACACACAAACCAAGGTTAAGTTAAAAGGTTATCGGTAAAAGGCTCCACTCCACTTTACTCGCTCTATTTACGATATTATCACCATACTTGTGTCTCAATACAATATTATTGCGATATTAAAACTTTGCAATATGCTGCAATGATGTCTCTGATCTATTTTTTCTAATAAGATAAACTTCTTAGTCTGTTCAGATCAATACTTGGCGTCCGTATATCAATACAATATTGCCATGCAAAATATCGCAGTACCATGCTGTATCCATTTTTCCCCCCGACTCCTGCCATAATCCCTATAGTCATAGCAGTAGGTTTGTTACCTTTAATTGTCGGTGCAAGCTATTTTTAGAACGGCGGAGCAGAGCCGTGAGCTGCTCAGAGCTACGCTACGGAGGCTGATGGGATTTCTTGGTTTCCCTCATCAAACTCATCAAATACACAATCCAACAACTCCACAACGCTCTGGTGGACAAGTTGTGACCTGCACATTCACCACGCTATGAAATAATAACAGAACGTTACCAGACGGAGTTGTTTTAGAGGGAAATTCATGCAAAACCACTGTTGCGTGTTCCCGTCGGGGCAGTTTTTCAGCAAGCAGTCTCTGCATTTACCTCTAAAACAACTCTGTCTGGTAACGTTCTGTTATCATCTCATAGCGTGGTGAATGTGCAGGTCACAACTTGTCCACCAGAGCGTTTTAGAGTTGTTCAATTGTGTATTTGATGAGTTTGATGAAGGAAACCAAGAAATCCCATGAGCCTCCGTAGCGTAGCTCTGAGCAGCTCACGGCTCTGCTCCACCGTTCTAAAAATAGCTTGCACCGACAATTAAAGGTAACGAACCTACTACTATTATGACTATAGGGATTATGGCAATGGGCCAATTTGCCAAAATGTTGAACTATCCCTTTAAAGAACTGTTAAAGTGAAAGTGAAACTCCATCTCTGTCCTGTGAGACGTTTCTCACCTGTTGTCTCTCTCTCTCTCGTGTGTGTGTGTGTGTGTGTGTGTGTGTGTGTGTGTGTGTGTGTGTGTGTGTGTGTGTGTGTGTGTGTGTGTGTGTGTTGTGGTTTAAACCTCCTGCATGTTGCGTTCAAGGACGCTGCGTCTTTCAGCCATAATCACATCCGTTGTTCCTGTGCGTTGTGTTTCTCTTTGAGTTTCACTGAAATAAGACACTGTGGGTAAAATGTCTCGGCAGAAACACACACACACACACACACACACACACACACAGAGAAAGGAGTGTTTAATGCTGAAGGCGTTCAACTCCGCCATCAAAAGGCCTCTCTAATGTTCCCTCAGAAGATAAGGTGCTCCAGAAACAGCAGACTCAGCAGGAAATAACAATCTGTTGTTACACTACGTCAGGAGGAAATGTGTCTTTTTGTCCTTTTTACCTCACATTTCTCCTTCTCGCGTATTCGTTTACATCTGCTTATAGGATGAGATAAAGGTTGTAATGTGCTTTTTTGTTGTTTTTTCCATATAGATCTGAGTTTTTCCTCTGCGGCTCTGTTGCTTCCTCCTCTGTTGTTTGTGCTAATTACACACCGAGCATCCTGCTGCCACGTTTGTTTGTCACCTTATTCCGCTTTTAAATATCAGTTTCATGACTTGAGAGACTCGGGAGAGCGAGCACCTCTGGGAGCAGCAAGGGGCGTCAACAACAGGCGCTAAAACCACAAATCACATACAGTATTTTCTGCAACCTCCCACTCCCCAGCAGCACACACACACACACACATGCACCTGTACACACTGCCACACTGCCACACTCAGCCATAGCCTCACATCCTGGCAGCAACAGATGGACGGCCTTGAGGCAGAGCCTGGGAGACGTGTGTGTGTGTGTGTGTGTGTGTGTGTGCGAGCAGAGAGCAGAGAGCTGCCAATTGATTGCTAAGATCAGGTGTGCGTCCACACAAAGGCACCTCCTGCTCTTTTCAAGTACCGGGGTTATACTATAGCCCCGGGACAAATGGAGACACAAAACAACAGTGGCATCTGTGGCAGGTAATGATCCCCCTCCTTCAACAGAAATCTGGATAATGACATACCTTCGACCATTTGTTGCCGTTAAAATCACTGTTGCTCATTCGGATGCTCCACGTGTGTGTGTGTGTGTGTCCTCCAGCAACATGTGCCGCTCGCCTGCTCGAGTTACGGCCATAGATCAGCGCTCGGCTCTGCTCTGCTCTGCTCAGGCCGCTGGACCTCGGCCAACATGAGCACAGCACAGGGCCGGGATGAAAACGGTTTCAGCTCTTTTTTTTCTTTTCTTTTTTTTTTATCTGCGGCTGGTTCATCCATAAATTGGGCTGCACGCTGTTGCATAAGGGCAAAGGTGGATTAGAGCGCACTGCATCAGCTAATGAGCGTGTTGCTGCTGCTGCTGCTGCTCAGTAACGTTTCCTGAAACATGCAGGGTCGATGTCAAAATACCACGAGCAAACACATCATTTTATATTATTCTTAAAGGGAAAATTGGCCCATTGCCATAATCCCTATAGTCATAGCAGTAGGTTCGTTACCTTTAATTGTCGGTGCAAGCTATTTATAGAACGGCAGAGCAGAGCCGTGAGCTGCTCAGAGCTACGCTACGGAGGCTAATGGGATGTCTTGGTTTCCTTCATCAAACTCATCAAATACACAATCCAACAACTCCAAAACGCTCTGGTGGACAAGTTGTGACCTGCACATTCACCACGCTATGAGATAATAACAGAACGTTACCAGACAGAGTTGTTTTAGAGGTAAATACAGAGACTGTTTGATGAAAAATTGCCTCCAATGGGAACGCGCATCAGCGGTTTTGCATGAATTTCCCTCTAAAACAACTCTGTCTGGTAACGTTGTGTTATTATCTCATAGCGTGGTGAATGTGCAGGTCACAACTTGTCCACCAGAGCGTTTTGGAGTTGTTGGATTGTGTATTTGATGAGTTTGATGAGGGAAACCAAGAAATCCCATGAGCCTCCGTAGCGTAGCTCAACAATTCTGGTTTCACTGCGCTCATTAGTTTTGTTTAAACTAATACAAAACTTAATGTACATCACTTGTTCAGCAGCAAATACCAAACAGACACCTGTTGGCAGCTGTAGAGACAGATGTTTCCCTGGTGGAAACTGAGCTAAAAGGAAACTTAGGGGGTATTCACACCAGGAAAGTCCGATAGTTCACTTGCTTTGGTGCGGACTAAATTTTTTTTTACTTGGTGCGGTTTGTATTCACATTGCATTTTTTCACAAGTGGATCAACTTTGTAAACAAAAGCACGTGTGTCCCACAGTCGCTCAGTGATTGGATAAAAATTATCAGCGTACTCAGACCAGGGTTTTTTCTGCATTATAAATTTTGAGGCGGCCGCCTGTCTGCGTTTGTACGGAGAGATCAGCTGATCCGCTGCTGTTTACTTTCTCTCAGAGCGTCTCCGCCTGGCACCTGCAGATGTTCAGATGAGGGAATACCTACGCTCCTCACGTCAGGAGCAAGTTGATAACCAGCTTCGTAACCTACCGTGTTAACTCGGGCCGGGGCTTGAGGTTTTGTTAAGCTGGAACATGAACACAAAGCCTGGCGATGTTGAGCCTCCTTCGAAGTACAGGCTGGAGGAGTCGGTGTTTTGTTTTTTTTCCCGGCCTTTATTTTGAGCTGGAGAGAGACGGGTAGGCTACGTGGAGATAAAGTGAGGGGGGACTGACACGCAGTCCATTATTATCTGAAGCTTTCAGGCAACATTATCACCCCTTAAAATACTATAGCCTATATATTGGTGAGAAATTAACGAGGAGGAGGGGGAAAAAAGACGTGTAAACGGCTTATGATTTGTACCCGTTTATATGTGTAGATGTTGACACCTAGTCTGGTGCGCTAAAAAAAAAAAAAGAAATAAGGACGGCACAGCAAAAAACAAACAAAAAAACATAATCATTCTCTCAGGATGAAGAAGTTAAAAAAAAAAAAAAAAAAAAGATCCTTAACGGTGACGGGTGCATCCTCTCCAGCATCTGATAAATGTTTTCCACTGACCAGATATCAAGGAGGCAGCGTGTCTATCTGTGCTCCATGTTGACCCACGGCTCATTGTTGATAATTTCCACATTTTCTGACAACAACGGAAGCCTGTTGAATCCAAAAAGGCGCTTGGATTTTGCATTTGGTTCGGGAAAGGTTCGGTTTGCATTCACACTGTACGCGAACCGCACCAGGGTTCGTTTGGGACTCTGGTGCGGATCAAACAAGTGGACCGAGTCCCAGCTGCAGAGGTGGTCTCGGTCCACTTGTTTGATCCGCACCAGAGTCCGCTGGTTTGTATTCACACCTCCCCAAAAAGTCCGCACCAGAGGAAAAGTCCGTTTTAAGCGGACCAAACGGGCCTGGTGTGAATACGCCCTTAGATTCAACAGGTAGCCGGGAACTCACTCCAAATGGAAAATACACTGTCTTGTCACCCATGTAGTTGGAATAAAGTATTTTTTATTACTTCTGATCATCACTGCTGCACAAATGTAAATTTCCCCACTGTGGGACAGATAAAGGAATCTTAACTTAACTTAAAGTTATTGTGACAATGTGATTTATTCTTGATAACCTGTGAATCTCCTAAAAAGTTTATTGATCAATCTCTTCCAGACATAATCTCTGTGAAAATGAAACCACAATTAACCTTTGAATTCAGGCTTAAACAAAATTGGGGGTTATTGAACAATAGGATTGAGGGATTTGTTAAAATTTTTCAACCTTGGCCAGTTTAACAGAAACACATATTCATGCATAAGATATTGTCCAATATTTCTCTTTCAAATGTTACTCACTAATATTGAGTATGACCCTGCATTAAGACGTTGTGGCGTATTTGTCCACAAGCATGACAATTACATCCTGGGGCTCAGATTAGCAATGTGTATAAATAGGAATAAAAAGAGGAATGTGTCTAAAAAAAAATAAAAAATTACTCCAATTGTATGGGCAGTGTAAAATGCAATAATACTCCATAATCTAGGTGAGTTAATAATGAATCCACCATTTCTAGTTGAATCAACGTATCCTCACTGACCCCAAAAGGCCAAACAAAACACTTAAAGTTTATGTAACAGACACTAAAACTATATTGTCTCTCACTGAGGAGCACAGTGCTAAAGAGAAATATCCTGTTTCAACAGTTTATTCACACGTTTCTATTCAGTGTGTGTGTGTGTGTGTGTGTGTGTGTGTGTGTGTGTGTGTGTGTGTGTGTGTGTGTGTGTGTTTTTATGCCACTGATTTAACGCAGGAAATTGAAAAACTAGAATCGACCACGGCGAGGCTTTTCATGAAGTATGAATGCAATGAAACAAATGTGTGTAAATAAGAAGACTTTTTGTTTATTTGACTGTTGCATGAAAACAACAAGAGAAACAACACACGCACACATTGAGGATCAGAGTTTTAAAGGAGACATATTCTGCCCCTTTTCCACAAATTTAAATAGTTCCCAAGTCATATCTGTGACATGTTTTGGTCAAAATCCCCCAAGGATCAAACATCACAGCTCTTTTCATCCTCTCAAAACAGAATGTCTGGTTTCAGTGTCTGTCCCTTTAAATGCAAATGAGCCACTGCTCATCAGGCCACGCCCCCTCTACTGGTACCTATACTCACAGGTAGGGGTGGGATTATGCAAATTCGAAAACTAATGACATCACTGTGTAACAACTGATAATACAGTTTGTAGAACCACATGGATTTCAACCTCAGGAACCTGAAAATTATAGATTTTTCTTGTCAATTCTCACATTTTGGCGGCCGGAAGGCAAAACAAACACCCAAATACACCGTACTTTCTGGACTATAAGCCGCTACTTTTTTCCGCGCCCCCCGATGTCCCAGCTCTCGTCTCTGCGGCACCGCAACACAAACGAGCTCCGTAACCCATAATCTTTTGTTTATTACGGTTAAGACTACACAAACTTGATTTTTCGCTGGCTTCGTTGTAAACAAATGCACATGGAGGAGAGGAGCGTAACCAAAACAGCGGAAAAGCGAGCGGACTTGCACAGTTCTCTACTGTCTTTCTGTGTAAATATCTCATGTTACAACATGAAAACCTGCGGCTTATATTCAAGTGCGGCCTATATATGTATTTTCTTTTCAAATTTAGCTGGTGCGGCTTATACTCAGGTGGGCTCTATAGTCCGGAAAGTTAAAGAGCCTTCAAGAAGTGATGTTTTTCCATAATGTGTCTCCTTTAACAGTAAACCGGTGAGAGCAGGAGGCGTGTGAGGTGTAACGTCTGACGGAGAAGACAGGTGAGTGAGTGTTGTGTCAAACAAGTCAAACAACGACATCACCACATCAGACAGCGACTCGTTCGCTAAAAGCTCGACTGACGGCGACCTCGACCCGCCTGTGAACGATCCTGTGTCATGTTTTTACCACAGCCACAGACTCGGAGCTCATGCAGGACTCAGTCAGGACCCCGGACCCCCAGACCCCGTTGATCCGGCTTTAGCAGTAAACACACGGCGGCGATGTGTTTGTGTGTGTGGGCTCCGTGTTAACACTGTGGCTGTCAAAGGCCATCATGCCCCTTCAAAGGATGATGGCTCTCTAAAGTGGGCTCTCTCGGTAGCAGCCATTTTCCACTTGACTGGCCCCACACACGAGGAGAGGAGGGGGAGACCGGTCGCCCCCAGCAGCTGGGCTGGTCACTGGGGGAGGAGGAGGAGGAGGAGGAGGAGGAGGAGGAGGAGGAGATGGATGGGCTGAATGTAAGAGAAGGAGGGGTGGGTGGGTGTTTTTTTTGTTTTTTTTTTGTCCCTAAAAATACATCCTGTACTTTTACTTTTACCTCCCTGAAACACTGGCAGTGATGCAGCTCCTGCTCAGGTGTTTTGTTTTGTTTTGTTTTGTTTTGTTTTGTTTTGTTCTTCCTGGGGTCTTTTCATCTTCATAAGTGACAAATACAAACCATCAACACACAACACATACTTAATACATAAAAACAAAAATACATACAGAAAACACATACTTTATACATACTGTACACATACAAACAAAACATCCAAGACGAACACCTAACAGACATTACCAGCTCCTACATTGAATCACTACACAACAAGGATGCCAAGACCCAATTTACAGATATAGCCTACTAATAGTCAAAATTACAATCGAAATAATAATCTCTTAGTTTCATTTTAAAACTAACTATTTCTTTGTTGTATAACATAATTCAGAAGGGCATTCCACTCTTTCATAGCTCTATATAATACTGTACATTGAGAAAGTGCCCTGGGTAAAATAAAATAACCTCCAGCAGCATGTCGAGTTGAGTAATTATGTATGTCTGAACTAAAAGTTAATTTTCTATAAATAAAAATATATGGCATCACTGCTTTCACTGGCAGATTGTTCTACTTATTTCAAGTGAATATTTGTTTGCAACAAGTGAAAATTATCTAAAAACAAGTTAATTTTTAGCACATCAGCCCAAATGTTTTCCTTCTTTTCTGTTGTTGTTGTTGTTGTTGCTCGGCGATAAACAGTCTGCAGATATCTCATCAGCATCAGGACCTGGAAACAACACACTGCAAAAACTCAGAGAATATTTGTCTTATTTCTAGTCAAAATGTCATTTCTAGTCAAAACAAATCTCATTATACTTAAAATAACAAACATCACATAAAAAGTAGCTTGTTTCTAGACAGTTTTTACTTCTTTCAAGCATATTTTCACTTGAAATAAGTAGAAAAATCTGATAGTGGAGCAAGTTTTTCTTCCTTATTACAAGCACAAAAAACTTGCTTTCACTGGCAGATTTTTCTACTTATTTTAAGTGAATATTTGTTTGAAACAAGTGAAAATGATCTGAAAACAAGTACATTTTTAGGTGATGAGTCTTATTTTAAGTGGAAAGAGATTAGTTTTGACTAAAAATGAGACATTTTGACAAGAAAAAGGACAAATATTCTTTGAGTTTTTGCAGTGCAACAAAAAAAAACTGTTGTGTCTATTTTTTGGGGGGGGGCGGGGGGGTTCTGGTCCGGCCTCAGGTCTCAGGTCTCATTTGGGACGAGCAGAGCAGGAAGCGTTTTCATAAATCATTTTCTTGACACCACATCAAGGTTATGTGGTCGACAGCGTGTGCAGCCTGTAAATTGCCTTTGCATTGACAATGCAAAAGCGGCTCCGCGGGGACTTTAGAGAGTTCACTTCCCCCTATTTACGGCTGGAAAATGAGGATGACCTTTTCCCATAACTGTGATAATGGAGCCTTCGATATGAAACTTAATTCTTTACACCTCGTCGTCGCCGTCTGTGCTGTATGTGTGTGGAGGAACCGGCCAAACAGACAAGAGGACCCAGCTTTTGTTTGCAGTTGCAGCGATGCACCGGCGGCTCTGTGCTGCTGCTGCTGCTGCTGCTGCTGCTGCTGCTGCTGCTGCTGCTGCTGCTGCTGCTGCTGCTGCACAGTGTGGAGGTAATAATTAGCTCACTACAGCGGGGTAACAAGTTTGCACCCCCGTCCTGCTGTGCTGCTCTGTAATTGGTCCCCTCATGTGGCACAGTCGGGCCCCAGAACAAAGGGTTCCCAGAGGGGGAATCTATGCTGACCCATGCTGAACCCACCACAACAATGACAGGCAGGAAGCATTTACATATGCTGACAGACTTGTCTCTTCCTCGGGTGGAGTGCTAGGCACTTCATTAAAGCAACATCAATACCTGCTGATGGAAACTGAGGAGTGGGCGCGCGTGCATCACTGTCTGCTCCGAGACAGTGCGGTGAAATGACACAGGGCTGTCACATCCAATTTCAAATAAACAGACAGCATTTATTAAATGAGGTGTGTGTGCATGTATGTGTGTGTGTGTGTGTGTGTGTGTATGTGTGTGGAAATTGATGGGAGAGAGAGAGAGGCTGCGAGACGCCGTCTGAGCCGTGAATCGTCTGCATGCATCAGCAATTGGTTTACCCACAAGCTGTTCACCTGAACATCAGCTGCCAAAATCTGTCGGCCTGCGGGTTCACCCAAGCAAAATCAGACAGTCTGCAAGTGTTGTTTTCTTATTTTTGACCTAAAAAATTGAAGAAAAAAACAAAAAAAAAATGAAGAAGTAGGAGGAAAAACACAGCTTTCCTTTCCCTTTCTTTTTATTTTTTTTAGCACGGTTGTGTTTTTCTCTGTGCGTGTAACATGCTGTATGCCTATAAGCTCGTGCAAAGTCAGGCACAGGTGACATATCTGTCGATTCAGCAGCAGCAGCAGGAGGAGGGGGAGGAGGAGGAGGAGGAGGAGAAAGGAGAAGCAGAAGAAGAAGCAGAAGAAGAGCAGGTGGGCTCGCTCATTCATTGCATCATGCATGGAGCCGTGAATTCATTCTCTTATCCAGTTATAAAGCAAAGCACAAGGGTAAATCCTCCTTCCATTTGACACGCTGCTCATTTAGCTGAGAGGCAGGAGAACGACTGGAAGGAGGAGGAGGAGGAGGTGATGGTGATCGTTGGAGGGTGGATGGGTGGGGGAAGAGGTGGGGGAGGGGTAGATGGAGGAGGAGGGAGGGGGTGGGGGTGGGGGTGAGTTTGCTCTTTGGGAGGTGTCGTCCTGAGCAGATGGACCTCTCAGTGGCGTAGTAAGTGGAGTCTTCACATGGCAGAGGAGACTGCAGGATCTCACAGGACCGGGACTCGGCATCCAGGTGGCCGCGGCCCCTCCTGTCCAGCTGGAGCAGCGATGGGGGCCATCTGACACACACAAAAAAAAATGATACACTTTTTGTTTTGTCTCACAACACACACACACACACACACACACAAAAGCCCTGAGCCAATCAAGGAATTTAGCTAATGAAGCTTGGAGAGCAAATCCTTTTGATTACATATATAAACAACCAAGGTCACGGTGGAGAGCAGCAGCAGCAGCAGATCTTCAGGTGGATGACGTCATTCTCTGTGAAATAAATTAAGATTTCCCATGCAAACACATCTTTTCATTTCTTCAGACTGCAGTAAAAAAAAAAAATTGCTTGTTTCTAGACCGTTTTTACTTCTTTCAAGCATATTTTCACTTGTAATAAGAAAAACTTGTTCCACTATCAGATTTTTCTACTCATTTCAAGTGAAAATATGCTTGAAATAAGTAAAAACGGTCTAGAAACAAGCTACTTTTTTTTTTACTGCAGTCTGAAGAAATGAAAAGATGTGTTTGCATGGGAAATCTTAATTCATCTCACAGAGAATGCTTGTAGTAAGAAAAACTTGTTCCACTATCAGATTTTTCTACTCATTTCAAGCATTCTCTGTGAGATAAATTAAGATTTCCCATACAAACAGCAAACACATCTTTTCATTTCTTCAGAATGCAGTAAAAAAAAAAAAAAAGTAGCTTGTTTCTAGACAGTTTTTACTTCTTTCAAGCATATTTTCACTTGAAATGAGTAGAAAAATCTGATGGTGGAACAAGTTTTTCTTCCTTATTACAAGCATTCTCTGTGAAATAAATTAATTTCCCATGCAAACACGTCTTTTCATTTCTTCAGACTGCAGTGATTTCTCTCTCACACACACGCACACACACACAGTGCAGCAGCGTAGCACACATTACTGCAATGTGGATTCAACAAATCCAAGTGAGAAAGTCCCATCTGTGCTTCTCCTCCACTGATCCCGGCCCCGGAGGCTACGCAGGGCTAATTGTAGCCCCATTTTCCCGTCCTTATCTTTTTTGTTTTTACTCAGTGTCGGGGTCAGGGAAGCTCCCAAGTGACCAGCGGCCGGAGCAACAGCCATCGGCCCCCGCTGAGCATCAGTAATTAGAGCCCTCCTCCTCCTCCTCCTCCTCCCTGTGCTTCCCTGCAGATCCGGGATCCTCTCGCTCTCCTTCTGAAGGGCACGGGGGCAAAGAGGAGGAACAGCTGCTGATGGGAAACCACTCTCCGGTTCCCATGGACGACCAGCGTCTCTCTGAACTCCTCGGAGGATTCGCAGCAGCAGCAGCAGCAGCAGCAGCAGCATCACAGACAGAAAACCATGAAACACACATTAGCATCATTGTTGGGGACCATATTATCAACATTTTGCATCTCGACCAGCTGGTGATTTATTTATTGATCCGTCTGTGATTTAGAGCTGCAAAACGTCTCAGTCTCTGTTTGGACGGCGTCACGATAACATGAGCAGGAGCTGTGATAATAAACACTGAGATTCTCACATTAATTAGAAGAAGAAACTGTTGTAAAGAGTTTGTAAAGGTCAGTTCTCAGAGGTAAACGTAGTAATACACCAGTGTATTCAAAATCCTACTGAAAGCAAAAGTATTTTTGTCAGAATATACTTTATATTCTTCAAAAGTAAAAGTATTCTTGCAGAAAAGTATGAAATGCATTACTATTTATGACAATAACGTAAAAGTACATAAGCATCACTACCAACATACACTAATATACTAAAAGTACCAAAAGTCAAAGTACTTTTTCTGCAGAAAATGTTTAAAAAGCAATTTTATTTAAGACTTTATATTTACTTTAGTACAAAAGTATCAGCATCAAAATATAGTAAAAGTACCAAAAGTAATTGTTCTGCAGAAAAATTAAAATTGCATCATTATTTATGACATTATCTTCACTTTAGTGAAAGTACATCAAAATATACTTAAAGTACCAAAAGTAGAAGTACCTGGTCTGCAGAAAAATAAAAAATGCATCATTATTTATGACGTAATCTTTAGTGAAAGTAGGCTACATCAAAATATACTATACTAAAAGTACCAAAAGTAGAAGTGCACACTGTGCAGAATGGCCCATTTCCAGAATCATTTACATTATATACAGTAATTATACATTTCCTCAAAATGCTTTCGTGTGTAAACATCAGTAAAGTTGCAGCTGCTTGTTTTAACTTCTCTTTGTACTTTTGGGAAACTTTAATCCAAACTGTATCTGTTGATTAAATGTGGAAGTTCAATATAAACAGAATAAAACTGGAGTATTTAAGCTTCATAAAGTTCATGTTCACTGCAGGACGGATCACACACGTGTTCGTTATATTCACCGTCATAAAACGCATCAACAGCCTGTTTCCATAAACGTTTTTCATTTCATCTTGTTCTTGCCTGGTTTTGATTTGAAGGTAAATGTGTCATGTGATCTGTGGGTAAATGTCAGCGTTAAATCCTGTAATTTATTTCCTCCTGTTCACAGTTTTTCCATGTTGGACTTTTATGAGCTGATCTGTGGTCGCTGACGGTTCAGAGCAGATTTCAGAAGAGTGTTTGCTCCATCTAGTGGCGAAACAAACAAACAGCTTCATTAATGATGCAACAGTGAACTTTTACTCTGGAGGGTGAATTAACCAACTTCACTTCAGTGGTGAATTTATTTGTAGTTTTTTCAGATTTGTAGTTTTTTTTTTAATTTTTTTTATTCATCATAGTGTATTAAAATGACTTGGACACAAACACAAATGAAGTTCAGTGCAAACATGGTTTAGAAATCAAAAACAACAAAAAAAGTAAAAATATCAACAGATTTTAACGACGCAGAAGTACATGAAAGGAATATTTGGACATTTTAAAGAAAATATATTAATGCACTTTAATGCAAACGATCAGTATCACACTCAGGGCTGCAGCCTGAAGTGTAATGCATGCTGCTGTTGCTGCTTATCTTATCTTAGTTTAGTTTAGCATGAAGACTGGAAACAGGGGGAAGGAGTTAGCCGGTTCTCATCATTATCAACTAACACGTTACATCTCCATTTGTTTAACCTGTACATAACATGTCTTTTTTACATATATTTTTTAAATTTATGCTTGGATTTAAACAGTTTGAATACAACAGGTGACGTTTAGAGGTGTTGAAGGTTAGCTACTTGTACTTTGGACTGTAGAGGTCGACTGATAGTGGGGTTTTAAAGGCCGATATAATAATGATAGTTACTTTTAGAGCAGGATATCCCACAAAAAAAGGCGCATGACGAGTCGACGGTCCAGAATGAGTCACTCTACATATTTTATTCACAATAACTCCTTTTGTCCCTTGCTACCTCCCATAGCAGACAACTCAGCTGTAGAAAGCTCCACTTCAGTGATACAGAAGGAAGTTTATTTACTATTTAGTTTAGAAAGCAGCATTGACGTGGAGTTTAAATCTAAATAATCTCAGGTTCACAGTGGTGTTTTCTTTTCTTTCAGGTGTAATAAGGTGATGGAGCTGCCGTTTCTGCCAATAACTTTAGTTGATAAAACCTCATATCGGTGCAGATTAATTAGCCAAACAGATTGATCAGTCGACTTCTATTCTGGAGAGAATCTGACAAACAGCTGTTTCTAGTCTTCATGCTATAAACTACGATAACAAACCAACATCACTAGTATAGAGCCATAACACTGCAACACTCCTATCGATCTTTTCTCAGGATAATAAATGAAACTGTCTCTGTCTCTCAGGTCCTCCATCACAAAGGACACTCGGTGTTGCAGAAGTCTCCAGATGTGAACAGCTGGTAGACGTTGACCAGGGGGAACATGGTGACCGAGCCGACCAGCGAGCCCATCTGAGCCGCGGCGCCGCACCACACCAGGGCGCTGTGGCTGCGGTCCCTCAGGATGACGCCCACCATCACCTTGACGTAAGACAGAGTCCCAGTGAAGAAGAGCCAGGACAGCACCTGGTGAGGACACACACACACACACAACACAACAACAGTGAGGACTTCACACACTTCACCTGGGAAAATATGACAAGACACTATGTACAGGCAAAAACACTGTTTTTTCATGCACTGATCAATTTTGAGCTATTGGGCTATTTTTCTTCCTTAACATGTATTCTCTCTCAGAAAAGTCAAAAGAAATGGTAGAAAATCCACATTAAGGTGGTTATTTTGCTTCATTTTGTCTCTTTCATCAGTAGATTTCTCCTAAATTCACCAAAAGTTAACAGCTACAGGTATCATTGTAAAGCTCTCTCTCTCCTGAACAATTATATAGGCTGCAAAAATTGTCATTTCCTCCATATCCGCAACCAGTCGTAAAAGTACGATTTACAATAAGAATCTATGGAATTTTACAGTACAAGTCTTTAAAGGCCGTTTTCTCAAAATGAGTTTTTCCTCAGACTCTGAGCCTGAAATCTCCACTTCAGCAGCACTTACAGACACCAAACCTTCCAGTTTGATCCCTGTCTATATTCTGAAGGTTTTTACAGAGGGGATTGTTGATATATCAATCAAAGCCTGATTTATACAACATTTTATTCCTAAAAACATGGCAAAATTTGATTTTTATTTTTTTTTTAGGGCTGGTGACAGCATTTTCTCATTTACAAAGTGATAAAAAGAGATATCCAAAATCCCCTCTGTAAAATTTTCTGACTCTAATATGTCAACAAAATAAAAGAAGAATTTTGAAAGTGGCTTTATCCATTTTTCAGATTTCGGTTGTGGAAATGGATGCAAATTAGCGCATATTTCATCAGATATCGTCTCATTTACATATTTAAACAGCAATTGTCAATCGACAATCGATTATTTCTATTCCTACGCAATCAATCGTTATTTCTTGGCTATATTTCTCGACATTACTATAAAATTGGCCGTTATTTCTAGACTGTTTCTAGACATTATGACACAGTTAATTGTTATTTATCTGCTATTACTTGACATTATCATGTAATTAGTGGCCTGTAAATTAAAGGGTTACTCTATGTGCAGTTTACACATGTACACGTACCATGCAATAATATCTAGAGACTGAATCAATTACTAGAATGATTGCTGTGCAGCACTGATTGTCCAAGACAAATTTCCCTCTGTGGGACAATAAAGTTTATTTAGATTTTGACACCTCACTAACAGACCAGAAACATGACGTCATGATCCATTATGAGAGAGAGAGTTACTCAACAGGTCTCAGGTGTTTTGTAAAAAGGACGAGTTGAACTTTGCAACAACTGTTTTCTCCTGATAAAGACGCTGAGAAATGTTTCCGACTTGTTTTCTGGGCCACGACGAGTCCGTTACACAATCTGTTTGTGTTTCACTTACAATGATCGCCTCTCCCAGCACAGAGCCCTGAAGCAGAGGACACGGGCTCATCGCCGCCATGGCCATGTTGTAGCTGCCGAACGCCGTCCCAAACGCCGTGAGCACGCCGAGGAACACCAGTGACCTGAAAAACACACACACACACACACATACAAGAGGTTTTTATTATCAGCAGCAGCAGCCTCCTCATTTTCTAGGAATCCACCTGGAGATAAAAAGAAATCTGTCCCTTTGATTAAACTTTATTATCTCACATTAACTCTGGGCCAAGACAATTTTTAACCCTGAGAAAAGAGGCTGTGTTGATGTAAAAAAAACAAAAACAAAACACTGAGACAGGTTTCTGTTGCCTTGTCTTCACACCGGCCTTAATTTTCTAATCCACAGTTTCTATTTCAAAGTCTCTCTGAAGTTAATTTGAGACCTCGGCAGTCTGGATTAAAGCGTTTAAAGCTGCTGCAGAAACACAAAGAGGAAGTTTTAGAGTAAATAGACAAATAAGTCTGGAAGTTAAAGCAGAAAAATAAGTTTGGCTTCTGATTTTCATTTTGTTTTCTCGTTTTTTGGCATACATTTCTTTTTTTTATTTTTAGTCATCCAACAAAAGTCTCATTTTTATTGTGCAATTTTAAATGTTCAGTCTTATCAGTGTTGTAAAGCTGCAGCTGCGTAGATACAGGTCGCTCTGACCCACTGACTCTGCAGTAAACCTGGACACTTGTTTTGAGGTCCCATATTTTACAGTTTGAAGTTTTGATACATAAGAAGATTTATTTATGGTTTTAAGTCCCAAAATCCATCTCAGAAGAGTTTTTAAATCCAGACAAACCTGCTAAGACTCACTAACGCTGCTATAGATGCAGGTGTTAATCAGCATAGAAACACTGTGGTTGGCACCGAAAGAGTTAACTCAATCCACACATGAACCAATTTTCAATTTGTGTGGCCTACTCATGTTTATAACTAGAGATAAAATCCAAGTCACTCCTCTAACAAAAAATAAAAAGCCTTTATTAGCAGCAAACAGCCTTCTTCAGGGTGAAGAATTGTCTCCATTTTTAATGATGTAGGCCTACTGATCTATTTTAACTGTTTTGTCATTACATAACCATCCTAATAAAGGTTTTGGTTTTTTTTGGTTTTTTTAGAGAAGTGCCATGGATTTTTCTTCAGTTATTTGTAACTTCATGTAACCAAAGATCACCCTCGCCAGATACTGAAAAAACTTCTTGAGCACTCTTTCAATATACAATGTAATACAATTCACGATATATATTGATATCAATAGGTATCAGGCTTCAACAGGTTGGTGTCAGCCAATCAACAGAGAGGAGGCTCTGATCCCTCTCTTCTGATTGGCTGTTTTCTTTGTGACTGAAATTACATGTAAAGACTCAGATGATCTAAATCCTGCATTTTTGGATGGGGGGTCCCAGGTGGGCGTTAAAGGAGACATATTCCTCCCCTTTAAAACAAATTAAAGGTGTCTTAAAGTCATGTCTGTGACATGCTTCGGTCAAAATCCCCAAGGATCAAACATCACAGTTCTTTTCACCTGCTCAAAACAGAACGGCTGGTTTCAGTGCCTGTCCCTTTAAATGCAAATGAACCACTGTTTGCCCTGCCCCTTCTACCAGTTGGGTGGTATTATGCAAATTTTACAGTAATGGCATCATTGTCAGACAACTGAAGGAACAGCTCATAAAACCACATGGATTTCAACCTAGGGAGCTTGAAAATTACTGATTTTTTTGTCAATTCTCACATTTTTGGGGTCCGGAAGGCAAACCAAACACCCAAATATATGTTAAAGGGACATATGTGTAACTTCTCCTGTTATCTAGTCACGAAAATCGATTATTTCGTTCAAAAGTATGTTTTTCATTAATCAGTAGGCTAATCACCCCCATCAACAAACTTAAGTGTTCTGGTAAGCTCTGAATTTGCCGTTCATACATAGAGCGGGTAAGCTCAGTGCTGGCTGCCATGTCGTGTCGCCATGTTTTTACGTTCAGTCCATCTGCCGTCTGCCCAGTTTCACGTGAATGCAGCATGAAAATACGATTGAGTTGCTTGCGATATACAACCGCAACGCTAGATGGGAGTAATTCCTACACAATGTACCTTTAAAGGGACAATGAGGAGTTTCTATTTGGTTATAAAAAAGTCTCACGTTAATGTGGATGAATCTACACTACCCACACTTGTTAATGGGCCCATTTTCGATAAATATATCGTTTTGTCTCTATCGTTATTTTGTTATTATTAGTGGTGGCGGAGATACTGGTCGAGCCGACCAGCGTTTCTTTACTTTCGGTTTCGTGGCGAGTCATGAGAATAACGCCGCCGAATCGCCGTTTATGGTCGGAACTACGACTTCGAACCTCTGACTTTAATTCTTGATGAATGAAAACATGAGTCTGTCTTGCGCCGGTCAAAGAATTTCACGGTGCGTGCGGAGGCTCATAAATGTAGTGTGAAAACGCTTCGCTTTTCCAAAACTCCTCGTTGTCCCTTTAAAGAGCCTTCAAGAAGTGACATTTCCATCATACTTCCCCTTTAAAGGCAGTCACTGTTACATTGTGACATCACAAAATTACATAAAGTTTAAAGACTCATTTTGAAGACTTTTTATTTATTTTTTACCTGTTTGGGAAGAACATGGCGACGGTGCAGGCCACCGGGTTGGCCACGGACGCCAGAGCGGCCGACAGGTGATAGGCCAGGTTCCCGTAGGGCATGCAGGAGAACGTCTGCACCGAGGGCAGCAGGCCGTTGGTGGCGCCGTTGACCCACACCACCATGAAGTAGATGAAGCTCAGCTGGTACACGGACTGTTTGGGGCTCTGAGCCGCCACCGCCACCGCCGCCGCCTGGCTCTTCTTCACCGCCGCCTCGCCATCAGTGTCCGCTCCGGGGTTGTCCAGGCCGTAGCTCACGGACGCCACCGTGTCGTCCGGCACCAAGTTTTCCGTGGACAGCTCGAACGTCCGTGGGAGTTTGTTCAGAGCGACGAACGCGGCCAGGCTGATGCTCGTCATGGCCGCCAGGAAGAAGAAGAAAACCTCTGTGGAGAAGTTCGGTGGCAGATACTCGGTGTGCAAGGACCACATGTCTTCTCCACCAACCCCCGTGTGGTTTCCCGTGGAGGCGTTCACACACTTGGCGATGCCCACGCCTTGAGCCAGAGCGACCACGCCGGGGATGAAGCCGCTCAGGCCTTCCCCGATGAAATAGGTGGTGATGTATTTGGCCGGCAGCTGCATCATGAAGGGCAGGAAGGTGACGGAGGAGGTGCAGTCCACCAGCGAGAGGAAGAAGGTGATGATGAAGAAGGCCGTGCTGCGCGGCGCCCCGGCCACCACGGTCGTCCGGTCCCAGAAGAAGGCGAGCAGCACGCAGGACAGGACGCCGATGGAGAGGATGGAGCAGATGACGACGCGCTCCTTGAGGCGGCCGGGGCAGAGCTTGTGCATGAGCGTGACCAGCAGCGGCCCCAGGTTGGCCAGCTGGATGATGACGGTCAGGTAAGAGGGAAGCTCCCAGCCCTCGGGCAGCGCGTTGACGATGAGAGGAAGCTCCACCCACAGGCCGTTCACCGCCACCCAGGAGCCCAGGCCGAAGGCGCAGGCCAGCAGGTGGACGAGCAGCGCCATGATGGATCAGATCAGTGTGGAGAAGAAACTCTGGAGAAGAAGACGATGAAGGACGAAGGAGAAACACTCGGCTCCACCTCTGCTGCGCGTCACATCTACAGAAACACAGAGGCAGGAAGTCAGCTGATGATCTGAGGTCACACGGAGCAGAAACTGGGATAGAGTGATAGTTAAACATTTTGGCAAATTGGCCCATTGCCATAATCCCTATAGTTTTAGCAGTAGGTTCGTTACCTTTGATTGTCGGTGCAAGCTGTTTTTAGAACGGCGGAGCAGAGCCACGAGCTGCTCAGAGCTACGCTACAGAGGCTCATGGGATTTCTTGGTTTCCCTCATCAAACTCATCAAATACACAATCCAACAACTCCAAAACGCTCTGGTGGACAAGTTGTGACCTGCACATTCACCACGCTATGAAATAATAACAGAGCGTTACCAGACAGAGTTGTTTTAGATGGAAATTCATGCAGAACCACTGATGTGCGTTCCCGTCGAGGCAGTTTTTCGGCATTTATCTCTAAAACAACTCTGTCTGGTAACGTTCTGTTATTATCTCATAGCGTGGTGAATGTGCAGGTCACAACTTGTCCACCAGAGCGTTTTGGAGTTGTTGGATTGTGTATTTGATGAGTTTGATGAGGGAAACCAAGAAATCCCATTAGCCTCCGTAGCGTAGCTCTGAGCAGCTCGTGGCTCTGCTCCGCCGTTCTAAAAACAGCTTGCACCGACAATCAAAGGTAACGAACCTACTGCTAAAACTATAGGGATTATGGCAATGGGCCAGTTTGCCAAAATGTTGAACTATCCCTTTAAAATACTGGAGTTTAGTAGCTGTTTATGTGTTGTTAGAATCTAGTTGTTTTTTTGTTTGCTTGTTTTTGGATAAATAAACTTTTTTTTTTGGAAAAGGACATGGAGCAGCAGTGGTCTGTTAATATTGTTATTTGATTTAAAGCAGAAGTAAGCGATCCGGTCGTTTTCGCTAATGCTGCGTTCCAGGCCGGCTTTTGAAACCGTAAATTACGGCTTCAAGTCACAACTTACGAATTTGTAGCGTTCCAGGCAACCCACTCGTGTTTTTCCGACCTGTTTTACCTGTGAAAGTCACTATAACGGCCACTCGTAACTTCCGACCGGTGAACTCGTACCAGATCGAACTGGTACGACTTCACAGGTCGGAAAAACACGAGTTTCCTTGAACGCACCATAACAGTCCTCGTCCCTACGTCACCACATTCACGGCGTCCCTTGGCTGCACACACAGCCCTGCATGCCGTTCTCTCTCCTCATTGGATAAAAACTGTAGGATACGATAAATGTTTTCTCCTCGGCTCAGAGCAGAGCAGAGGGACTGACAGACCCGTGTTTCAGACCAAACACTCTATGTAAGTGATTGCTGTCGGAAGATACAACTATTTAAGACTTATATTAACACAAATATATCACTTACTTCTGCTTTAATGCAGGGGTGTCAAACTCATTTTAGTTCAGGGGCCACAATTTGATCTCAAGTGGGCTGGATCAGTAAAATAAAAACATAATAACCTATAAATAATGAGAACACTTTGTTTCAGTGCAAAGAAGCACATTATTAAGATGTTTAGATTTAATGAACGATCCTTTTACAAAACATTATGAACAACCTGAAATGTCTTAAGAAAAATATTTCAACAACATTATGCCTCCTTCTGTCATCTATGTAATTTTCACATACATTCATCCCACGGGCCGGATTGGGAGTTTGATTTTTGACAAACGGCCAATACACTGGAGTAAAAGTACTTCTTTTCACCTATATACTGAATGATCCCAGGTCATTCATGACTTTCAAAGTGTTACGTGAAGTAGAGCAGAGGTCAGCTGAGGTCAGCGACTTCATCTGGTGTAAGTCACTGTGTGTGCATTCATTTTTATCTCTTTAAACATACGTAAACTTACTCCACTTTTCACTGTTTTGTTGTTGCTCCAAACAGCTGATACAACTTTCACATCCCTGCTGCTGTCACATGTCACTCACAGGCCGCCGTACTCTCCCACACTGACCTCATGCTGATGGACTCACAGTGTCTTGTGCAAACAACCACATGATGTAGAGACATGTGTGTGTTTTTTTAAGCACATGTCACACAAACTGCAGCGTTATTGACGACTGGAGAGTACGAACACATCCACAGCTGATCATCACTCCTAAAGCAAAAAAGGAAATGAAATAATGTAGTAGCTACTCACGAGTGTCTTCAGTCCCTGGAGGTGTGGGATTGGACTCGCTGTCATCTTACATACATGGAGGTTTAGTGACAGAGCTGCTTCACTCTCACACGCTGATGGAAATCACATGGCTGCCGGCGAGGTCAGAGTCCAGAGCCGCTCCGCTGGATAACAGAGGGCAGTGTCTAAAATCCACCGAGCTTCCTTCAAACGCACCAGCTCTTAATTAGGTCAAGTCAGTGAAGCACCTCGAGGTGGCCTTGACATTTCTACACACACAGTTTACACACACACACATGCATTTGCCTGCTGCAGCAGAAAAATGAAATGTGCTGCATTAGTTGTTTTTGGACGTCCAGTCGTCCACACCCACTCAGACAGGATCAACATTACAGGAAGAGGCGGGGAGGGAAAAATGAAGTGTGCTTTTCTTTTTTTCTTTTGTTTTTTTAACCTGCAGGATATGAAGAGTGTAAACTATGTAAAAGAGAAAAAGAAGGAAACGTGACACCAAGATGTGGTATGATGGGAATTTGAGTTTTTTTTTCTTTTTAAACAATCGCCTCCCTCTTCTTTATAGTTATTACTCTGTTTGTAAAATAAAAAAAAACACATTAATTAATTTTAATGGGTTTTTTTGTTTGTTTGTTTGTTTGTTTTTTACATATTTTGATCTTTGTTTCTATTGTCTTATCTATTTCCATAATTTTATCTTATGCTTGTTCACTGATGTTTTCTTCATGTTTTGATTTATTTCCTCAATGATTTTGTATTTTGTGAAGCACCTTGTAACCTTGGTTTTGAAAGGTGCTATAGAAATAAAGTTTATTATTATTAATATTATTAGATTTGGTGTCTTGGGTGACAGATTTAAAAAGAAATGGCCTGAGAAATGTCACTTCTAATGATTTCTGGCTGGATATCCATGTAAGAAATTAGATGCTAGTAGCTACTTTCTCATATTTTATATGAATGAATGTAGGTCAAATGTTGCTGCTTCCTGTGGTGGCTTTTAAATGAATGTCTAGTCACGTACTGTAGTTTCTCAGTGTGTGTGTGTGTGTGTGTGTGTGTGTGTGTGTGTCAGCAGGTTTCAGATTAACATAAGTATGTTAAGTCAAATTCAAACACAGTGAAGAACAAAGACAAGAAGCTCTGAGGTCACAGAGCCTCGAGGTACAGACTGTCTGTGTGTGTGTGTGTGTGTGTGTGTGTGTGTGTGTGTGTGTGTGTGTGTGCGTGCGTGTGTGCATGCGTTTCACTTGTAGCTGCACGTTACACAGTGAGTGGGAAGGTTTTGGCGTCTTGTGCAACAAACTATTGCAAAATGATTTCATGGAAGAACGTAACACACACACACACACACACACACACCTGCCTCCTGTTCACAGTTGATCCTCAGTGGGTGGTGGTGTCATTACACTACATCTGCCCGTGTTTCATCATCAACCAGAGTGAATGATGAATGATACATGAACATTTCTGACCTGATGATGGCGCTACATGAACGTATGAGGCGTTTACTGACATCAGGACATTAAACACTGAAAACCACAACTATGAAACTCAGCTCAGGTTGATGTTTGATTTAAGGCAGGAAATGCATTTCCTGAAGGAAATACGGGTGAATGCTGAAAGCTGGAAGCTGAATGAGCTGAATAAATAGTGAAAACAATGCTGAATTAAGTGTTAAGTGTTGAAGCAATCTTGAAGAGATGAAACAATACATGAAGAGTATGAAATGGTTGGAAATTATTTGAATTGTTGAAGCATTGTTGAAACATTTTTAAAACCATTACTAATATAGATGAATGTTTGAGGCGTTTAGCCTACTCACATCAGGACATTAAACACTGAGAACCACAAATATGAAACTCAACTCAGGCTGATGTTTGATTTAAGGCAGGAATTCATTTCATGTTTTTATATTTCAGGTATAATTAAAGCAGAAGTAAGCGGAATATTTGTGTTAATATAAGTCTTAAATAGTTATATCTTCCGACGGCAATCACTTACATAGCGTGTTTGGTCTGAAACACGGGTCTGTCAGTCACTCTGCTCTGCTCTGAGCCGAGGAGAAAACTTCTTATACTTCCTTGTATCCTACAACCTTTATCCAATGAGGAGAGAGAACGGCATAAAGGGGCGGTCCTCTCTGTGTGTGCAGCCAAGGGATGCGCGTGAATGTGGTGACGTAGGGACGAGGACCAACAGATCCATGACGAGGGCGGGGGCTGCTAACTCCATCGGCTGACAAGAAGTTACCCAAAACGACTGGATCGCTTACTTCTGCTTTAATAATAATTTTTAAAAAACAATCAATGTCTTTGTTCAAAACAACTTGATATTTGAGTTTGTTGTTGAAGGAAACTTTTCTCCTACACTGGAGTGAACTGGGTGAATACTGTAAAAATACTTGTCGAGATGAACTTGTTTTTAGTCTTTAAATTAAAAAAAAAACCTGAGCTGTGAGAAAACGCCATAAAATCCAAGATTATTTCAGCCTCTCAGTGTCGGTGATGAACAAACAGGTGTTCGTCCATGTTCTTCATTTTCTCTCACACATGATAAACATTTTCACTTCTGCTTTTTTCTCTCGTCTTCATCATCTCAGTTTTGAGCTTTGCTTGTTTCAGATAAACAATTTGCTATTTTTAGCTCATTTGTATTTTCCTACACACCCTGAATATCTGTTTTTCTTTCCTGTGGGTTTTTAGCTTTAGCTTTAGCTTAGCAACGTAACGTAACATCAGTGCATCACTGCAATACTAATGCAATAGTAGTGTTACACAGTTATGTTATTAGACTATTTTTTGCACTGATGACAGCGTTATTTGGTCGTTGTGCAGCTAAAATCAACTAATTTACATATGTTTAAGTGAAATCAGTAAATGTACAAGTTCAATTTATATATTTATATGTAAAGTCTTAATTGAGTAACTGTAACTGTAGCCAATAATCTGATCTGAAATGTAGTGACTCTTAAGTCTAAAGTAGAGATTTCTTGTTTTACCTGTCCTGACTTTACTTCCTGTGTGGGCGGAGCCTCAGAATCTCCACCTGTTCATCTGTCTGGTCTCATGTTGAGTTTGGACTGTGTGAAGATGAACAGCTCTGTGACATGTAAATAACATTTTATATATATTATTGTGATTAATAATAATCTTTTTTTTTATGCTGTCAGACAAACCAGTTCAAACTGAACTTTATTTAAAACACTGATTGGAGCGTTTCCTCATCTGTCCAAACAGATGTTGCCATGTTTTGTTTTTTCTCATGGCTCTGATAACAGTGTTTCTGCTCACAGCTGTTTTCATTGATAAATGTCTGATGGACTGTTTAACTCAGCAGCAGGTGGAGACCAAAGACGGAGCTACAAGGAGAGAGAGAGACACAGCTCCACATGTTGATGCTGCTCCACATCTGGTTGTTGCGTTCACTAACTAATGTTACAGTTATATTGTGTTCAGCACAGCAGCAGAAAACACATTATCTCATATTTCAGCTTTTACTGTTGATCTTGTCTGCAGATTATCAATGAAAAAGAACAGATTAATGTTTAGTAGCAGCATGGATTGAACATTTTAGTGAACTATATTAAATGCATGTGGTAAAATTGACCTTAAATGTTCATTTTCAAATATTTTTTTACTTCTACTCCACTACATGTATTTTAAATCTTTACTTTATAGATTCAGTTTAATAAAACTAACTCTAATAGAATATGATGAGTTGTTACAAGTTAATAAAACATTTCTTTGATCGCCTGAAGCCAATTCACACTCGACTCACAGGCTGCCCAGCACTTTATAAAATATTTGACCTCCACTTTAACCAGCTGTGATATTAAAAGCGAAGCACACATTAAGATATGATAATACGAAACATATTAGTGTTAATGAATGCTTGCATTTTTTATAGTGAAGGTAATACATTTCTACTCTAATTATGTTGTTTTAAATAAATTAATTCTACATCCATTATTATTTCCTCACTGTGGTGCTGCTACTTTTACTCAAAAGATCCGTCTGCTTCTTGTCTCAGCTCAAACTTTATCATTTTAATCTTTCAGGAACAGTTAAACATTTTCAGAAATGTTCTCACTCGCTTCCTCGTCATGAGTTAAAGAGGTGAAAATAAAATCCTGGTTCTATTACCTCTCTTAAAATGTCGGCCTGCTCCTCTCCTGGATCATATAAACTCTTTAAAGACTTAACAATGATCTACTACAACGACACAAATGTGTGAAAAGCATGAAGTCAGATTTATGAAAGAAGTGGAGAGAGAAAAGTAAAAACAGATCGTCACATGAAGCAGCAAAGACAAAGAAAGTTTCACAAAGTCAGATCATCACAGGACCGAGATAAAGAGAGAGGTAGCTGATTTCACTTCTGGTTTTCAAGCATTGGGGTTGAACTGGGGCGTCTGCTGCTGCTGCTGCAAGATACGCAGCGTACTACTACTACCACTACTGCTAATTATGCAGATTAGGATCAGATATAGCGCCATAAACACAACGTTCACTTTGGACTGGACAAAAAAAAAAAGTGTGAGGAAGGCGTCTCGCTGAGCTGAGCTGCAGTCATGAATTCAATACGAGTTCTGTTGGAAAAAGAAAATTGTGCAAGCGCGTGTCAACACAACACACAGCGAATGAATCTTTTTAGACTTGTGGCCACATGATAAGACATTCTTCATAGTGTTTGCCAAGTTAAGAGCGTGCGTCTGTGTGTGTGTGTGTGTGTGTGTGGAGGAAGGGGTGTGAGTTGAGTTTATATGTAATCCTTTGAGAGATGATTACAGGTGAACGAAGTGCAGGTTCGTTCAGACCGAGGCCGTGGTGGTGGTTTGTTTTAACTGCGACAAAGAGGCGACAGACAAAAAAAGGAGGTACACTCAATAAGATTATTTATGTTATTGTACAATCTGCATTTTTTTTTTAACAAATAATAATAAAAAAAAAAGATTAGTAAGATGTACAGTATTTTTGAATGATCATTATCTGGTGTGGACCGAGGACTCCTCCTGCCTCGTCACATTGAGTCCACCCAGAGCTCCAGTGATGGGAGGGGGGGAGAAGGGAGGAGGGAGGAAGGGATGAGGGAGGAGGGAGGGGAGCCTGGAATGACTTTCATGAATGCTCATTATGTGTGTGTACAGATATATGTGTGTGCATGTGTGTCTGCATGTACCTGTTTTGTATACTTGAGTGTATGTGTGTGTGAGTGTCGGCAAGAAGTGGAATGTCACATGGCAGATGATGAGGAGGAGGAGGAAGGAGGAGGGAGGAGGGAAAAGGTATGGAAGCAAAACAGAGGAGTTTTTCAGGGGAGGAAGAGGAGGAAAAGGAGGAAAAAGATGGAGGCAAAAGTAGCAGAGGGGCTCAGTTGGTGTAGATCTGGCCCTCGGGCGGCTGAGGAAGCTTCATGTTTTCCTTGCAGGTCATGAGCCGTCGCAGCTCCAGCAGCACCATCCGGATGCTGTAGGAGTTCTGCCACTTGGCCAGTGCAGTCACCGCATGCATGTCAACCTGCAGGAGGAGGAGGAAGAGGAGGAGGAGGAGGAGGAGGAAGAGGAGAGAGGACACCTGTGATGCTGCACCTTGGATCGTCACATTAAAACAACAACAACACAAATCGTCTGTCTCTGCTTTTTATCTGGTGTAAAATCACCATTAACATAAATATTCAACACTTTCTCGATGTACAGTAACATACAGAGCTATGAAGGAGAGGAATGCACCTCCTAATTATGTTAAACTTGATCTATTTTCTTTTCTTTTACTTTTTTTTATTCTTCTTTGCTCCTGGCTTTTAACTCTGTGTTTTTGTTTTTATGCTGTTTTATTTCCAATGTTTTATCTTTATGTAAAGCACATTGAGTTGCCTTGGTATGAAATGCGTTATATAAATAAAGATGCCTTGCCTTACACAACAGAAAAACATGGTAAATTTTAAAATAAAATGAAGAGATTATTATTTAACCCACAATTTTAACAGGTTATTTGTAAATAAATACCTGTTCTCAGTGTTGGATCACGGCATCTTTAGGATTTATATTAAATGTTATGTGATGATTCAATGTATGAGTTTGTAATTCTGATGCTTAGTGTATTTGTATGTATTAAGTGTGTGTCTTTTATATGCATTTTCATTTTGTATGTATTAAATATGTGATTTTTATATTTGGTTATGAAAATGAAAAGAAGAAGAATAACTGCTGCTTTGCAAAAGCTAATAGGTATCTTAAGAAACTGAACTAAACTAAATGGATTTTAGGATTCCTCATGTTCATTCATGTACGTTCAGATCGAGCTGGGTTGACATTTAAATAAAGTTTTCCTTGCACAATGTCAGCTTCTCTTTTGATAAACACAACTCAGAAAAACACCTAATTTGAACAACTGAAAGATGCACAACAACAACCACCGCTCATGAAGAACTGGAAAACACAAGAGCATGTTTCCACTGCTCTGATGCTCTCTGTGATCTGAAATCAAGAATGAGACTCATCCCACAGACTGAGTGAAACCAGTTTAACATTTGTTTTGTATCACTGATCAGCTGACAAGAATAAAGGATAAATAAATCAAATATGGAAAAGAAAATCTGATCAGATTAACGGTATACTGCTCTACAGGTTAAGTTCAAGATTCAAGCAGCTGGAAGAGGAGCTTGTTTATCTGGACTGACCAGTCAACACAGTCTTCCTTCAACTGTCTGCTTCCTTGATTAAGTAAAAAAAATGCTACTCTAATGTGTTAACAAGCTTTCAACCTTTCATATTACAAAATTAACAAAAGTCAAAAGCAATTCAAAAAGCACCATCAATGAGTCAAGGCAAAGTAACGACAGGTTTTTAGTTTTTACTCACCACACCGTTGGAGGTGTGCACGCCATTCAAGTTTATCTTTGTCACAAATCTGACAAACGGTGGTGACTCTGGGTATCCTGGCCCACATTCAACCTTCAGATTGTACATCCTGTTTTCATAGCTCGTCTGTGGACACATGTAAATGAGGAGGAAGAAGAAGAGGAGGAGGAATTAATGCAACTAATCTAATAATATCAGCCATGGGAAAATAAAACAAATCCTTATTATGATCATTAGCAGTAAGGTCTAGTTAAAAAACATTTTGCTTACGGGTTGCAGTTGTTTTAAAAATTAAAAACATTTAGCATTTAAATGATCAAATAAGGAATTCATCTTGTGTTTTATGACGTGCTACCTGTTGCTTCCTGTCATTTCTTGGTGCGCCACTTCCTCATACTCGCTTTCGCAATTAATGAAGCATCATCACATTCATTACAATTCACCCCCAGTGCAGCAGCTGCTTTAAATGAGATAAACTTGGCAGAGCTTCACATTCACAGCCGCCCGGGCCTGTGACTATACAGCCTTTTAACAACCCGACACAAGGCGCTGCAGAGTCTCTCAAGCCTGTTATGACATCGTCCGACCGTATTGAAGGAAGGGCTGGACTGTGTGAGCCGTGTGTGTGTGTGTCTGACAGCAGCAAGCAGCACTCACCCGGGGAGGGCCGAGGATCACTCCTCTCCACCGTGTTAAGGTCATGTCCTCGTCATCCTCCAGACCCCAGCTCACCGTCCCATCTCCCACACCTTTCTGGCCTTCCTCCAGCTCCTCCAGGAGCCGGAAATTGCGAGGAACTTTAACGGCTGGTTGGTGGAAAACACAAAAACACATTACTACCTACACACATGCACCAACATGACAAGGTAGATTCAGGTATCACCACTTCATCTGCCAGGGAGATGACTTGCAGATATGTTTAATGAAAAAAAAGAAGGAAAAAAAGAAGATATGAGCAGGTTGAATAATAATAAGAAAGAAAGGCCTCAGTGCAGCAGCTTTGATCCGCCTTCAGACAGCGGGCAGATGTTCGTCATTTCATTTCCTTTAATTCAGCATCTGGGCTCGACGGTGCTGCTGCATCGTTTGGCCTCTGCAGTGAGATATGATGGTGCTGCACTGTGAACTGAGCCGTGCAAACACACACTCACACACATATACACACATATACACACACAAAGAGAGCCGGCTGATGCAGCAGTCCAGCCCAGAGTGTCTGTCCTCACTGAAACTCATCACATTAAATCATGTTTTCATGATGAGCAGCAGCAGCAGCAGCAGCAGGTCAGCTCGGTGCCGCAGACTGTTCACAGTAAAAACACCAGTCTGTGTGTTGGGTTTAACAAATATAACCGTGCACCAGGGCTGGATGTTGATTCACACACATCTACTGATCAGACATCAGACGTCAACGAGCCGGGTTTGTGATGGTTTTTGATGCTGTAGATGAGCTAACTCAACCCGGACGTCAGGGTGGTGCTGCTGGTTGTGGCTCACGCAGGACAAAGTTACCGTGTTAAATCGCTGTATTAAATCAAAGCCAACAGGTTAAACAGTTGTAAAAACGCAGATTGAGTGAAGTTAAATCGCCACACGGCCGCTAAACGCTATGAAATCCCTCTATCGGCAGCAGTTAAGTTACGCCGCATCTGCCTTTATCCACCTTAACTTGCGCTAGCTTAGCTTGTAGCATCGCTTCCTATTCATTCTCTCCGGCGGCTTCAGCCTTTCGCGCTAGCTCGTTTCTGTAGCGCGAGTCGGTACAAAGTTACCGTCAGGAGTCAAACTTCACATCTACACCGCGGAGATTCATTGAGCCGATTGTTTCACGGCGGCTTTTTAAGATGATTTATTTCTCTCGAGCATTTACCTGATCCGGCGGCGACCGCCATCTTGTCGCTACACAGCGGGAACGCGCACGCAGCTGATTTTTTGCCATTGTGGCCGACGGTGCGTGGCGTGGCGTGCGTGCGCGTGGAAGGAACGCACAGCATCGTTTCCTTTGTTGTTGTCTGGCCAATAGTCTGACAGAGTATGTTGTCATACAGGATATGTTATGTATTGACTATGGCGATTGTTTCTTCTTCCTCTTCTTCCTTGGAAATTCTACGTAATTTATGAAAAATGACCAAACTTTGCACAAAGCTCCAGTCCCATGCCAGATTTGCTCAAATGCAAGGACATTAGGCACAATAAGTGTCTAGAGTAAAAACTTTCCTAATAGACCAACGGTATGCTACAGTTTTGCAACTTCCACCAAAATGTAGCCCCAACACTTTAGAAACTTTTGTACAATTAAATCCAGTGCAAATTATAAAGTCCATCACTTTTTTTTTCAAAAACTATAAAACTTATTAAATCTGTCTTCTCTTTTTGCTCAGTTGACACCATATTTGCTGCGACTGCATCTTCAGACCGTCCTTCACAAAAATACCACCTGGCTTTTTGATTGTTTGAAAAAATTGAGCCTACACATGAAAACGTTTGACTGTAAACAGTGTAAACATATACCAGCCAATTCTTGCTAAATACATTTTCAATCCTCCTGAAAAACATTGACAATATTTTGGAGTCAAGGTTGATGAAGTTTGGCAAATATCAGAATTTTATTTCAAAAACTGAATTTTTGAAAACATTTTTAATTCTGCTCTCATTGGAAACAAATGCAGTCAATGTAAGAGTGGCATTTTTAAACATTAGATTTTCTCTTTGGAAGCAAAACATTTGTTGTTGAAAACAAATCATCAACATTCCCATCCTGTCAAGATGCAATATATGTATTATCAGATTTTTGTTTTTGTTTTGACATTTTGACAATTTTTTAAATCTGCCTTGACAGCTGCTAAGTCCATTTGTGAATCCAAACACCAAGTTTCACCTCCAGCCAATTAACTCAATGAGTTACGAGCTGATTCTTGGTGTCCGAGGTTGTGAGTTCAAGCCTCAGCTAAGGCAGAATGGACATTGTAATGCTGATGTTCTTGTTGTCTTCCTATTTTGTCTCTTTTTGCTTAAATTTGTCCAAAATTGTCTGGCCCCGACCACTGCTAGGAAGCAGCTTAAATATAATATTGTGAAAGACGACCAAATTCAATAATTATACTCACACGAACACTGAACCTAACTCCACGTGCAGCCAAGACCTGACGCACATCTTCCACTGAGTCACTGAGCAACACTGTTGTCAGAAACTATTAAAACACCTTGGTGACATGTTCCTGTATTAGTATAAACACTAAACACAGGCACAGAGTTTGTCATGACACATAAAACATCCTGCTGTTGGAGATACTCACCAAAATAAGCAAATTAATCCACAGTTGAAAATAGTTCCCAACAATACTTACTTCTTTTTTGAGTGTTTTGAGTTGACTACAGTTCCCAGCTCTTTCAGGGATCTACTTTGCTTTTGAATAGATGTTTTAAATATTCATTTTTCAAGAAGGAAGTAATGCGTTTGGACAGAAGTTCCTCATTTCTGTTGACTCTAATAAAAAAAAACCTTATTCTTTATATAATTGGACCTAATTCAGGCTGTCCCAGCACATGTCAGTGCATTTATTAAAATAGGCCTGGACAGTTTCACTTGTAATTGTAAGAAAAGAACATCAACTGTGGTTCTTTTATTCGGTTACATCATCTACATCTGTGCTTCATGCTGTGGCCTGTCAAAACACCATCTCTGCTCCGACTGCAGACTCAGAGTGAGATTAAACAGGTACAGAGAGAAGAAAGTAACAGTTTAAAGATTAGGAAGCCTAAATAAATCGCTCCAACATCTTAAAATTCAAACCAAGAAAGACACAAAAAACACCACCAGAGACTGAAGCAGTAATTATCAACTGTTTATTTAGTTTATTTATAAATACAGTTTAATATATACATTGTAAGTCTCCCACATGGAAGACAACAAAAAGGCATCAAGGCATTATTCTGATATCTAAAACTCCATCACCACCAGCAAATATAACCAACTACAACATCCATATGGGTCTCACGTCAGAGGCAAGTGAAGGGCAATTTAACGTCAGTCAATGAAGAGTTTTCCCATATCGCTGGCAAGATTTACAGTAAATCAATCAGGGGAGAGGATAAGGCAATTGAATAAAAAGTCCAAGGATCAATACAAAAGCAATTTTTTAAAACACAGCATGTCAAACATACCAACAACAACTGCCCACCCACCCCCCACACTCACTAACAAGTTCATTTGTTTCCACAAAATTGTTTCCGGTGGGGAAAATATTAAGTTCACCACACATTGTCACAAAATATACCCTTCATATCCACTTAATGAAAGCCCATTGTCTTTAAGCAAAAGAAAATGAAATAAAATAAAAACCAAACACAGCTTGATCACAAATTCTACCTCGATAACAAGAGGCCGAGTTAACTGCACTGATATATGGCTACCAACCACAGAACCTATATTGCGTTTTTTCCTTTTTTTAATATTGAAATCATTCGGCTACGTTGGCCAATGAAATCTGATAGAAACAAGTGATTTAGCTTAACAACTTTATTAAATAACGGCCTTAACTTCACTAATGGAGCGTTTTGTTTCGTGATTTTATGTTTTTTTTGTTTTTTTTCCTTTACAAATTCATATTAAACTACTTTAATCATCTTAACCACAATCCTGAGATCATCTGGAGAATAAGAATGAAAAATAATCATCAATACATATTAGATCCATACTCAAAAACCCAGACTCTCAACTACAGTACGACAGCTATAAGAAGCGACTGTAGTCGAGCCTGTCGCCACGCAGAGATTATTATGGTATGGGTTCCCTCTGAGTTCACCACATACATTTTTTTTATTTAAGGTCGTCAGTTTTATCTCTCTAAACTAGTTATGGCATATCTAGTATTTCTAAGCATTATGCGTTCCTTAAAAAGTTGTAGTTACTTTTATTATATTAAAAAAAGCAATTTATTTACTGATGGGCCAAAATCCTATAAAGTCCTATTTATGCAGGAAATAAGTTCAAATGTGTGTATTCTCCTAATACTGATCACAAAGAGAACTACATGGTGTAGAACTTGTACACAGGCTTTAAACTTTGATGCAGTGACACATAACACCGTTCGTTTTACCAGCGAACATCACGCTACGACCTAAACCGCACACACACCTGCTCCTCACAATACTTAACTCTACAAGCACTATATATGCAAACTGTAGTGAAGGCTACGTCTGCTCCTCTTGACCTATGGTGAATTGTTTCCTAATAGAATCAAGTATGAAGGATTAAACAACTGGAATATTACAGAATATAGGCGATAAAACATAATTTTGGTTTTTCTTTTTTTTTTTAAAGTCAACTAGACCTATATTTAAATGATCTACTTGGAGTTTAAGACCAGAGGCCGAACGATGAAGCCTTTAGGCCCCGATTAGCATCGTTAGCTTCTCCCAGTTAAACCTGGAAAACCTTTTTACCAGGATTTCCTTGGAATGAAGGTAACGTTTTGGTAAAAGTCCAAACTCTTTTTAAAGAGGTATGATTCATTTTCATCCTCCCTGGTCAGTGTCTGCTTCTACACAAACTCGAAGGAAAGCTGGTGACCCAGTTATATTGCTCGCACAAGCCGACATGCTCTATGCATGCATGCATTCTTACGTCTGTGTAAGTGACATCTTCATTAGTAAAAGTAAAATTTCTGTCATGCAGTTCTTTAAGTAGCTAATTTTCTTTTTAGCTCCAGTTTTCCAACTAAGCAAATATGTGTAAACAATTTAAAAAAGAGAAAGAAAGAAAAAAAGAAAGGCATTTTAATCTAATCGTATGAGTTAAGACGTATAGTTAAGGGCCTCTTATTACACTGCATAGTTATTCGCTGTACAATACATTTACAAAGTACTGACTAAAGCGTTAATAAAAAAAACTTTCAACCGTTTAATTACATAATCTCATCTATAGTAAGAGTGAAGAATTTCCTGGATCGTCAGCCTTCAGTGAAGCCCTTGTAACATCACCAAGTCGCTTTGTCACAGTCACCAAGACGGTTGAAGCTGCGACAATGTTACTCACAGGGAATGTTACGCTCTGGAAACAAAAACAATAAAAACTGCCAGTTCCTTCCCACGTTAACAACAACAACAAAAAAAGAGCAAAAAGGTGTGAGGAGTGAAAACATCGTTTACATACAGTTGGCACATAGTTTCTGTGAGTGTCTGTGTCTGATTAAATGAGACGCAGATCTCAGAAAGACGGAATATTTCCTTTGCAACGATACGAGAAAGCGCTGCAAGTAAAAATAAAAAAATAAAGCAAAAGAAAGACACAAGAACTGCATTTACTGTGTAAATGTGTGTGTAAGGCAGCTTTCCTGCAGAACAGTCTGTTTACCAGGAGACTAAAAACCTAAAAATGCTTCTCACAGTGGACAGCGATCGTCTGAAGAGACTGTTTCTTGGGACCAGATCGACTCAGCAGAACAAAGTGATGATAAATATTCTGTATTGATTTAGCATCAACACTGACAACAGTTACCAAATATAATCTCCATTTCACCTGTGTGTGTTCACAGTTTCAATAACCAGAGAATCACAAATTCAAATAGAAACTCAGCAGCTCAGGATCCGACACCAATCATTTTTTTTTGTTTGTTTTTTATCATTATATATACATATTTTTTGGTTTGTTTCCTTTAAAACATGATTTCTGAGCTGTCTGATCTGTCATGTATCATCCTGCTGGGATGAGCTAGTAGCACTACAACTGTAGTCGCCGTCTCAGGTCGATGACCCTGTCACTCGACTGTGAAATATGGCTGCGTTTTGATTTTATAGCAAATTACTAGAATCATTAACGGACGCTGGTTAGCACTGGAAAACAAAACACTTCTTATCATTGCCTCGCTTTGAAAGAACAAAAAACAAATGTCAACAAATGTAACAGCAATTAACCGATTTGTTCTGTAGCTATCAACATTGGTAAAGCTTCCTATAATCCTGCATCACCTCAACTGTACTACTTACCATTGGCCTACATCCAATTTTATTACTTGCACATCAAATAGACCCGTGATAAGGTGGAGATGAAAAGACCGAGATCCGAAGAAAGTAAAGCAGTGCTAAATATATCATTTGAATTATCAAATCTCATCTCAGAAAAAAAATAGGTGTGTTTGCACTTTCAAGTATTCTTTCTAGGGATCGTTTGAATTTTCTGACACGATGGGGAATCTTTTAATCTCCTTGTTCGGCGGATTTGAAAAGTAGGCATCTGACCAAAGCAGTCTTAGCAAGAAACAAGCTTTTTGTAAATAACCTCAAAAAACCACGATGAGTTGTGTTAGGTGTACGGAGACACTTAAGGATATATTGCGATTTTGAAGTGATGATCTCCGTGAATGAGCGAGTGATCGAGCGAGCGATGAAAAAAGAAAAAAACTCCATCACCAAAGCCCTCCTCTCGAAAGACAGACAAAATGTGCAAGACTTAAAGCTATGGCATCAGAAACTGTTTGTTAGTTTTCCTTCCTATGGATTACAGTTTAAGTGAGGCAAAGAAGGGGATGAGAAGCCTGGACGGAGCCAGCGTCTTCTGAGGTAGGATGCAGTTAGCCTGCAGCGTTACTTGACTTTCTGAGCCCACTTCAGGTCGTCCGCCCGGGGCTTCTCTCCCGTCACGCTCTGGATCAGATCCTCCAGGTTCCTCCAGAAACCCAGCTTCTCCAGCGGGTAGTTCAGCCAACCTGGAGGAGACGGAGCTCAGTGACAAAGCTGCTCCACCCACAACATCATCAACATCATCATCATCATCATCATCTGATTCTTTCCACACCCACAAAGCCATCACTGGTGACACTGCTTTTACGAAATGAAAACGGCCGAGAGCTGCTCATGTTTTGTAACATTCATTTTTTCATTCTTTACATTCGTAAAACAAAACTGTTTCCCACTCTTTGTGAAAATACTATGTTTTTAGCCTCTATCATCCTGACAGCTGAAATTATTACTGTCAGGTATCAGGGTCTCTGCAGGTTTCACCAGCTCAAATTTAAGACCTTTTAAGACCTTTTTAAGACCATTATGGATGAAATTTAAGACCTATCATGACAAATAAAAAACGTACAAAAGAAATGCGGAGTCACAAAACTAGAAATTGATTGCAATATATAAGTTGCGTGTTAGGCTTGTTTGTAGTTGAAAATACATTCAATAAAGCACAATGAAGTGTCGCAGGAGCATCTAAAGTAAACTATTTGGGGGCACAAAAAGAAATTGGGGAGTGAAATTAAAAATGTTTATGTAACACATTATTTATTTAATTCACTGGCAACCAGCAGGCAGATGGCTTTAAGCCTTGAATAATGTTAAGGGTCACACGTGACCCATTTTTACATTGGAGAACAGTAAAAACACCAACACTTCCCCTTTGGCCTGAAATGTGATGACTTCTAAATGTGACCCAGAATAGACAAACATGGAAATATTTCAGCTTCTTTGATCAACAGACACGAGCCACAACCTGTTCTGTATTATGACCAGCACAATATTTGACGTAAATAAATTGGCTTTTGGTCACCCCTATATATTATGGTATTAAATAATGCTTGAATAAATGTGTACTACCGTATTTTCCGGACTATATGTCGCACCTGAGTATTAGTCACATTTATTTTTCAAACATTTAATTAATAGCCGGGTGTCATATAATGACCAGGCTTTGTTTAAAGGCCGGCACCTATAGCGCGCGCTGCTGTTATGCATGCGCGTTTCTCTGTGGTGTGTAGCCTATGTGTGTGTGAGGATGCGGAGATGAATGAAGGCGATCGTCCCAAGGGGGAGGGAGGGGGGGGGGGCGGCGGTGGTGAATATCGCTACTTTTTTTTTTTTTTAACACGTTAGTTTAGGCGGCAGCGCTGGAAACCCTGTGATCAGAAACTCTTTATGGACTGTCTGTGAAGACGGACGGGAGTGAAGCCGACCTCTCCTCTGCTTCAGAGAGGGACAGGCCTGCACTGTCGGACCTGGGTCTCTGCTCCGTGTCCGGAGCCCAGTCGGGACCGGAGCAGAGACCGAAGACTGACCGCAGAACACGCTGTGAAAATACTCTGAATTGACGGAGTGAAGCGCTACGGCGCAACGGAGACAGGTCAGACAGCGCAGCGAGGAGAACAGCACATGAGGAAGATGAAGATGAGCCACTGAATGAGGAGGGATTTAGAAATAAAAGCCGTGCTTCCCTCTTGTGGTCATAGCGTAGGGTTTTTTTTTTAAAAATATATAAGTCGCTTCTGAATATAGGTCGCATGGCCAGCCAAACTAGAAAAAAACCGCGACTTATAGTCCGGAAAATACGGTACATCTTTTTATTTAAAAATGCTCGCCCATGCTGGGCATAAGAAAATTTAAGACCTGTCTAAAATTATTTAAGACTTGAACACACTAATTCAACAAATTTAAGACATTTTAAGGCCTAAAATTTAGATTTTCAAATTTTAGACTTTTTTAGACTTTTTAAGACCCCGCGGATACCCTGGGTATTGTCCTTCTCTATTTAATATGAAAGGACATGTTCGTTCTGATGATACAAGTCAGCGGTCGTGAAATGTGTGTTTCTCTTCTATAGTACACATTCTACATGTCGGTGCGGAGCTACGTGGGAACCAGTAGGGGAGAAACAGCTGGACAGGGAACCGGGATTTGACACAACACCGACACGCTGAAAGACTCTTGCTTAGATAATCTTATTTATTCTTCTCAGTTTAGTTAAAAAATCAATGTTTAAATTGTGTTATCTCGTTATCTTGCTCTGTTATGCAACTTTCTTTCTTTTAAATAGGGTATGCAAAACAAGCTGCTGCTCCTGACATAGTAATCCAAATTGTATATTCTGTTGAATGGACGAAATAAAACTACTACTCTGAGAGCCAGGTAGCATGTCGCTGCAGGAGAAGCAGGTCTGTGGAGCTGATTGGTTGATATTATCACATGACATGCAATGCGCTTGCTGCTACCCAAAAAGTTGAGATATTTCCTCTGTGTGCCGTGGACCTGCAAAAAAAAACAGTTGCGACGCACCATCTATACTATGCGCCACTACTGCATCGCTTCGCTTGTGAGCGCACATGACGCACATCTATACACTACATCTGAACGCCACTGCGCACGACGCACGCGCACGCTTCAACCAAGGCGGCCCACAATAGGCCGGGAAAATCCTGGATATAAGGTGCAGGTCTTCGGAGTGACCAGTTAAGTTTTCAAATTTATGTATGCTTCATTAATTACGGTGGCCGAGACCCGCCATCGCTGCAAAAAAACCCAACAAAAAAACTCTGCGAATAAAAAGAAACACCGCTGCAAATATAAAGAAACTGTCACTTATTTGGATCGCTGCGTTTCTTTTTATTTGCAGCAATAGCGGGTCTGGGCTACCGTAATTAATCCTATTGGGAAAGGGGCTGCGAACTATGTGTTGGAGACCCCATTTATATCTAATAATATTTATTTTAAGGTGAGAGAGAGACAGCTTTTCGATTCTTCTGTGTGTCCTGGATATATAAGAGAATTGACAATTAAAATCTTTGAATATTGAATCTTATCTCAACTCGTACGAACCCGTAGTGATGCAGAAGTACGTCTCGTGGGGGGAGACGTGATGGATGCGGTGGTGCTTGCGGGGGAGGATGATGTGGCAGTCCTGCAGTAGCACGACCCAGCGAGGAAGGCCGAAGTACGTGTGCGACCACTTGTGAATCTGGTTGGTGAGGGTCACGAAGATGGCTAGTGCAAACAAGTAGCAGTACCAGGAGTAGGTATGGTAAATCTCAGCTGAGGGAAAGAAGAAGGAGAAGAAGACGACAACAGAGACAGAGGTGAGACAGAAACTGGTTCGACCTACATCCGGATGTTTGTTTTTAAACAGTTTAGATCAGATTACAGTATATTCATGTAGGAGAACGTGCCCGGCGCCGTTTGTTGACGATGAAACTCACCAGGGGAGAGGGTGAGGAAGTTGAAGGCCATGTTTGCTAGAGGGACGAGGGTCAGCATGCAGTTGTCACCATTGGTCTCAATGAAGTCGTGACGAGTGATGGCTGTGGGGTCGATGTGGTGCTCTCTGAATGGTCGTATAAACGCCTGCAGGACGGATCAGACAGCACAGTGGGGTGAAAAAACAAGAAATACAAACTGGAAATGCAAAGAGAAAAAAAAAAAAAAAAATCAGAGTGAACAAACGATGGATTGTACCCTTCCAACGATGGGTAGATCCACCGACCCCCACGTATCTGCCCCCCAGTGGACGAGGCCAGACGCAAAGTCTGCGGTGAGGATTCCTGCCACTGGACGTGAGAGAGAGGAGGAGAGAAGAGGAAAAAGGAAGTGAAAGGCTTTTAAATTAAAGAGAGAACAGGGCAACACTTTTGGATTTGGATTTCAGCTCTGAGGAAAAACAATAGAACTAATTGACACAAAACTTACCAATGCCCAACACAATGTACCACATGTGCCCCAGGTGGAAATTGGCGAGGAGGTGAATGAAATTGAAGGCCATGAGAGAGAAGCAGAGGACGACACTGATCCATTCTTGACATCTTTTGCCTTAAAGGGGAAAAAAAAAACATGAGCAGAGATATTAGTCCAACTGGAGCACATGACCCGGCTGCTGCTGCTCGGTATCACAGGGGCTGGACATGGAAACATGAGTCTCCTCCTGATAAGATTATCAGTCCCATTATGTCTTTTTAACTCCGACACGACATAAATCAGAACCAAATCGTCCAAAGGTTCCTGAACTCGTCAGCAGAATTAATTATGAGACGCCCGAGTTACGACAGTGAGGACACATTCCTCTGCGCTTTACGGGTTACGTGACACTGCCGAGCAGCTGGGCCTGAAATACCTGTCGACATGTAACAGCTCAGAGACGACGACTGTCTATTCTTAAGACTCTGAGCATCATTAAGTCAAAGAATAAACAGATTAGTGGGCACATTATATATACTTATGGTTGGAGGGACAGTTTATATTTGTTTTCTGATAGTCAAAGAACTGAGTGAATGGAAACAAAAATGACCAAGAGGGGCAGGACAAGTGCAAGGAAAGTCAAAATAATCACATGGAGATCCAAAATGGCAACAAAAATTCCACAAAGAGGAAGTTTTGTTGACATTGACATACTTTTCAATGTTAAGATATTACATAGAGTTAGTAAAGGGTATTATGAAAGTCTATGATAACAATGTTTAGTTCACTTCTCTATTGTATGTATTAGTTTTGTGTTGGCAAGGCAATTTTATTTGTATAGCCCGTTTTTGTTGTATCTGCTCTTAATAAGTACACCAAGTATTGTTGATGTATTTAAGGGACCGCAAGAGGAGTAGTTGTTCCAGTTCAGTAGTTAATGGAGATTTGACTAAATGGATCAACAAATGAGCTTCATATTGAGACGTGAAAGGTAGAAAAAACTGAACATAAATGCATGAAAAAGACAGATACAAGAGGGTGCACAATGACACATATACACCAGGTTAGGAGGTGCCTATCTATAGTCCCACAATCGGTCCACACCAGTGAGGTCCTCATGTGCACAAGTTGCTCAAAAGGCATCAAATATTTGTCTAGTGGGTGTAAAAGGCCAGTGAGGAGGTCAGGTCCACACCAGCAGCAGCAGCAGTGGGTGACACTGGGAGGACTGGTTCAATGAATTGGGCACAGACTGACCGCCAAACTACATGTCATCATGCAAAGGTTTGGGCACAAGTGGAAGATGAAATGATCTCCAAAAGGCAGGAAGTTACAGATGACACATTCCCTTTACATTTTAAATAATACAGATTTCTTTTCATTGTCATTTTTTTTTTTTTTACATTTCCAAAATGACAGAAAAGGAAAAGAGCCCTAAGCAAAGGTTTGGACGCCTGGTATTCCCTGTTAAAAGGGTTTTCTATGGAGTTTTTCCTCAGTTGATGTGAGGGTCTAAGGGCAGAGGATGTTGTTCTGATGCCATGTAAAGCCCTTTGAGACAAACTGTTTGTAAAAACGGGCTATACAAATAAAACTGCCTTGCCTTGCCTAGTACCTACCTACGTAGCCCCCCTTAACTGGAAACAGTAAGAGTAAATATCTTGTCTGATACCTTGGTAAAAGTTATCTGAGAGCTCAACTCTCCTGGGTTTCACATTCTTTTGCAGACTGCTACTTTGTTTCCATTTGTTTAACTCTAAAATGTCAGAAAACAAAAAATAATACACTGCTATTGCTTAAAATATTGCAACAACAACATCAAAAAGAGTGTTTCCTGTCAAACTTTATGCCTTTTGGAGATCATTTCATCTTCCACTTGCTTAAACAGACATTTTAAACCAGGAGTGCACAAACTTTTGCATGCCACTGTATATATGAAACCAGTCAGTAGTTTTTTTTTAGTGTGAGTCCGGGTCCAGGAGCTGACTGCCTGAGCAGCACCAGAGGAAAAGGTCACAGCAGCAGAACCAGAACCAGCAGCAGCAGCAGCAGCTTCTCGGTGAACAAGCGGCGGCTGTGAACCTGGAGCAGGAGCCGTGTGTTCCTCCTCCTCTAACCTCTGGTCCGGTGTTTTGAAATGTCACCGGACCAAAAGCTCGGACTCAACAAACCACAAACACAAACCGATTTCACATGATTCCCATTGTGTAACAACAACAACAGCAACAGCAACAACACTGTGACTGTTGTTAACGAGCCCTTTCACTGTCCCGGCCGGCTGCTCGGTGTCATCTCACTGAGGCGGATCCAGATAACGCTGTCATTGTTGTTGTAGTGATTTAAATAGTTTTATTTCACCTCACTCTGACTCTTGGTAACTATAAAACCAGTCGTTATGTCAGTCACACGCCGCCGCCACTCGTGGACACTTGAACCGGGCAGAGACGGGAGCCGCTGACTCACCTGGCGAGTACAAAGTGGCCAGTTCCCGGGCACCGGCGTGTTGTGGGCCCCATCTGGCCGCTCCCCGGCCCGGTCCCTGCGGTTCTGGGTTCTGTGTTTCCACTCCACAACCGTTCTGGTTCACCATTCTCGCCATTTCCATTTCCCTTGTGGGCCCAGCCCCTTCAGTTCAGTCTCCTCTCGTCTCGCTTACTCTCCTCAGCCAGGAACCAACAAGAATCATCAACTTTCTCAGCCCACAGACACCGTTAACGATTTGGACCAATCGCGAGAAAGTCGATGAGCGCTTCGGCCAATCAGCGGCGGGGAAAACGTTACACAGAGAGACGTATGGCCAATGGGAGGGCGCGAGGGGAAAGACCGCATTTACCGACCCCACCCGTCCTGTCTATGCTCGGCCATCTGGTGTCCAGCAGGAGGCGCTGTCGCCATGGAGACGACATTAAAAAAAAACCGAAGCTGGTTTCACAGCGACACCTGTCAGCTCCTAGTGCTACAACTACAACTGAGAAAAAAACAGAGGTCGACGACAGATAAATCAGGTGAGGAGTCAATTAACATTTTAATTTATTTAATTTCTTAAAGTTTTAAGTTTTAACACATGAATCCCCTCATATTTTAAAACTTCACTGTGATGTCAGGGAGACTGGGGACGGTTGTAACGTTAACGGTTATAACGATTGTAACACGAACTTCTCTCATCAGTTCACACACTAAATTTACACAAACATTATAAAATACATTCATAAAAGATTTTTTCTTCATTTTTTCCCTAAAAGCTATATAGTAAGAATTTAACTTTATGTAGTAATGTCATGTTTAGTGACAGCTACGACAACGTAGATAGTTTTCATCATGTTAAGTTAGCTGTCAGTGCTAATGTTTTAGGCTAGCCGTCAGCTGTAAGATAGATAGAACAACAACTTTTAAAAGTAGATTTAAGTGCAGTAGTAGCTATGAAAAAATAACCTGCACATGCAATTAACAGGGTTCCCACATGTATTGGAAACCTGGAAAAGGGTTGGCCAATTTGACCAAGTTTCCGTGGAAAATATTTGAAAAATTAGGCTAGGGGGGAAAAGTCAAATGTCTTGGAAAAGTTTGAGTTGCCCTGGAAAATGTGTTTTTGCTGCACATCTTTAAATCAGACTCCTGAGGCCAGATGGGAGAGGAATAAACATGGAAACAATCTGGGTAAATTATTTCAAGAAAAGAGTGTGAACCCTGATTAAGTACTCAGTGTCTGTTAACTCAGTGTGTCTGTTGGTTAAGGTAGTTGTAACAACACACAAACACAGCCAGACGCAAATATATACACAAATTTGCACATTTTCCTCAGTTGTTTTATTATGTTAAAATGTCTTATCTATACTATGACTGACAGTAACATATGCTTGGCTCTCTCTCTCTCTCTCTCTCTCTCTCTCTCACACACACACACACACACACATGCACACAGACATAGGAACACAAACATTCAGTAGCAAGTTTTTGTCATTAGTCATAATGTCACATTTCACTCCAATGCATGCTGCAGCTAATCTAGATTGTGTGGTGAATTTGTGTTTGAGTCTAAACTAAACATTTTCTGTTTGTGTTGCAGAGTGAACACCTACACCACATAACAGCAGACACATGTAAGTAGTTTGTGTTAAATTTTTTAACATGCTGCTGCTGACTTAAAAGAGCTCCAAGATACAGACAGAAATGTCCAAAAGTTTACAACCAATCCCCCAGTCTCCCCTTGTTCTTTTGCGTCTCATTGGAGTTGTTTGGGTTTTACTTTACAGCGGCTTTATGTTTCATGCTCGATTTGTGACTCTTTATGGTCATGTTGTATCTTTTTGTAGTCGTTTTGTGTCTCTTTATGGTTGTTGGAATATTTTCTTATTTCTTTGTGCACACTTGTGTGTGTCCAGGAACAGGCCCCTAGAGGTCAGAGAGGCCTGTGTCCACTACGGCCCATTCAGTGATCCACCCATGTTTTTTTTCTTTAATTCTAATGTTCATGAGTTTCACAGCGTCACTCAGTCTGGCATGATGACTTCTTTTGGGCGGTCAGCAGAGTTTACAGAGAAACTCTGTTTACAGAGAAACTCTGCTGCGTCATTGATTTCACTGAGTCACTTTGTTCACTTTCCTGTCATTTCTGTTGCTGCCAAACAACATTTTAATTGTCTGTTTATCTCATAATTTCCACATTTTTTTTGCCGCAGCTGCTGCTCTTTAGCAAAAGTGAACTTATCCCACTCTGGGCTAATGCCCTTTATTCATAATTTTACACCAGTGTCAGCAGCAAAATGTACAGTAACTAACTTGTAAATGCATTTACTCAAGTGTTGCATACTATGATACTTTACAATCCAGTCATATTACATTTTAGAGACAAATATATTTTTTCTTACTCCACTATATTTGTTGTAAAAACTTATGTTATAATCCAATAAGACAATCCTGCCTCACAAAGCCTTTACTTGTTGTATTTTAGGTATTTTAGCTTCATGGTAGTTAAGATTAAGATTAAGATGCACTGTATTGTCCCCTGGGGGAAATTTTTTGTGGACAAATAGTGCCAAGAGATGAGTGAGATGCATCACCATACATAAACCACAGTACAAAACAAAACCACATCGCAGTAGGCACATGAAAAACAATGAATAACAATAACCATATTATGTTGTGGCATCCTGAAGCATGAGACAATATACAGCACCATGAATAAATAAACAAAACTATTGCACAATCCTAAATCCATTCCAAAAAATATGTAAGAAACATCACAAGAAGTGTACAAACAAGAATAGACCACCATTGATAAATAAGGATAAAATGTAAGTAAGAATAAATAAGTAACCTAGTGCTCAAGTAAAAGGATTATGAAATTTTTACTTGTATTACTTTCACTTGATAGTCTGAGTATGCACAGTATGCATGGTTTTTCTAGAGCGACTTTGTGTGCAAATCTTTTCTCAGTAAAGACCTTTAATACTGAGAAAACCTGGTTTCCTTATTTCCCCCCGGGGCCCTGCTAACTTGTTAATCCAGGCTTTGTGTGTGTGTGTGTGAGTGTGTGTATCCGATCTCCGTAGTCACCGTTGCACCGTGGCCCAACAGCAGTTTGCAATTTAACCAAAGAAAATAAGAAAAGGGGGGGGTAAGAATACAGCTGAAATTCCCTGGAAAGCCACAAATTCAAATGAGTCACTAAATTGAACGTAACCCCAGTGCGTCTGCTGTGGGATGTGTGTAGATGGGAAAAGAAGGGAGAGTGTAGGATTATGGGAAAACATTGTGAAAACACTTGTAAACTGAGAAAGGCTTTTTGGCCCCACACCAGTGAGACACTTCCTAAACATTTACAACATGTCGCCTACATTATTTTTAGCTTCACCACACGGTGGCGGTAAGACTTCACAGTGAATCTGAATCAGCTCTGATCACATTATGAATCTACAGGTCGACAGTCTATGAAAGGAGCTGAGAGTCTAGTTGTGTTTTAACTCATCAGAGCACCTGTGTGCGACACCTGAGAGAAGTGCGGTTACTTGTATGTGGGATTGTGTACTTTCATTGTTATTGTTCAGAGAGTCTGGGTTGTTACTTTCATTTTAGACAATAACTTTCCTCTTGTGTTAGGGTCGGCACCGACCCGTTTTTAGGATTTTAATGCATACAAGTACCACATAAATATGTTTATTGCATTAAGGCCTTTAGACTTTGTCAGGAACCTCTAGTTTTTTCACAAAATTTTAAAATGCTCAAGTTAAAATTATGACATTTGTGTTGTTAGGGTCGGTTTCGACCCGGTGATGATTGGATAAGGAAGCCTAACAATGTAACCAAGAGATAAAAACAAATTGGATGAAAAAAAAAAAAGTTTTAGTGTATTTTACAGCTGATTTGCTAACCCTCGTCGTGGCCATGTGCAATTTGTTTCCAACGAAGCCGGCGAGAAATCAATCAAAAAAAATCATAACGTTATTTATCGATGTTACGATGTCTATCTGTCTTTGTGTAGTTTAATCTGTCATAGACCAGAGATTATTGGTTACGAGATGCGTTTGTGTCGCGGTGCCGCAGAGACGAGAGCTGGGACACCGGGGCGACGGCGCCAATCTTACAAGGTTGGTTTTTAGCCAAGAGATGCAATAAGTGACACGCACTTGAAAGGCAGAGAGCCTCCATTCTCCCTGTAACAAGTTAAGCCATTTATTAAACCGTCACAATTACTCCAAAACTGTTTAATCGAGGTAAAAATGTAGCATAGTTAAGCTACAAATCCTGCATAGTTCCTCTTTAAGACACGGGTCAAAACCGACCCTGATGGTAGCAGAAAGCTAACACAAGGTTTAACTCATCAGAGCCCCTGTGTGAGACACCTGAGAGAAGTGTGGTTACTTGTATGTGGGATTGTTATTGTTCAGAAAGTCTGGGTTGTTACTTTCATTTCAGACACAAAAACCCATCCTGACTGAATCTGACCCCAGTTGTTGCAGCGCATCATCTTTGTCCATGAAGGTTAAACCACACATGAGCAGACACAGGTTATTGTAGTTTTACATTTTTATGTAGTTTTTGTTTTTATTTAGCTTTTCAGTTTGCTTTTTTATTTCAGTTTATAGTTCAACAAGTGACCAAGTAGTTTTAGTTTAGTTTTATGGCCCGATTTCAACCAAACTTCTGTGTTGGACTCCCCTCGGGCCCCAGATAACATATTCAAATTTGGAGAAATTTGAAGAAATTTGATTTTTGGTTATTATTTAGTCTTAGTTTTAGTTTTTCATGTATTAGGAGAAAGCTTATGTGAAACCTCTGAAGATGAACCCACATGTGTGATTTTTCCCTTTTAGTTGCATCCCATAAATGTTCCCATCAGTCCTCATTCACACTTATTGAGCAGTGGCGTTTTCCTTCTGCAACTTTAGCTATAAGAAAACTAAAAGCTAATGTAATATCTGCAATTTAGTATTTGGAAAAATTGTCTTTTTTTTTTTTAATTTCAGTTTATTACATTATTTTTTCCACTGTTAGTTGTAGTTAACTATAATAACCCTGTAGCAGACACAGGCTGCTGCTGGTTTCAGCTCTAAGTCTGTGGGGAAACAGCTGTTTGTGTGGAGATGCGTCCGTATATGAGGTTATTACGCATGAACTGAGCAAATGGTAAACAGGTTGTCTCTCTCTGTGGTAGGATTTTTCCATTTATTTGTATCTTTATGTGTTTGATGAGGTTTGGACTGTAGAGGGCGTCAATGTGAACGTGTGTGAACTGTGAAGCCCTAAAACCAACCAAACTCTGATGAGGAGTTGACGATCCTCGCATGTCTTCTCACTGGCCACAGTCTGGCTTCAGTGTCTGGTTGTTGGTTTGTAATTTCAGTTTTTTTTTTATGTCTCATCATGTCAGTTGTGTCAGTGAAAACCACAGAGCCATGTTTCCTCTTCATCCTCAAACCAAAGTCTCTGCCACAACTAAGCGTTAGAGAAGTTTAAGAGTAGACCAAGTTACTTTTTCTTTTTCTTCTTTTTTTTCTGATGATGATGTCCACATATATGTTGTTCAATGTCGGGAAATGCCCTATAAGAGCCATGCATGCAACACAGTACAGGTTGTCCGGGGTTGGCTCCGTTTTGCGCGTCTATACTTTACACACCTGCCCAGCTAAGCCCCGCCCCCCGCTCGTAATAAAACCCCCCCACGAGACAGGAAGATCTGTCAATTCCTCCCAATCCATGCAGCACAGCGGTAGCTTTTTAAAGTTGAGTGTGTTAGTCGAGCTTTTGCATGTTGTCACACAAGAGGGGGATTTAAACGTCTTACACATTTACACACACACACTTTGAGGTGTTTCACAACTGAACCGCTGAACCTCCTGAACCACCGTGGGCGTCTGATCTCAGCCCTCCATGCTCCTGCAATCCGGCGGGTGTTAAGATCCATGGAAGTGGCCGGCTTCTACGACGAGGGGAGCTTTGCTATCCACGGTAGAGACAGCATCATCAGTCCCATCAGCGGCGGCGGCGGCGGCGGCTCTAACTACTGGAGGCTCGGAGACTCGATGTCGGAGCTGGGCATTGAAGAGCGGGAGAGAGCGATAGACTTCAGTGTTTACCTGGACTCAGCAGCAGCTCTGCACTGTCCGCAGCTGGCGGCGGCGCAGACGCAGCAGCAGCAGCAGCAGCAACAGCAGCAGCAACAAGGAGACGTTTACTCTGATTTCCTGGCGGAGAACAAGATCAAGAGAGTTGCAGCTTTTCAGAACTACAAGAACTACTCTATGCTGAACGAGCTGGAGTCGAGTCAGTGCGACAACAACTCCTTGCGGGACCCCAGGGAGCCGTACTCGCTGGGTTACGCGGAGCTGCAGGAGACCCGGGTGGATAGTGTGCTGAGCTCTGATCTGGTCGGGAGTCGGTACCGAGCCGCTGCTGCTGCCGCTGCCGCCGCGGAGAGAGAAGACAGCCGGGAAGACGCAAAGATGGAGAACGGCTCGTCCGGCTACGACATGAGGTACCTCCACTACCAGTCCACCAGCGGCAGCCTCGGGAACCTCTCCACCGCGTCCTCGACCTGCTCCAGCCCGCCCGGCACACCTGCGCCGCCAGGTAAAAGCAGTAGGTCGCCGTCGTCGCACCACCACCACCACGGCGGCGGAAAGATGTCCAGCAGCGGCGGCAAGTCAAAGAAGAAGCTGGACAAGGACAGCGACGAGTACCGGCAGAGGAGGGAGAGGAACAACCTGGCCGTGAGGAAGAGCAGGGACAAAGCCAAACTGCGCAACTTGGAGACTCAACACAAAGTGCTGGAACTGGCTGCGGAGAACGATCGTTTACAAAAGCGCGTGGAGCAGCTGTCCAGAGAGCTGGCCACGCTGCGCAACCTGCTCTCCGCCACCGGACAGTGTTAAACAGACTCTTCTGGTCGCTGCTGGACCGTATCATCATCATGTGTGTGGTGTGTGTGTAAGGCTACTATACTGGAGCCGGCGGTGTGGTGACCCAGTGTTTGGTACAGCTTCACGGGTGAAGACGGCGACCACCAGTTTACAAGGACACTTTGAATGGGACTTGATATAGAAGTGGGTGCATGGATTGCGCAATCATTCACGATTCTTCACATGTCACCTTAGCTTTATTCTCAGATGTTAATGTTGGTGTATGCAGTATTTCTGTGCAGGTTTTACATACATGCGAGTGAATTTCTAACGTTTTGTGTATTCAGAGCAATGGTTGTCAAGGGAAGAAGAGTTGTGCTGCAGTGAAATGATGCAACTCTTTGTAATACTATTGGCAATGAATGAAATAAGTCTAATTATTTAATATTAAAAGGTGAAATGCTTTAATTGTACTTGATATTTTATTGAATTAAAAAGATTTATACTTTGTCTTAACAATTTCTTTGGTAATTTCTTCTTTTCTGTCCTTTTTTTTGTTGTTGGAGCAGGTGCAGACTGAGGCAGACAGGGGCGTACAGGGCCTAATGCTCGCCTAAAATATTCACACTCTTCATAGTCAGACTGTGCTTTCCCATGTATGTCAGTTACAACATATTGCAGATATATTGGCATTAAGGCACGTTTGCAGCCTTTTAATGAATGCAAAAATTAAAATAGCACTGTAGAAATTTGACGTTTCACCGTGGAGATGGAGTGAAATGTATAAATCCAGTCTTTACTATCAAGGCTATATATATTTCTAACAAAGCTGACTACTATAATCTAAATTTATTAATATTTACTGTATCCGTAAAGCAGAAACTGGCATCCAGTGCAGCTGCACAGGGGCAGAAATCTCAGTAACTGAAGAGAGAGCGTTGAATTCGTGTGTCTCCCCCCATTGACGTTGAAACGCATTAGAAATTGGAGAGAGAAAGACCCTCCACACCATCACTGCATGACTTTTCAATGGTGCCACCATTTTGGTTTTTGCGTGTTTACTCAGTGATTTGCAACAAGAGCCCTCAGATCCTGAAATACATCCAAACCGATTTTATACTGAAACGAATCTGCTGACAGCAGCACAAAAAAAAAAAAAAAAGCAAGAGACAGTTGGTCAGACTGCATGCACGCAGCACCGAAATGTTAGTTTTATCTTTAGCACATGGCTCTGTCAATAGTTTGCTGGGTCCACTGGCCCAGAGAGAGGTTCAAGGTTGCAATGGAAATTAATCAACAACTAACCTCCTCACACCACTTCAGGTCACACTTGAACAGCCACAGAGCTGCAGAGATATGAATAATCCTAAAGCAAACCTCCTCCAGCCCTCCAAGTTAAAACACTCAGCAGGAAAAATGTAGAAGTTAAGACTTGGGAGTGACACAAAGTGGGTTACACACCAGACATGATAGATAAGTTGGACAATTGGTTTGCGGTGGAATTTACCAAGCCCTCGGACTGAATTTCAAACTGTGTGCACAATGTGAAACCTATCTGTCACGAGCAAGCAAAACCCCAGACAGAGGTGATAAAGAGACAAACAGAGAAAAAAAAAAAGGAGCACGGTGGGATTCGTATAGGTGATCCGTGACAATTCAACTCTCCCTTCATTAAACAGCAGAGAGGAGCTAAAAAAAAAAAACCCAACTCTGCTGGTTCTACGGCAGTGTGGAAAAAGAAACAACCTCAAAATAACATAAAAACAGAGTGAACGATGTTGTTTTTGTGCAGCCAGAGATGATATTTTGAATGCAGTGGATGTTTCAACACACTCAGTGATGAACAGTTTAGTGTTTAGCTGTTGTGCAATATCCTCCCTTTCCAACACATCACCACTTGAAGAATGTTACACCCACTTTTAAATAAGACATTGTTATCCTCCATATGACAATAGCTGTGAGTGGATGTGCTCTGGCTTTAGTTCTCACTGTGTACAAAAGGAGCACAATTGAAATATATATATACAGTATGTGTGTGTGTGTGTGTACATTTTTAGATTAGATAACAAGGAATGTATGTAAGGATTTTAAAAGCACAATCACAGAAACTGGCTCATGCTTTATGTAACATGGGAGCTTTCCAAGATCCAGCTCAGTCAGCCACACAGTCAGCCGTGGGTCCGTTTCCAGCACCGATCCTGTTCCTGCTCCTCTTAAGTGTTGGCTCATATTCAATCACACATTCTAGGCATTTTTGTGTTTGATGACCCCGTGTTTCCTATTTGAGCCCCACGCCGTCTTTTCCCTGCTCCTGGCTCACATGCTGACAGGAGAGAGGGAAATTCCCACACAGGATGACCTCTTTTCTTCTAAGTTTAGTCCGGCCCCCTTTCAACATTTTACCGTCAATGGGCAGTGTCTGTCCGTAAACTCCTCGTTGCATCACAGCCCCCTCCAAAGGCCAGCTGGCCTCCTAAAAACTCCTCTGATAAACCAATACAAACACACACGCATGCACACACACACACACACACACACACCTGTCATGCTGCTGATGTGCACGGTGTTCCAGATGTTGTGAAATGGAAGAATTTCTTTTTTTTGTAGCTCTGAGTCATGTCCATGTTGTTTGACGCCAATTAGCAATCGTTTGTTCCTCAAAACTTTTTTCATTAACGCATCTCATTTCTGTTTCCTAAATTATTAAAAGGGCACAAAAGTCAGATGCCAAAGACGACGAGCCGAGCTTTATTTAACACTTGGCTCGGGACCATGCTGTTTTTTTTCTAACTTTGTCTGACCCAAGACATTTGTTGCTGTTTTTCATCACAAATATCACAACATGCAGAAGTGTCGAAACAAACTCACCCTGAACAAAGGTTGAAAGATTTTGAGAGGAACGCGTATGACGCATGTCGATTTTGTTTGGTGCTCACTAGACAATTAATCAATTAATGGACAGGCAGAAAATTAATCTACAAAAATGTTTATAATTTGATAATTATCACGTCATTTTGTGTGTAAAAATGTCAAATAAATGTGTCGTTCCAAGCTTTTTGAATGTAAAGACTTGATGCTTTTCTTCGTCACACGTGATAAACTGAATGTCTGTGAACTATATTGAGGTTATTTATCACTATTTCCTGGTTTTGTACAAACAAATCAATTAATTCATGATTAGAATAGTGTTGTTATTATGACCGTTGCAGGATTACATTGCACATAATAATAATTGCTTCATGCATTGATATTAATCAATTTTATCATCAAAACAGGAACCACATTACAACTACATTGTATTATAAAAGTAATTATTTTAATTAACTATTGGTAACACAGTTTATCAATGCAGATAAACTGATGAGGTTATTGATCTTCACAGTATTTTTTATGAAAAGACCAAAAACCAACATATTTCAATACATTTCTCTCTGTGGAAACCAGTCCCAAGCTCACTGGTTCCTACTAAAGATATGAATCTTTAAAAAAAAAAAAGCTGGTAAATACGTACTTTAATTTTTTTTTTTTTTAAGGCTCAGTAACTTCCTAAAAGATCTGATCACTGTAGTTACAGAGAAACACATGCAAACAGGAGTGAACAGTGAGCTTTTTGCATGACTGTTCAGCCACAATGACAAGTCAAAAAAATATCTGCCTGCTGTGGAAAAGGACCGTTTTTAATAAATGCACCAGCATCTATTGGAAGGCCTCTATCTAAACCTAGTGGTATTAAGTACCTTTTAATACAGTCAACAAATGCAATCAAAAGACTAAAACAATGTGTTTGTCTATCTCTATGTATCTATCCTTAAAACAGTGGAGTATTGTAGTAAACTCAAAACGATCAAATGGGAGATTAAAAATAAAAAGCATTTGTTTTGGGAACTATTTTCATCTGCGGATTGATTCATGTTTGATGTGCCAGCAGTAAGAGGTGTGTGTCTGGCAGTGAGTCAAGATAAACCACAGTGACCGCGTTTACCGTAATGAAAAGACATGTTACCAAGCAAGTAAGCTGGTGCAACACTGCAGCTGAAAGGTGTGTTTCTATCAGCTGTTGGAGCTCTGTGGTTCAGTGGAACGAGATAAATTCGGGTTTTGGTGACACAGGTGACACTTGATTGTTGGTTTTATGAGATGTATATTGTTTTTAACTGATCTGTTGCTGCTCAGACCTTATTAAAAATCTGTCTTCAGTGATTCGATCACAAACTGACAGCCGTACAGGTGTGAACACAACACACCCCAACAGGCCACAGCCAATTCATTATGAAGCTGTACAAAACACATACCAGTTTGTTTATTTTCATATCAGTTAGGGAAGTATAAGATGAGTTCACAAGTGGTCAATCAGGCTCATTTTTACGCGAGGTGTGAACAGATGTAGCTCGGGGCTGACCACTTGTGATCGAGTCGCTGAAGATAAACGTTAATACTAGGTCTAAACGGCCCCGGTGTCTTCCTCTTTGTTATTCTGCACCAGACCACAACTGAACTGTGGAGTACCTCAGGGTTCTATTCTGGGTCCTGTTCTGTTTTCTACTTAAATGCCCCTTTTCTTTTCTTTTTTTACACGTTGTGTGTATGTTTTGCTGACTAAATGGAAGTTGCACATGACTAAAAACTGTACGCAGATAACATTGAAGTGGTATATTTTTAACCCAGCGATGCTCCAATCTGGTTCTGTTTCTGAAATTGGTTATATTTGATTTTCTAATCTTGTTTCATCGCACAGACTGAGTCACAAATGATCATGAAACCCCAAATTCAGTGAACTTGAACGAACCTCCTGCTGATTTTAACCTCATTTTATAGTAAACCGTGTCACCCAGACTCTCCAGCGGTTTGTGTTTAAGTATTTGTTTAGGATTTTAAAGAAAAAGTGGACCGATCGACCACCCTAAACCCTCAGAACCAGACCAACGACAAAGGATGGTGAACGCGTCTGGGCCTTGAAATGTCAAACGTCTGTCGTCACAAATAGCCAAACCCACGTCATCTTTTCAGGTAGATGTATAACAGATATTTATAAAGGTAACCCTTTGATTGTGCTTGTTTGATTACAGTTTCTTCTGTAAGTGAAAGGGAACAACGGATATCCGGACCATGGGTTGTAACGGGAAGCCAGACCTCCTGAGCTACGGTAAACGGACCAGAACATGATCTGTCTTGAAGTGAACCAAGATTTCAACATCGCTGTTCACTTCTGCTATTTTCTGCTGTAGATGACTGTGAAAACACAAAACTGACTAGCAGAAGTGACTTGCGGTCACTACGCAGCAAGTATCACTGCCCAGATCTTGTGTAACATCAGGCGCTCCTTGCAAAATGAACGTTTTCCTAATTATTAGAGCAACATTTGTGTGTGAGAAAAGTTTAGGTCAAAACATTGGTCAATATGTGAAGTTTTAATGGAGACCACTGCAGAGTGAACTATTGAGCGTAGATATAACGCTGTAATGATCATTAGTTAATCAATCTATACACTCGTATATCATTAAAAACTCATAAAACTCTACTTTACACTAGGTCTTCAATAAATTAGATGATGACTTTAAGTTGTAGATGTAAAATATGTTTTATGCCACCTGGGACTTACAGTCAGTGGTACCATGGTGATTTAGTACCTTGTCTTGTTTAAAATAATTAAAAATAATGATTTTATCGCTAATACAGAATTATTTGCCATACAAATGCAAAAGAGGGCAATCAATCAGAAAACCTTTTTAGATATGTGAGAATTTTATTCAGTGACCACAGTTAATCAAGTAAATTGTGATTGTCAAACTATCATTTTTCAAGAAATTTTAAAGCAAAAGTGCTTAAAAATTCTCAAAAAATGTTCTCATGTGTGAAGATTAGACGATTGTGCAATATGATATATTTATTTAAGGCCTTTAGTGACATCACATCAGACTTCCAGGAGCATTTTTCACTATTATGCAACATTTTATTCCTTGTCATTCTGTCCATTTTTCAATATTTAAAAGTATTGATAAAGGAGATCAGTGGTTGAGACATTTTTCATACTGCTCATTTAAAAGTACCAATAACAAAATGCAATTCATCCTATATTACCATAAAAAAATGATTTAACTTTTATTTAAGAACAATACATGGATATTATTTGCAACATGTACTTTAGTATAAACTTATGTTACATGTAATCTATTATTATATTAATATTACAGATACATCAAAAGGTATAAATATAATTTCACTGTTAGATTTGTCTGGTGTCAGTGTCTGGACGTAGGCACATGTAATGGCATCAAGAAATAAAATTACTAAAAAAAAAAAAAGTTTACAGAAATAATAATGTAGTTGATTACCAAAGGTTTACATTTGAATATTTTCCTGTTATTAATAATCCGATCTGTAGAACATGATATTGATTGTTCTGTAGCTTTATATCTCTGGGCCGTTCTTTAGGAGCGCCTTCTCTTGGCATCTCTGTGGTCAGATCAGTGATAGACGTGTGTGTGCGTGTGTGTGTGTGTGTGTGTGTGTGTGTGTGTGTGTGTGTGTGTGTGTGTGTGTGTGTGTGTGTGTGTGTGTGTGTGTGTGTGGAGATGATAACGCTCACTAACTTCATTCAGCCGTGTATTCCCATTAAATATTAACCTGTAGAGATCATTAAGTTGTGTAATATCTACAGGGCGCCAGCAGACAAAATAAATGGCACTGAGAAGCAATCAAAACGTAATGACCGATATGACATAACGTCACATTTGTAATCATTTCAATGAAGAATCTAGCATTAAATATAAAGTAAATATACAGTTACACAGGTGATTAATTACCCTTTTTTAATCCCGTTCCATTAGAGGAAACACCGGTTGACCAAAAACAATTACTTTATTTATTCTTACATTGTTTCATCTATAACAATGCATCACATTTTACAAGCTGATAACTTTACTTGTATTATATCTGTATCTGAGTAACAAGGAACTAGTAGATGATAAATCTAGTCTAACATAGAGTAGAAGAGTGTCTACTCTGTGTTGGATTAGGTGTGAAGAGCAGCAGCTTGTAAAGGTAAATAGGTTAAGAGAAGTACAGTTTTTACGTTGTTATTTATTTTCCACCGCCAAACAAAAGGTGACATTTTATGCTCTATATTTAGGAAAGGAAAGAGAATGAACTGATAACATTTTTCCATCTTCAATCTTCAGTAGATTTCAGAGATGAGCGTTTTATCTTTCTTTCAGTCATCCAAGTGTCACCTCAAACCAACAAACTCATTCAGAGCAGTTTTCATCAGATAAAACCCAACGCTGATCTGACACCGATACACGTTTACAAAGCTGGCTCCTCCAAACAAAAAGACTCAGACCTCTGTAGTTCACCGTGGCACCACGACGGTAAGAAAAAGGAAGACGCCCCTGCTGATGTTTCAAGGTGCCAGAGTTCCTCCATCATAGAAAGTTCAGCCTAAAAGGATCTGTTCCTCAAAGCTCGCATCTCAAACTTTCCTAGATTACTAGACTCTCTGACACACTGGTCAATTAAGCGCTGACATCCTGTTTTATTTTGACAACCGCACCTCGGAAATTGTGAATATTATGGAAGTGAAATTTGACCTGGCTGTTACAGTAAACTGTGTTTTTTTTTTTAAGGAAGGAGGGATGGATGAGGTGTGTAATGGTTAATTTAGAAACAAGAGCAGCCCCACCTGAGAGCCGTGAGGTGATCTAGAAAAAAGAGGACAGATGTGAGTGTGGATCAGCCATATCCAGATAAATCTGTGGGAAAGGCTGTTTTTTTTTTCTTCTTCTGATCTTGTGACTGCATGCAAGACAGCCTGCAGGAGAATATTTTAAAAATGAAACAACACCGTTTTGTTTTGCTGGTGGATGAGCCGCCGCCGCCGCTGCAGCAGATAAAATATGGCGTTTGCATCTCAGCTGTTGCTCTCGCACATGAAATCACAGACACACACACAGCAGCAGCCAGATTCAATGGCTTCAGTGATGTGTGAGCTTTGACATGTAGGGATTATGCAACAGGAAGTAGGGCGCGTTGACGAAGGTGAGAGGAATGACAAAATCCACCACCTACAGGTCGACGATGTGGCCGTGCTCACGTTGAGGACGCTCCACCTTTCACCTCCTTGGCAGCGGTTGGTCCTCACAGAGACAGAATCACCGTGACGCTCACGATCGCACGGCGGTTGTAACAGAATGTCTTGTTTTCCTGCCGTTGCTGTGATGAAAACATCAACAATCACGCACAAGGACGCCATGGTGACATCTGTGGTGAGGCTGACAGGTCAGCCAGGCTTTGTTTACATGTGGACCTATATGTCGACGCGATGTCGACGTCATTGCTTCTTGTTGCGTTCAGCAGCGGAAGGATGCGGGAGCTCGAAGCGCTCGAAGGGGGAAGCACCAGCTCAAACCTCTGTATTTGCGCTTATGACCTACATGCACACAGAGCTCAGGCTGTGACAGTCGAGGGGACTATATGTTACATCAGTGTGTGTGTGCGTGTGTGTGTGACGGTTGGTACTCAACAGCAGCAGCCGAGGGGACAGGAACAGGAACAGGAACTGCTCACGGGTGAAATGTCTCAACAGATGAAACCAGAGACACCGGCCTCTGACTGAGACACTGCAGCTTAATGAGAGCCACAACAACAACACGGTGCTTTTCCACACAACAGTGCAGGCCGCCACCGCCGCACTGGGAAGAGCAGATGTTAGATAAGATACGGACAAGACAGCAAGACACAGTGCCACGTTTAATAACTCACACCATGAGTGAACACTGATGCATTAATGCACTTTTACCATTTTACTACGGTAAAATTTTATCAGATCTCTAGTTTAATTCAGTCAGAGCAGAAATCTGGAAGGTTGTGAGATGATTAATGCTGAAGGAAAACCATTAACATCTTTCTATTTCTCTAATTGTTGCATTTGTCTTTAAGATTCAAGATTCAAGACAACTTTATTAATCCCTTAAAGGGTCATTCCATTTGGCAGCTCGCACACCACACAAACCACAATAAAGATTCAAAACAAAACCAAAAGAAAACAGAGAAAGACAGAAAAGACAAAAGTTGGCAGCTGTGTGCAAAAACTCCATAGTAAGTCTTCATTAAAAGTACAAAATATATAAAAAAGTACACAGTACCCAGTACACAATACGCATACCGTACAGATTCAGATTGTTTAACAGTCGGATAAAATGTATATTTTTCCCTCTTTAGAAGTTTAGATTGTCTTTCCACTTTATCCTCCGGTGATGCAATGAGTCTCAAATGACCAATCTTGATCCATTATTTATTAAATGCAAAGCAGCTTTTTCATTGAAGCCTTGTGACATAACATGGAATCAATATGTGATGTACATTAATAAGGACTTTTACCGACGCCAAAGGCAAAAGGAACGTGTTTGGTTGGTACAAGTCCCAACACATCACATCACCATTACATAAATCAAACTATCTGAGGTGTTGAGGAGGCAAATTATTATCTTTATCTATCACAAACGATAGTTACCCCGAGGCCTCGGCAAGAAATTAAATAAACAGCGGAGAAAAATCCAATCCAGACCTCCCCCAACATTTAACCGGTTTTTCCCCACACATTTTTAATCAGAAAAAAACACTTTAAATGTTGTTTACATTTCAGTTTCACCCTCCTGAACAGCTGAGACAAAACTGAAAGGCAGCAGCCGATTAATAATCACAGAGACGACGATAGTGAGACACCTGTCTGACCTTGAACATGAACAATGAGTGGTCCTGGTGTTGAACCCTGGGTCACGCCTTTCATTACAGGGAAGAAGGAAGAACGAGGGTGTAGTTGTGAAAGCTCACATGATGAGTCACAGGTAGATTTAAAACTGTCAGAGAGCGACGAGAGGACAAACAGTTCCAGTGAAAAATACTAAAGACTGATGCTCGTTGACGGGATGAAGACGACACACAGCCTCAGGGCTCGCTTTTAAAAAGGAACCGGCTTTTAACCTCCAAATTTCAGAGCAAAGAAGTTCAAATTTAAATGTTCAAATATACAACGTAATTCATATAAATCAGTTTAATCTTCTATTGCACTGTCTTTGTGGATGATATATTTGTTAAGATAAGCTTTAAAACAGAGACCATCAGTAGCCTGGAGGAGGAGTTCACCCAGATTTTTGGAGGTAAACTTTCAAACGGGTGAAAGGTGAAAACTTTTAGTTCAGCTTAGATCAGCAGAAAGACACCGGCTCTGTCTGAAGATAAGGAAAAAATCCACCTACCAGCGTCTTAAAGTCCCACTAACTGACATGTTATATATCATACGTGAACCAAAACACACAGGAATAATGATAATTCTCCACATGATGTCAGTTTTTGTTCAGATCACAGAGGCAGTGGAACCGTTTCCTACTGTTTCCAGTCTCAAAATCTCAGCAGGAGGGTAAATAAGTGCTTTTTTCCTTAATTATCAGAGAGTTAATTTATTTTATAAGCTTGTGTCCACATCAGAAATCTAAGAAATGACCGGTAGCAGTCAGATAAATGTAACTGAGTAATGAAATAAAGTGGCGTCCGAGTATAAACAGGGATAAAATGGAAACACTTCAGCTGTAGTGGTTTACATTGCAGCACTGGTCGATACCAGAAGCCGTCCCCTCCCCTCCCCCTCCTCCTTTTTGTTTTTCAGTTTTTTTTTCTTGACTTCTGATATGATAAGGGCATGAAGAGACACGGCACACACCTGACAAAGCGTGCTCACACTCAGCCGGTGTCATGTTTCTATTGTAGAGCAGCACTGGTGTGTGTACGGTGACTCAGGCTTTGCAGAGTCATGCTTGGAAAGACCTGACTCCCTCCGTATTCAGGAAATTCCTGATCTCTGCCCGGCTCCATGTGAAAAAAAACGATCTGCAGGGTTACAAGAGAGACTTACAGTCAAAGATCGCCCCCCCCATTCCCCCCTCCCTCCTCTCACAGCTGGCCAGCCATTGGGAAGTTCCAGTTCCAGGTTAATAACTAAACCGAGGTCGGATACATGTTGGAGTTGGGAGTCAGCAGGGCAGGGCAGATATCTTATTTGGGCCGATTGACTGTTGTCAAGTGTGGAGTCAGCAATGTGCAACGATTATTAAGTCTGAGTGCTGCTGACATTTTGCTCCAGACAGAAAAATCTTCCTAAGTGTAATTTTTTTTAACTTAACTTCAGTCTTAAGAAAAAAGAGAAGAAGTCATATTCTCCAAAAGCGTTCTTAAGTATTTTCTCAACTTTCTTCTTAAGAAAAAAGAATAAATTGTATTCTTGAAATCAAAGTTCTCAAATTTGTTCTTTACTTTTTTCTTAACTTTAAGACAACCTTGACCTGTCTTAAAATTCCTACGGCGAATAGGTAAGCCTCTAATATCACCTTTTTCAACATATTTTAGACAATTTAGACTAGTACGGAAAATTAATTACAGAAAGAGCTTCAGCCACTTTGGCCCACTACACCCTCTTGTCTTATTTTCCGCTGGTATTCCCATATTAGTCATTTTTTTCGTACATTAATTTCATCCACCATATAATAACCTCAAGCTCCTGCATCTCTGTTTGTCCTTATCCATGGTTAGTGAGTGACTGACGGTTAAGACGCAAACTGTACTGTATGCTGTCTGTTGGTGCATGCAATACAATGCAGTGATGTATTTTAAGAAGTTCTTAAGTAGGAAAAATAAAAAGTTTGTAAGAAATGAGTGTTTTTAAGGAAATATTGAGGAATTGCACTTGAGAACTGTCTTATGAACTTCTTAATTATCTTCTTAAGATCTTTCTATTGGTGAATCCGGCCCCAGAATCACAAACACTACAAGAGAAAACTAAAACGTGTATAGTAGATGACATACAAAGATAATAACCCCACATATATATTCAAAAATAATCATCTCACTTATTGACAAGAGAAGAATGTGACAGAAGAAGTCGTCACCACAAACGCCATGAGTCATGGCTGCGCTGTCAGATCAGATGGACTGTATACTGGTTTCAAAAGAAACAACTGTTGCTTTAAGGCGACTTCCGGCCCCACACCTTGATTGTAGTTTTCCTACTGCAGCTTGTTCTGGCGTGCTGCTTGACGTCAGCAGCTCGGCCGTGGCTGGGAGTGCTATTACTCACTGATGCATTCCTGTACAGCACGTAGCCTACCAGCGCCTGCCTCGCATTTCCCAAACAGGAAGTCCTAGCCAAGACTCTTGCCAAATCATGTGTGTGTGTGTGTGTGTGTGCTGCTACACCCCAAGCTGTGGAGTTTACACAAGTCACACGCATGTTGTGCCTTCTTCCTGTGGCGTGTGTGTGCTCATCATCATCATCATCATCATTACTGTGATAGAGGTTGCACTAAAAAAGTGAATCCAAAGTCAGGATGTTGTGTGTTTTGTGGGAATAGTTTGTGTATCAACCTTTTATAGTCCCGTGTGTGTCTGTGTGTGAGTGTCTTGAGTGTGTGTGTGTGTGTGTATGTGTGTTTTAAAAAGGAACTGGGTGTTTTCACAACAATCTGTTGAGAAACAATTGTGTATTTGTAACGACTGTGAAGATGAGATCAGATGTTATTTAGACTTGAAGGAAGGTGAAAGGTTTTATGAAAAATACTCCAACGAGAGCAGAGATTCATGTTGTGCACTGTTGTGTGTTTGTGTTTGCGTGTCTGCGTGTCTGTTTGTGTGTGTGTGGTGGTGAGTTTGAGTCCAGTTCAGTCTGAATTAAAACATGAGTGGTGTGTGAAGGCAGGTAGAGCAGAGACAACAGGAAACAGAGAAAAGCTGAGGCTCCTCTGTGTGAGACAGAGTCGCAGTGCCACCGTGTGGTGAAGACAGAGAACTGCACTCGTATCAATCGACTCATCAATAATGTTGATAAATACATCAGCTTCATATTGGTCTCCTGAGATCACTTAAGACATTTCATCCTCCATTATAACTGATTACAGATCAAACTAATGTAACTGTAACTCAATATTGATTCTTATTAAATCACATTTTCATGTTTTACTGATCAGTACGAGCTCCCATCGCTGTTCCAACACTGAATGTCCCAAATTTATCAATTGATTGACAATGTTTAACCCTTTTTTAACATTTATAATTGCAGATATGATGGCTAATTAGAAACATATGAACCAAATGAGCATTTAATCATTAATTGGCAACATTTATAACAACATTATGACTGAATTCACATTTGTCAACAGGATTTTTCTCATTAAAGTCTCAGAAAAACTTCTTAAGCTCACTTTAATGATACCATCTGAAAGACCTTAATGAAAACTGCCTTATAAAAAAAAAGTAGTTTCAATATTTCTTAATGTGTTTTTGTTTCATGTGAAGCATCTTCATATTGATGGATCGTTTTAATTATCACTTTAGTTATCATTTAACAACACAAGCCGTGGGACAGAGGACAGAGTTACAGTTGTTAAATCTTTATTTCTTCTTTCTTCTTGTCTACTTTTGTTTCTCAACCTCAAGTTATTTTCTTGTTATTGATCCGATACATTTCTCCACCTCATGTAAAGCACTTTGAAATGTTTTGCAGAGACACACCTACACCTGCAGCTGCAACACGTCTGGTTAAGATGAAAATAAACATGATTCATGCTCCTCACCGTCTGTGGCTTTAAAGCAAATTGGGTAATTACTAATTAGCTGTGACACATTCTTTGTTTTATCTCTACAGCTCATTCACGTAACAGATAAATGACTCGAGACATTGCAGCAAAGCTTTTATACATGTAAATATACAAATGTATAAATAAAGTGCGTTTCCGTGACGTGTTCAAAACCCAACAGTCCAGTTTTTTTCCAGTTCATACCAATAAGATAAAAACACAGAGTGCGTGTTGTGTGATCTTTTATTACCATAATCATTGTTCAGAAATAAGACTGAGAATGAGGTTCTGTTCTTTAAAAACCAGAACAAATAACAACAGTAGACTTTTTTTTATTATTATTTAAAAAGGAAAACAACAAATGTAAATAAAAAAATACATGTTTTTTTTTTTTGAGCTCAGCATTTAAGTATAGAAAAAACAGGAAAACCTGGTGCAATGGCTGCACAGGTGCTGAGATTTCATCCCTCGCTAAAGGCAGAAAAAAAAAACTCAGCACGCTGAAACCTGATTTGAAAAAACATAATAATAATAATAATTATAATAATAATATATATATTTATATATCTAATAAGGGTGTGTCGTCCCTGGTCGGGGCGTTAATACATTCTAAAGGAAGGTACAGCTGTCAGACTCAAGTACTGGACTTTGTCGAGTCACAAAGGTAAACTGAACGCTAGCAGCTCAACTAATCTCTTCTTAGGACAAACCTGTTGATTCACAAATGCAGCATGCTAAAAAAAAACAAAAGAAAAAGAAAAACAGAATCATACAAAGAGACAACAGCTCAGGGCCACGTCATGACACAACAAGTCCTCATCACTACAGTGTATTGTTTTGTTTTCATCCCTGTGCTGGTGTTGGATTTTTGGTTTGTTCCACCTGTGAATCTCAAAGAGTTTGAGCTGAAGTAAAGGGCGACACGTCGTCATCGTTGTTATTATTATTACTACTACTACTACCACCACGTATTATTTATTCAGTATTTGTATTGCTGGCGAAAAAAAGTAGCTGGGTGTCTCCGTTCATGAGGCTGGCATTAACTCACACACATACACACGCACGCACTCGCACACACTCGAGTTACTTTACAACATGTTATCAGCTGTTTTCAGGTTTCGTTACACGTTAATCCACTGCCACTGAATGAAAAGCTGCTCTCCCAAACAAACAAACAAACAAACAAAAACATCGTCTCAAGATGTGGATTAACTCTGTCAGATGGAGAACGTCACACTTCATCCTGTTCCTGCTGCACTGCTTTTTTTTTTAAGATTTCTTGCCTCACTGTCGAAGCTGCCGCGGCCCAGAGAACACACTGCAAAAACTCTAAATCTTTCCAAGAATATTTCTTTTATTTCTTTTCAAAATGTCTCATTTCTAGTCAAAACTAATCTCTTTACATTTAAAATGAGACTCATCACCTAAAAATTAACTTGTTTTTAGATCATTTTTACTTGTTTCAAACAAATTTTCACTTAAAATAAGTAGAAAAATCTGCGTGCTTGTAATAAGAAAGAAAAACTTGCTCCACTATCAGATTTTTCTACTTATTTAAAGTGAAAATATGCTTGAAAGAAGTAAAAAATGTCTAAAAACAAGCTACTTTTTAATGTGATGAGTCTTATTTTAGGTATAATGAGATTTGTTTTGACTAGAAATGACGTTTTGACTAGAAATAAGACAAATATTCTTGGTAAGATTTTGAGTTTTTGCAGTGCAAAAAGGAGGAGAGGATGGAGGGAGGGAACGTGTGCAGGTCTCACATCAAACATCCCATAAACGTCTCATTAATATTTTTCACTGAGTAGATTTAACTCAAGCATCAGTAGACACACACACACACACACTTACAGCCACAATAACACCTCAGTGCCCACGCCAGCAAACATCTCTCATCTTGTGGGCGATTCCCTCACATTTTCACACACACACACACACACACACACTTCACCTTATTGTTGGGTTGAATATTGACCCCCCCCCCAAAAAAACAAAAAAAACAAACAAAAGACCTGTTTCCTCCCTCTCTTTCAAAAAAAAAACCTGGATCTGTGATTTTCTCAACCAGAGAAAATGTGAAATCATAACGGACACAAAGATGAAATGGAAGAACTGGCAGGATTCATTCTGTCAACGAGCGAAAAACAAAAACAGAACAGAACAAACCTCTACTGACCACGATATGTTGGATATGGTTGAGTTTTTTTTTTTTTTTAAAGTCAGAACAACGGATCTGAGATGTGACACCTGATAAACTGAGGCCCTGAGCGTCCGAGACGACGACACTGAAAGACTGTTGGGAGGAGACGAGGAGCGACGCAACTCCCTTCCTCCCTCCATCCCTCCTTTCCTCCCTCCCTCCCTCCATCCGTCCGACCGCTGCATCGTCTGTGGAAATTAAAACAAACAAACAAGTGAACCTGAATCTGCTCGAGTCCAAATAATCCTCCACTCGCTCGCGGAGTAAAAAAAAAAACAAAAAACCCAGAGTTCAAAAAGCAGGCGGAGTCCACGCACGTCAACAACATCAGTGGAGAAACAAGGGAGGAACCAAAAAAAAAAAAAACAAGATAAGAAATTAAAAGAAGAAAACGAGGAGGAAGGACAGACATCAGTGGAAATAGGCTCGATAACAGACGTAAGCACTGAGAGCCAGCGCCGTGCACAGGCACACGTTGGCCACCACCGGAGACCAGGGGGAGGAGTTCTCCTTCGCTGGCTCCTTCTCCTCGACCTTCTCCTTCTCCTTCTTCTCCTCCTGCTCCTCCTTCTCCTCCTTCTCCTTCTCCTGCTGCTGCTGCTGAGGTTTGGGGCTCGGAGCTTCACCTCCAGCATGGTCGCCGTGGTGATGATCAGGAGGAGGCTGAGGGTTCCTCTGACGCAGCTCCGACTCTCGTGAAGATCTGGAGCAGGAGGAAAGGGACAGAAAGAAAGAAAGAAGAGCAAGAGTTGAGTCAAGAGGAAAAGAGGTTTGGCAGCGTTCCCACTTCCCACACATCCCGGAAAATGAGAAGAAAAAAAGACGTCAAATATCCTGGAAAAGCTCGAGTTGTTCTGGAAAATTGTTTTATCACATCATCACATCAGCTAGCAGCGCTCTATTTGACCTTTTAAAACTGCGCCAAGGATTTCTTCTCGGCGATCACGAGGAGCAGCTGTTTTGGGTGCGGTTTAAAAACAAAAACAGCATGTTTGCGTTGTTCTATGATAAATTAGTCATCATTTCTGAGCATGTCAGAGATTATTTCATTGATAAGTCAGAGCCATAGACCTCATAGCACATCTTTAAATCAGACTTCTGGGGCTGAGAGAGGAATAAACATAGAAACAAAGGAACAATGGGCTCTATGCACAGCTCCACTACTTCCTGAACTTAAGGTAGCTCCTTTATTTCCTGTCTTACATTATTGGACAAACTAATTAATCCAGGTGTGTCTGAGTAGTCATAATGGTCACACCTGGATTAATCAGTTTGTCCAATAATGTAAGACAGGAAATAAAGGAGCTGGCTAAAGTTCAGGAAGTAGTGGAGCTGTGCATAGAGCCCATTGTGGAAAATAATGGGACGGGGGATGTCGGTGTATGGTGTAATAACTAATGTCTCTGTCAGACTGTAGCAGCTGAAAATGTCCTGGAAAATGATTTCAAGAAAAGAGCGGGAACCCAGTTTGGTTTCATTAGATGAAGTTTGAAAAAAAAATCTTGCCTTGACGTACAAAAACTGATTTGGACTGAGATGCAGCAGCAGCAGCAGCTTCACCCAAATCAACTTTTCACATAGAGATAAATGATAAATGCGACTGAATATTTTCACCCACTAACTGCAAAAAGCTCCACAGAAAACTGAGCTTGACACATCGGACCCAACATGTTGTTTAATTTAATAAACGTTTCACTAAAATAACACAACATACAACTAAAAGTCATGTTATTCTGAAATGCATTAGCCAGATGTTCATCAAATCCTGATCCAGCTGCAGCACAACTTTCGCTGACTTCCTGTTCATGTGACTGATGGCGGCTGTCGATTGGACGATGCTCCTGAGTCCTGACGTTCCCTTGTAAACATTTTTAGCACATTTCAGTTTTCTAAACGCTGCTTCACTGTCCTGCTGTGTTAACCCGTCACTAAGGAAGTTGATAAGTTCAACTCGTTGTCGACGTCACGTAAACAAAAACACCACATACACCCACAGCACTGTAAACAACACTGATACTGAAACGCATATTTAACTTGATCTGACGCCTGAACTCCTCTTTGCTTTGACTGTCGGTAAGTTTCCAAAACAGCTACATCATGATGATGATGATGATGATGATAAATTTAAAAACCGAAACTAAATGTTTCCAAAGCATGATCTGGATAAAATACCCAAGACTCCAGGGCTCCATGCGTTGGATGATCTCATCATTGCCAGGAAAGAAGGATGGCTCAACCTTCCCGTTGTGAGGATCTCTGGGAGGAGGAAGAGGAGGAGGAGGGGTGAACTCCGGAGGGTCGTCTTCCTCGTTGGAGAGCTCTTTCCACGACTCCTACACAGAAAAACCGCAAAATCCCGTTGATAAATCTGTGTTTTTTTTAATTTCTCACGGCAATTTTTTGTTTTATTTGAGCTGAGCAGCGACTCACCTGCAGAGACGTGTCTCCCTTGATGTATTTGGCACCTTCATTGACAGCGAGGTAGGAAAAGCGAAGTTGATCTGCCGTTTGAATCAGGCCCATTCGGTAGCGTCGCATCTCCAGCAGCACGTCACGGATACGCACCGAGGACGGGTCCTTACGGATCGACATCTGCAACATCCAACACAGAGGAACCTTCAGTCGCGTCATTGAGGTTTTTTTTAAAAGGACATATTATGGAAATATCATTTTTTGAAGGCTCTTTAACATATATTTAGGTGTTTGTTTTGCCTTCCGACCCCCAAAATGTGAGAATTGACCAAATCTGTAATGTGCAGGCTCCCTAGGTTGAAATCCACTTGGTTTTATGAGCGGTTCCCTCAGTTTTCTTCCAATGATGAAACAAGTTTTCGAATTTGCATAATACCATCCCTAAGAAGGGGCGGGGCAAGCAGTGGCTCATTTGCATTTAAAGGTATAATGTGTAGGAATTTCCCCCATCTAGCGGTGCGGTTGCATATCGGAACGTATTCCTGATGTTGCATTCACGTGAAATCGGGCAGACGTCAGACAGACAACAGACGCTGCATGTAACAGGATAAACAAGCGTCTATGTAAACAAGTGGTCCGCCAGCATGAGGCAAAACAATACAGGCGTGACAATGTGTTGTCATGGTGATGTGGTATTGTTTACCTGACCCACGTTTTACCGTCTTTCTCTCGTGGAGTAAAATGACATCCGGTTGGTTTGCCGACGGCCGTCTGCCTGACTGCACCTGAATGCAACACCAGTGCCTCCGTCCTTCCTTACACTACACAGTGGTGACAGTTTTAACAGGCCGAGTCGACAGCTCCGTGAGTTTCCGTGGTTACCTATGGTCACGCTGCCACTGAACGTAAAAAATGGCGATGCAACATGGCCGCCTCGGTTTGGTGCGTCGCCCACTTATGTATTTGTAACGACTTGTAACAACTCATTCTAAGATACGAGAAAGCTTTCATTTGTATGCAGGTGTGATTCGACTTCAGTGAAATACGTATTTATGAAAGCAATATTTGATTTTTGCTGATAAAAAGCCAAATAAGTTACATACCGGGGCTTTAAAAGTAGTTAAAGGGATAGTTCACCCTAGAATGATATTTCGCTCATTATCTACTCACCCTCATGTTGACTAAGGGCTGGAAGAAGTTTCAGAGTCCTCCGTCCCTTCTCTGAGTTACAGGGGGTCTTGGAGTAGCAGTGCATGTCCATATAACGGTTGCAAAGGGACACCAGAGCTCTTCGTAAAAAAACACACACAAAAAAAACATCCAAATACCTCCATGCTGCTCGTATGTAATGTCCGTCTTGTGCTGAAGCCCCAAATTGCGTAATTGTCCCGAAAAAAATTAAATAAGTCTATATTTTAAGCTTGTTTGTAGCGGAAGCTTCTCGAAGCTCCTCTTCCTGGTCCGTCCAAATCTCGCGTGATTCGCAGTAACCGCACTGACGCATGCTGACGCCGGCGCAAATCACGCGAGATTTGGACGGACCAGGAAGAGGAGCTTTGAGAAGCTTCCGCTACAAACAAGCTTAAAATATAGACTTATTTAATTTTTTTCGGGACAATTACGCAATTTGGGGCTTCAGCACAAGACGGACATTACATACGAGCATCATGGAGGTATTTGGATGTTTTTTTGTGTGTGTTTTTTTACGAAGAGCTCCGGTGTCCCTTTGCAACCGTTATATGGACATGCACTGCTACGCTGAGACCCCCTGTAACTCAGAGAAGGGACGGTGGACTCTGAAACTTCTTCCAGCCCTTAGTCAACATGAGGGTGAGTAGATAATGAGCGAAATATCATTCTAGGGTGAACTATCCCTTTAAGATAAAGTTTCGCGGGGGAAAAAAACTAAAAGTGCAAATAAAGGTCTGTCAACGTCATGGTTTCTCAGCAGCAGAGCTCAGTACGAACCAGTAAGAGGCAGGTGTCCACCAGGCAGAAGGTCCCCGAGCGGCCGATGCCAGCGCTGCAGTGGACGACCACGGGGCCCTGGTCCGAGTTCAGGCACCCGGACTCTCGCACTTTGAACAGGAAGTTGAGGAAGGAGGCCGGAGACTCTGGGACCCCGAAGTCGGGCCAGGTGGTGTAGTGAAAATGTAAAATCTCACGAGTCTCTTGAGTCTGTAATGAGAATAAAAACAAAAACACAGGGTTATTGTAAGTATTGTAAGTATTGTATTGTAACTTTTACTTTGAAAACTCTTCATTTGATTGATTCTTTAAATTTCTGTGCAGAGTGAGAGGAGTTTGTGCGTCCTCTATCGGAGTGGAGATCTCAGGAGGAATATTTACAGCAAGAAAAACCTGTTGCATGGTTTTTTTATTGCCGACTGACTGACTGCTGTTGTAAAGACTGTGATCCAGAGCTTTAAACTGAAAAAAAAAAAAACAGAGCGTACAGAGAGGTTTTCCAGCTCCAGCTGTCGGACGGTGTAGTACGACTTGACGTCCTCGGACACCAGGGTGAGCTTGAGGTTGGTGTCTTCAAAGATGGCGTCCCTCTCCTCCCTCTGAGGCCAGTACTGGGCACATTTAATCTGACAGAAAGAAAAAACAAAAAACACAACCCAAAGAGCATGTTACACACAGCGTGAAAGGACAGGAGGGCAAAGCATTGTGGGTAAGAAGCTGCTGCTGCTGCTTACCGAGCCTTTCTCTATGACTCTGTTGAGCATCACCACGCCGCGGGTCCTCTGCTCCCACACCATCTCCCAGAAGTGGCCACATGTGTTTGGAAGAGGTCCCTGAAAAAATAAACACGGAGTTTAGACTCAGAACAAATAATAATATAATAATAACATAATAATAAATAAATTAAAAGCTTGGAGGAATCTGTTAGTGAGGATGATAAGACAGATATTTCAAATCATTAGTCTGCTCTCGCCCAACACACACACACACACACATATCAGTTTCTAAACTTAGCTGGAAACTTCCCGACAGGGTTTCCACCAGGGATGTGTGCAGTTTTTTTTTTTTTAAACCCTTTTTTTGTTTTAGTTTCAGTCTAAAACCTCCTGAGCTCCGTCCACTTCCTGTGCAGCCGCCAAAATCCAGACGAGACAATGAGCGGCCGAAAAAGACTTTTCTTTTTTTGGCCTTTACTAGTTTTTACTCGTTTTCGTGCTTCGACAACACTCAGACATTTGTGTGGTTTTTTAGGTGGAGGTGGTGGAGGTGGAAGTGGGCGGGGCAAAAGGTCGTCAGCACCTGGACCATGTGACCCACTGAGATCTGGTTCTGACTGGATGAGGTTGTAGGCTGGAGTTTGTTTTGGTTCATCAACAACAACACTACAAATACACAACTGATCGTACAGGTAATTGTTAGTTTTAGTTTTCCTCTTAGATTTACTTTGTTATTGTTTGCCGATTCCTTTTTTGTTAATTCAACCTGTGTTTTAATATTAGATTGAAATATTTTAATAATTGTTGAGGCTTTTATGTACTTTTAATGTTTTCATGGCTTTTATTGATGTTTTGTGTCTTTACACTTTTATATATGAAGCTCAACACTGTTGTGTTTAGTTTCCAGGATCTTCTACTTTATCTCTCGATGAATGAATTTTAAAAACAACCTCTTTAAAATGAGTATTTATAGGCAAACATTGGAAACATATACTATAGTGAAGGTTTGTGCAGCTCTGAGGAGTTTTTTAGTCCTTAAAGTAAAGTACAGCTTCTCCTCCTGTGAAGACACAATGAAATTAAAATGCCAAACCAGCCAGTGAAACCCTCAAGGTAAATAAAAAAAGACGATAAAGGAGCATAAAAAAGTAGCTAAAATAAATTATGTTAAAAAACAAACCCACAACCATAGATACACATCTACCAATTGCACAATCCCGTCCCCGTGTATTGCTTTGTTATGTTTTGGTGTTGTTAAGTGTGGTTATTGTGGCTGTTTGGAAACACTCAATGATGAACACACCTATCTTAAACTAAAGCTAAAGCTAATCCAGAGCGTCCTGCCCTCCATTCATCAACACTGTCATGTCGAAGTCTGAGTCGTTTCAGACTCTGAGCCGAGTCGATCCAACAGAGTGTGGTTAGTCTGGAGGATGCTCTTTGTGGTGCTGTGACCTATTTTACCTTCGACTGAAGAAGAGTGTTTACATTCTTTAAATCCAAAACACACACACAAACACTCAGATATCAATGGAGGTAAATAAGAGAAATAACTTCAGTCTGAGAGGAGAGATACATTATAAACATCATGAAGGACCGTTGTGTTGGACTTTAATGTGTCTAATTAGTGTGTGTTAATGTTAAAGAGGAGCCACAAGTGTCTCTGTGAAAGAAACTGAAGGATATTTTAAGTCAGATTAGTGTTTTCTTGATGCAGCCGCTCACATTACATCTCATTTTTGTTATTCTATTGTTATTATATATGAAAATATACATCAATCATATCCTGGATCAGGTAAAAACATCATCTCCTCACACTCCTGTTAATGACACAACACTTCCATCTATACGCAGCTGCTCATTAATACAATTATTATCAAATATCCATAAATAGTAGGGAGAGATTCTCATCTTATCTATCTCATGATGTTACAGCATCTTTATTTCTTACTTCAAATCAGCCATAATGGAGTGTCATGACTGGACTTTATGTTTCCTATGTCAGTCCGTACTACAGATTGAAATACATTAGATCCCTGTTCATCATTCAAACTGAGAAACAATCCTGAAATATTGCAATCATGTTACAAACAAGCTGTAGATAACATCCAGGAGCTGAAGGCATTGTAGTTTATAGTGCACTTTCTAAATGGAATGTGCTTTTAGCATGCGTTTTCTTAATGAAAAAAAAGAAGGCATATTTTAGCTCAAATTGTCATGGTAAGGAGAACATCATTGTTTTTTTAGTCTTGGAACCTATTTTATTGGATTCCTTGACTCTGAAAATATACAGTTTGACACCAAATTAGTCATTAGAGCTACAACAGAAGCAAAGATATGGGCCTATATAGGGTCAAGTATGGTCAGCGGCCATTAAAAAAAAAAAAAAACGTGTTTATTTCGGATACAAAGTGTGATCTCACTTGTGTCTTAGGATAGATTTATTTGTATGACCCTAAGGTACTTCCATGCCAAAGGGGACAAGTCACTTAACCTCCCTACTAAAATAACCAGTGAGTTTTGTGTGTAAAGGAGAAATCATCATCAGAGTCCAGCTGCAGCTCAGAGCAGCAACTCCTCACGTCCACCGAGGTTATTAAAGATTTAAAATAAATAAATCTTCATTTAGTTTTTCAGTTCACTTTTTTTCCCCCTTTATTTCAGTTTAGTTTGAGTTAGTTCAACAAGTGATTAAGCAGTTTCAGTTTAGTTTTTATTTTGAGGAATTGACTCATTTTAGTTCAGTTTCTATTTACGTAGTTTTAGTTTTTCTGGTTTCAGGAGGAAAACTTTTTTCTGTCAGAGCTCTGAAGATGAACTTTGAAATTTGTGGGATTTTTTTTTTCGCTTTTCATTGCCTCCTCACGAATGTTCCCATGAGTCGTCACCGCGATACGGTACTTTTATCTGCCTGGGGGCTCGTACTGGAAATAGTCCCATATATTGGTCTGTGGCAGCAAAACTAACGAAAACTTCTTTCATCTGCGATTCAGTTTAGTTTTTGTTTGTTTTGCATCATTCATTGTAGTTTCTATTTCATTTTTTGTGTTATAGTGTTGTTCTATAGTGTATACTGTGTGTGCTGTGCTCTGTTGTCACCCTGTTGCTTACTAATTACTGATTACTCTGATGATTACTCTTATGTCAGTTTAAGGATAATTCCGGTCATTGTTGCTCCCTAAATCGTTGTCCTGATGGTCATCCAGTGTTGGGGGGAGCAAAAAACGCAATTAAAATTGATGCAGGCAAACCGGAGTTATACCATGGCTACCTGGCGCTTCTTTCAACCACAACAAACACTCCGACCGTTTATTTCTGTAAAGAAATCATCACAACAAGGAAAAAGTGTTTGTTTCTGTGGCGGGGAGAGCAGGCGCTCTGTGATCAGATAGTAATGTCTTTCCAGGATGTTTCAGAGTTCGGCTATCTGAGGTGAGGGACTACATGCAAAAACACAAAGTTTATACTGTTTATACTGTACACTATATGAGTTCAGTGGTGTCTCGTAAGGATTCCAGTCATGTACCATAGATATTTGATTGTTTTTTGAGTGTTTGTTGTGGTTGAAAGAATTGCCCCCATAGGTTAGTGTTGTCGCTATCCCTAGCGCCGTCTAGCCATGGTGTAACTCTGGTTTGCCTGCATCAGTTTTAGTCGCGTTTTTTGCTCACTGGGTGACCATCAGGACAACGATTTAGGGGTCAAAAATGACCGGAATTCTCCTTTAACTAAATTATTTTCACTGCTAGTTTTAGTTTTCATGACCTATAACAACCCTCCACACTCACCTGAGTGAGGATGTAGTTCCTCTGCGCCTCCTCCACTGTGATGAGGCTGGCGTTGATGTAGTCGTTCGTCCCCAGCTGCAGACATATTCTGCTGTGGTCGACTGAAGCAGGACGAGGAAGAGGAGGAGGAGGAGAAAACAGAAATATAACTCATGTAAATACGTCTCGCTTGTGTTTTTCACATGTGTCACAAACCTCCTGGGAGTAAAAAAAGTGCAATTCTCAGATCAACAAATCTGTAGAGAAACGAGACTTGAGGCGTCGGCTTGTCTTCAGATATCCAGAGAAAAAAAGTAAACAACATCGAGAAGTTTCAGGCTCGTTCTTGTCACATCACATTGAAAAGTAAATTAAAATAAATTTAAAAAAACACTAAACAACAAGCAGCAGATACAGAAACACTAACAGTTTGCAACCCACTCTGTCCAAAATTTGCATAGTTCATTCAGTGTGAAAGAGAGGAAACCACAGGGCTCAGCTGCTGGATCGTGACAGAACAGAAAAGTTTATTTTGCAGTTCAAAAAGTCTGACCTGCACCAGTTATTCTGGGATGGAAACACTATCTAATAGGAGATATAAGACAAGAGTGGAGTGTAAAAACGTGCTCAAAAACCTTCTTTGTCAATAAATGGTTGTGATCGGAATATGAAGTGAACTCCCGCACATTATAAATGTTGATTCATTTACACAATATTCAGATAAACACAACTGAATATAACTAATCTCTCACTCCAACTATCTAAATTCATCAATAACAACAACGAATTTTGAGACGATTTTTATATTTCCAGCCTGATCTCCTCATAGAAGTCACATCCTTTTTATTAATTTTTTTTTTTTTTTTTTTTACGTTAGTCCCTCCATAGTGAAGCAATGCTCTGCCCTGTTGTGTAATAATAACCCTGTGTCATTGGAGGAGACCATTACAGTGTTTATTGCTCCTTTCAGACACTTTTGTGTGTAACTGTGGACGGGCGACTTTCTCGGCCGATGTCTGAACAGACCAAACAGCGTGGGTGGGGCGCGTTACCAAGAGTCGCTGAATGACTGAGTGAGTGTTGTTAATTTAAATGAATATTTTAAAATGTTAAACGTGAAAAAAAAGTGCAACAGAGGAGAACAGACAGAGAGAGAGAGAGAGAGAGAGAGAAAGACTCACTCACATGGACTAACGTCTCTGTAGCGGTTCCGACTCTTGTTTTCGGGGGATTTGGCGACCTTGCAGGGGAGGTCACATGACTGCTGACGGATGTCCTGCAACACAGCAGAAGAACATGTTGCATTAACATCTCATTTATGTTACATTAAAGGTCCAGAGGAACATGAATAATGCAGGAGGCCGCCGCACTAAAACACAACCCGGGAATGTGTATAAAAATATTTTTTTAAATCCTGAAGGGGCGTAGAAGCCGGTGATGACGATGATGATGCTTGAACTCAAACTCACCATCAGTGAACTGCTCACACTGTAGATGTTCTATGACCTAGTAGTCCTATAAAGAGGTTAATGTGTGTTTGTGTTTGTGTTTGTGTTTGTGTTTGTGTGTGTGGGTGGGTGTTAAACATGTTCACATGCACACGTCTGTTAAACTGTGCAGTGATGATTGACAGCGAGCTGGAGTCTGTGGATGTTTTGTGCAACAAACTGTGGACAACATTTACTTAATTTACATTAAAAATGTGAAGAATGTATAAAATATGTTACGTCTATCTATTAATCAACAGACAGAAAATCAACTGACGTCTAATACTGATCAATTTATGTGAAACTGTGAGAATTTGCTGCTCATCTTTTTTCCAGTTTCATAATACACTCAATATTTGGGGTTAATGACATCAGCTGATGGATGGTTTAGTAGATTATAAACAATAAACTACAAAAAAAGGCTCCAGATTAATTGATAATGAAAATCGTCATTAGGTTGAGCCCAAAATAAAAAGTTAAAAGTAGCTACAAAGTGCAGACATACACAATGCATAACAGTACAGTATGTCAGTCAAATGGGGACCTTTACAGTATAAAGGTGGTTCAAGGATTAGTCAGTTGATTGATTAGCTGACCAGAAGCTATTGGAAAGTTGGTTGATCAGTTTAGTATACAGTAATTTAAAAAGATGAAATTCTCTAGTTCCAGTTTGAAAAAAGTGAATATTTCCTGGTGTTTCCTGCTCTATAAGATCAGAAACTGTAAAATACATCGATAGAGACAGATAAATATAGATATATGTGTGTAATGTGACACAGGAAACCTGTAAATAATGACAACTATGAAGCTGTTAACAGGTGTTTTGTATCTGGGGTATAGAGATCTGGCATGAATGAGTAGGCTAATTATTGTTCTAAAAGAAAAAAGTTACCAATAATGTTCTGATAATCACCTGATCGATCAATCGGTTAACCCCTTCAGCTCTACATGACAGTGAACTGCTGGTCAAACTACAAACCTGACTCTGGGGAATGACTGATCGGTGCTTTTCTGACGATTCTATCATTAATGGCGAATAATATGACATCGATAATCAATACTACTTGTAGTGGACCCATGCTTGATCAATCACTCTGATCAGGTTTTAGTAGATGAGGTGTTTTTACAGCAACAGGACCTTTGCTCGTCGTGCAGCCAGCCGGTCCCAGATGTGAGGACTTCCTCCTGACTGAGATATAGCAGCTACACGTGCATCAAACAACCGAACCGGATCAATGACGGGATCTGGTTCTGGTTCTGGTTCTGGTGCTGTTGGGTTTGAGAGACTCACCAACCAACCAACCAATCAATCAACCAATCAATCAATCAATCATTGGACTGGTCCGAGCAGACAGGACCCTGGGGGCTACTACTACTACTACTACTACTATACTACTATTACTACTTCTACTACTACTACAACACGACTACATGTAGCCAGCCGGCCGGTCGGTCGGTGGGTCCAGCGGCCTGTCTCCACCTCTCACGCCGGCGCACGGAGCTCCTTACCTGGTAGACGCTGCTCCAGCTCCCGGTCTCATCGATTTCCCGAAACTCGGCTTCCATCGCTGCTGCTGAGTGCTGACAGTCCAGCTGCCACTCCTTCTTCTTTTTTTTTTCTTCCTTTTTACCTCCTCTTTCTTCTCCTCCTTCTTCCTCCTTCTTCACCACCGGTAGATTATTATCTCCCAACAGTGTCCGCTGCCGTCGGTATCGCACAACAACTGTTCCTCCGCCGCCACTTGTTCGGTGATTTCTCCGTAGATCACCGTGTTAACCTCCGGCCTGCTGCTCCGAGCGGAAACACGCCGCTGGCTCCTCCCACCACCGCCGCGGGGAGCTCCGTCCGTCCGTCCGTGCGTCCGTCCGTGCGTCCTTGGCCGGTGAAATGAAACGACAGAAATGAGCCTTTTTTCCCCCTCTTTTAATTCCCTTTCGAATATAAAAGCAGGATTTTTAAAAGGTGTGTCTTTTTTCACACCAGGATGTGAGACTTTGTTTAGTCCGAGTCACTTCTTCACACTTCAGTGTTTCTGTGGCGGCTGTAGACTCCAGAGGAGGAGCCCTAGGTTTCTGGGGGCTTTTTTTTTTTTAAAACGTTTTTTTTTTTTTCTTCAGTACTTTATTTAATACTGTATCATGTACAATTGTTAACAAAAGGACAGATATTAGGGAACTAAAAGTAAAAATAACACTACAGAAATTATTTAACTTTTACTTGATATTTGACATTTTAGTTGGCTTTATGTAGCCTAACCCACCTCCAATAATTGTGGTTTTATGTATTCCTCTTAAACCGATGATTAATATGACACTAAGTATGGTCTTTATGTTTAAAAAAAAGGTCAGGTTCAATATTAGGTATTGCGTTTCCTGTTTCATTTCATCAACAGGCACAGATAGCCCAGGTTGAGTCCTGTTTTATTTAACTTTTACTTCATATTTGACATTTTAGTTGGCTTTACATATCATCATCTCTTAAAAATAGACATTTTAGCTTTCAGTGTTTGATTTACAAGATTCATTTGTTAATATTTTGACCACAAAGTCCTCATTTTGTGTTTTGTGTTAATATTTGGTGAGGGAGTGGTTGTGTATGTTCTGTATGTGTGCACAACATGGGTTTGTGATTTCAACACAACAGCACAATGACACAAATGATGCATATTTTACTGTTACTTGTATAATAATATATTTAGATGCATAATGCCTGTTGACTTTTTACCTCATTATTTCCCACTTATGGTAGTCTACTGTAACAAATACAATGTGTGTGATATTGTTGTGACAGCCATCTGATTTTTATTCAATATGCCTATATTCCTTATGAAATATTATGATATTGTACAGTTTCCCATTTTCCCCTTTTATCCTTCTGTTAACATTTACTGAGGGAGTGGTTGTGTATGTTCTGTATGTGTGCCAATGATACAAATGATGCATATTTTACTGTTTGTGCTTGCATAAATCTTAATCTAATCGTATTCGTATTCTTTTCGAATATAATTTTCACTTTGTAAGTCAAAATTTAGACATTTTATTTAATCATTTAAACCTATAGCGTAAAAATATCCTGTTGTTTGTCCGATTTTTATTGAATAATATTCTTTTCACGGGTTCTGATCATTTTTGAAAAACTGATCAAGAGAAGAGGTTTGTTTCTCCAGCACGAAATAAGGTAAATTTATTAAGAATCAGTGGGAATAAGAGGAAACAGCGAAGTACAATATCGGTTAAGGATAGGGCACATTGATTATTATTGGAAAGCATAATACAGGATTATACTGTCAGGACAGCAGAACATTTACTTTGTTATGCACAAATTACACAAACTATAGGGTATATTACACACATACAATGTGTATAAAATTATAAAACAAACAAAACAAAGACTAGGGCTTCTTTTGTAAACAGTTTAATGGCATTTTTCTTTTTCATAAGATTGAGGGTTTTTATGAAATGAAGAAATTCATTATGAAACATGTAAAACCTAGGAGTCGATTTTAGAAATGTAGGCCTACATACACACTGTAACCATGAGAATGTATATTGTTGATGAGAAAGTCATTTTCCAAATTATCTGTGACAAGTCCACACATGACATCTTCACGAGAGAAGAGATTCGGGTGGATCGATATGAAGCCAGTCATGAATATCAGTCCACAAGAACTTGAAAAATAGAAGAAACAGTGATGTGTGTTTTTAACAGGGCTCGGCCCCGAGTCGGGAGCGCGCACGCACAGAGACGTGACGGTGGTGTGTTTATGTCCAATCCGTGGAGTCAGTGCTGCTGCTGTGACCTGCTGCTGATTTTAGTTCACGAAATATTCCCGCTGGTTAAATTAAAAAGAAAAAGACAGAAACTCGTATCAGCGGATACTATGAAGATATTTTAAAAAACTATAAACACGCGCGTCCCCGAGGTGAGCGCGCACACAGTGAGGTCATCATCATGGATTAGGACCGTTGGTGTCGGTGCAACTACCGTTAGCCGCTAGCAGCTAAAGCTACTTTAGCCCCACTCACTCACGGCAGCGACAGGTATTATTGTGTGTTATGTAAACTCATGACAAGTCCTTCTGTGTGTTTGTTGTCCTCCTCCGGCCCCGTCCGATCCGTCCACTTCATATATTTATATACAATATGACTGTTGTTGTTTCCTGAGTTGTTGCTGTTGTTGTTGTTGTTGTGTAGCGTTGGCGTCGTTAGCCCTCTGCTGCTGCTGCCGCCGCTGCTAAGCTAATGTGTAGCTATAGTAGTTATTGCCTCCCAGTGGTGGAAAAAGTGTTCAAATCTTTTAACGGTAAGTTAAGTCTGCTGCTTAAGCAACACTAATGTTAAAAAAACAATAACAATACTGCTTTAAAAGTGTCAGTCCTACACTGGAGAACGGGTAAAATCTGTCTGTTGCTGTATAGATTTACCTGTAAGATGTATTTAATACAGTGGGGGAAATAACTGCTGCTACAGTGTGTTGCATTTCTAAACTAAAGCTAATTATGTTCATGCATTAATCAAATGTTTGACATGGGAAATGTTAATCTGGTCACAAATAGAATACCAATATGATTCATTCAAAAATATAGTATTAAAATAACATATGACTCAAATTAAAGTGAAGACACTTAGAATATTATCTTGAGCAGAAAAAAATAGTTGATGAATTGATAAATCAATCAAAATAGAGACAATCTGGAATTATTCTGATAATCAATTCATCTTTTATGATCAATTTAAGCAAAAAATACCAAACTTTTAATGCGTCTGACTTCTCCAGTGTGAGGATTTGCCTTTTTAAAACTAATACTCTGTTAAAATGTCCACCCACCCCATGTTTTATATACTATTATGAAAGTATTATTCAGTAAATTGTGCATTATTTGTGTCACTGTGCAGCACAAGTCTTCTGTTGAAATTTTACACTCATTACAAACCCATCTTGTGCACACACACACAAACACACACACACACAGTATCTTAAGTGTGTAAACATGCTGATATGTTTCACTCACTGTTCCCTCCTGATGATTGCTCTCATCAGTGCTTTTCTGTTTATTTTTTTATAGATTCCCTGAGTAGTTTGAGATCCTCGAGCGATTGTCAAGGCAGCATGGCTCCCAAAGACATCATGACCAATTCTCACGCCAAATCCATCCTCAACGCCATGAACTCGCTTCGCAAGAGCAACACACTCTGCGACATCACTCTGAGGGTGGAGAGCACAGATTTTCCAGCTCACAGGATCGTCTTGGCTGCCTGCAGTGACTACTTTTGTGCCATGTTCACCAGCGAGGTAACACTGAAAATCTTCATTTATTGACCCCTCAACACAAACGCATAAATATTTCAAAGAATTGTATCTCTGCTCTGCAAAATCTATCCCACATGGCTTGATTAAAATGTTCTGTTATGTTAAAATGATCTGTGTTTAGTCTTTCCTGAAGTCTTGAAGCTTTGAAGTAAACCTTTAACAGCAATGGTCTTTGTTTTGTTTGTGGATCCTCAGCTTGCAGAAAAGGGGAAGTCTTTCGTCGACATTCAGGGGCTCAATGCGTCGACCATGGAGATCCTGTTGGACTTTGTCTACACAGAAACAGTGTTAGTCACCGTGGAGAACGTTCAGGAGCTTCTCCCAGCAGCGTGTCTGCTGCAGCTGAAAGGTGGGTGGACGAGAGCCGAGAGCGTGCTGCTGCTGCTGCTGCAGCTGCAGCGACAGAGCGTCTGCAGGTCTTTACAAGTGTTTGACACAACATTTATAAAAGTGCTGAATACAGCGGTTCTCATTTAGCCGTGTTAATGTTATTGTGTCTGAACTCACTCAGGCTGTTGAAAAGACCTAAAGCCACCTATAAACTAAGAAATGTGATTGTTGGACATGTGATTATAAACTGTGTCCAAAGGCTCTGCTGTTCTTCTAAGATTTTTAATTTTAGCAAAAATTGTATTTTCCTTTTTTTATATTAGTTTCTCCATTCATCCATTTTTTACCTCCTATATGAATCCAGATGGCATTAATGTAATGAACTATATAGTTATTAGTGGACTGGTAGGTTCAATAAAGAACCGTCAATGTCTGATGAAGGGCCCGGGCCCGAAACGTCACATGTGGTGCTATTCTCTTAAACATTCGGGAACATACTCTACCTTTCACCCTCTATTTTTCCTATTTTTGATTCACTCTTCAGGGCTCCAGACTAACATTTTTTACTAGGAGATTTTTTTTTACCCCTAACTTAAAGCCCCAGTATGTTTGGCTTTTTATTAGCAAAAATCAAATATTTCTTTCATAAATACGTATTTCACTGGAGTCGAATCACACCCGCATACAAATGAAAGCTCGTACCTTAGAATGAGTTGTTACAAGTCGTTACAAATACATAAGTGGGCGACGCACTGAACCGAGGCGGCCATGTTGCATCGCCATTTTTTACGTTGAGTGGCAGCGTGACCGTAGGTAACCACGGAAACTCAGCGGAGCTGTCGGCTCGGGGGGAAAGTTTTCCAGGTAGCGCCTGTTAAAACTGTCACCACTGTGTAGTGTGAGGAAGGGCGGAGGCACTGGTGTTGCATTCAGGTGCAGTCAGGCAGACGGCCGTCGGCAAACCAACCGGATGTCATTTTACTCGACGAGAGAAAGACGGTAAAACTTGGGTCAGGTAAACAATACGACATCACCATGACAACATATTGTCAGGCCTGTATTGTTTTGCCTCGTGCTGGCGGACCACTTGTTTACATAGACGCTTGTTTATCCTGTTACATGCAGCGTCTGTTGTCTGTCTGACGTCTGCCCGATTTCACGTGAATGCAACATCAAGAATACGTTCAGATATGCAACCGCACCGCTAGATGGGGGGAATTCCTACACATTATACCTTTTTAAAATTTTAGGAGCGCAAGCGGAAAATTCAGGGGCGCACACTGTAAATCCACTTGCAAATCAAATATTCACATTTCCTTCTCTTTCATGATCCTCACACACATTGGTCTGACACCTGTAATGACAAATTCCAGATTCTTTCCTTCCTTTTATGTTTCACCAGTGCTAAAAATAAAAGAGCAACTTTACTGGTCGTACATGCACAAGTAGATGAAAATTTTTCTTGAACTGTCTCAAAATGTAGGAGCAGTCTGGAGCCCTGCTCTTCTTTGTGGGTCAGGGTTAATTTAATTGTTTGGAGAATGTGCTTGTCTTGTGATAAATAATCCTCTCATCCCTGCTGGTTTTTATACTGTCATATTTTGGCCAGTATAAATAAGAAGCAGGTATTAAATGTCATTGTGGTATTTTAAAAAAAGACACAAAAGTCTTCCAAAGTCTTGAAGGAGTTATTTGTAAGTTGTATAGCCAGCGTTATTATGGACATCTGTGAACCAGAACCAGAATCAGAATCAATCTGTTCATCCTTTTACTCACTTAGGGCTAAAGTTAACACCACCCGCTTCCAGAACAAAACCACTGTTTTCCACATCAAGTATCTCAGTTTAGACATTTCTAAGTTCAGATTTATTTTTACAATCATGCTGCTTTTCAATGATACACATGTGCAAATACAAATATATATATGTATATATAAAACTTGTATATTTGTTCTCCCCAGGGGTGAAAAGAGCATGTTGTGATTTTTTGGAGAGTCAGCTTGATCCCTCCAACTGTCTGGGTATTCGTGACTTTGCCGAAACTCACAATTGCCTTGACCTGATGCAGGCAGCTGAGCTCTTCTCCCAAAAGCATTTCTCCGAGGTGGTGCAGCACGAGGAGTTCATGCTGCTCAGCCAGACCGAAGTGGAGAAGCTCATAAAATGTGACGAAATCCAGGTAGGAGAACTCACTGAGCTTTTTGGTGTGGGTGTGGGTGTGTGTGTTTGGTGTGCTGAAACAGATCTAGTGTGTGTTTACCTGCTGTAACTGTGAAAGTTAAAGGGGTGCTTCACCCAAAATCGATAATTCACCAATTTTCTACTCACTGTCATGCCAAGTAGGGATGTCATGATTACTTGCTTTCACTATTAAACGGCCCACTTAATTCATCCTAAATGCCGTCACTTCCCAAAAAATATAATGTCGGAGCCATATCGACACACGTGCGCCAAAATAAAGGTAAACGCTCAGATACTGGTCCATTTAGTTAACGTAACATTGAATTGGTTGGAATTTAAATATTAGTGTGTCATTTATATTTAAAACAAAACAGAAAACGATTAAAATAAATGTAAACATTTGGTAGAGATAACAATTTATGAACTGAATATTTCAAACCCTTCCTCTTGGGGATTAAGAATTGGTCATATATTAATAGATACTTGAAATATTTAGTGTAAACAATGAGTAATGTAATTATGATTATTGATTTTACACATTCATAGTGTTGTGAAATTAATTAATGTTAATAATTGATAATCATGATAATCGTAACCCCGTGATTATTTCTCTGACAATAATCATACCAAGAAAATGTATAATCGTGACATCCCTAATGCCAAGGAAGGGTTTGGAGAACTTTCAGAGTCATCAAAACGCTTTAGGAGTTCCAGGGGTGGTCCGGCTGGCAACAGGTTTTCATATAAAGGTGGCGGATAGAGCTCACTTTTGAATCGTCCAAAACACACACTATGAAACATCCAGATACCTCCATACTGCCCACCCAACCGGGTTATTTTAATAAAACAATCATTCAACTCTGATAACTCAGGTGTCAGACAGTAACGTGTCCGTGTGAATAACCAGACAGTACTTCCTTCTGTCACAGTTGTGAGACCTTTTGGCTTTACCAGAATTACGGCTCATTCGCAAATAACACCTTTCAATGGAAACACCTGCAAATAGCAATTTTACTCGAAAATTTTAGAAATATCTCTTCTATTTTGTGAAAACCTGTAATGGAAACTCAGCTAATGATGTGAAGATGCCAAAAAAGACGTCCTGATCCCTTGACAGTTTTCATATTGTCTCTCAAACACAGAGAGTGTGAAAAGAGAAAAGCAAGTACCAACCTGCTGTAATCTCACTCTGTGCCCCCCTTCCTCCTCCTCCTCCTCCTCCTCCTCCTCCTCCTTCTCCCCCTTACAGTCCCACTCAGGTTTACAGATCGGGGGCTGACAATGAAATTGCAGAGAAGAGAATCTGATTTAAGTTTTCCTTTTGTTCTCAGGAAATTCCTAAACCCAAACCACACGCTTTGCTTTGTGAAAACACAGTCATTATCACACCATGATTTATAGATCATCAGTTCCCTCCGATGCCTCTTCCTGTCACTTTTCTTGTTGTTTTTTTTAACATAAGGCTAGACCATACATGTAAATCACAGTCACGCGTGATGTGCCCTCTGTAACTGGGATTTAGCATGTGAAGAATTTAAAGTGAGATCTTAAAGGATAATTACCGTTTTTTACAATCTGGACCTTATTTCTAGCATAAAATACGATCATTTACTCACCCAGATAACTTTAGTGTCTTTATAAGTCATTCTGACGAAATTAGCTTCAGCCGAGAGCCGCGTATGTCCATATAATATGAGTCTACAGGGCAACGCAATGCAGTCTCTAAATAACACATTATCTGCCACGAAACTCGTTCATTTCACCAATATTTTGTTATGATATGCTAGTGCTATTCCCCTCTGAGTCCGGGGTTAGCTGTTATCAACATCCGGCGTCTGTAGGTTGACCTGCTAACCTCTGACCCAAATGATCGTATTTTATGTTAGAAATAAGGTGCAATTATTGTGTCTTTAATGCAGCTGTGATTTCCTCCCGCTGTGTTTTCAGGTGGACTCGGAGGAGCCCGTGTTTGAAGCCGTGTTGAACTGGGTGAAACACAACCGAAAAGAGCGAGAGCCCTACCTGCCCGACATGCTGGAGTTTGTTCGAATGCCGCTGCTGACCCCGCGCTACATTACAGATGTCATTGATGCCGAGGTGAGCCACCGGGCGACACACTCCAGCAGCAGCAGCAGGAGGTTTTTTTGCAGCGTGTGATAATAATTACATGCCGAGCTTCCAAGTAAATGAGCATGTGTTGATGTATTTATTGGAGTGTGCTGTCATAATTACGCTTGTTTTGACACGTTCCAGCCCCTGATTCGCTGCAGCCTGCCGTGTCGAGACCTCGTCGACGAGGCCAAGAAATTCCACTTAAGACCGGAGCTGAGGAGTGAAATGCAGGGCCCACGCACACAAGCCAGATTAGGTAACGATCCTGTTTACCAGAACTCTTGTGTATGAATTTTATAATCCACATTGATAGAAAACTGATTGATTTTGGTGCACCTCCATCCACAACACCACTTTCCTCCTCAGACGCTGCTCTTACAGCCTTTGTTACCTTATTAGTGAGAGGTTTGATTTTACTCAAGTGGAAATGTCCAACTCCTCCTTCGTATACATTATGGATAATTGTTTATTTGTGAGGATCCCCATTAGCTGTGCTCTAGAGAGCAGTGGTTCTCAAACTTTTTCACATCAAGGAGGATCCCGAAATTGACACACATTAGACCATGGACCCTCATTGGACAAAATTTTGAAGCAAACACCAGAAATACACAAATAATTTATTCTGAGACTGAAGAACGTTACTTTTTTGTACATTCAAATTAGGGCTGCTCAATATTGTAGAGACATTTCTGGGGGAAAAAAGTGGTACAATTTCTCCAAAAACGTTCAAACACTTCTAGGAAGAAGTGGTAAAAATTTTCCAAAAAAATCTAGAAAAAAGTGGTAAGATTTTATTAAATGAATAAATAAAAAGTAAAAAAAAAAAAAAAAAACTCAAAAAGAAAGTTTAAGCCTACTTTGAGAACCACTGCTCTAGAGCACAGCTAGTCTTACTGGGGTAACACATTTAAGACATACAGTACATTTACAATCACGAAATGAATAAGTCAACAAAACCTTGAATTAAATTATTATTAAATCTTTACAATAGGTATGAATCGTCATCCTAAATCAAAGAACATATATAAGACACTCCAATGCACAGTGGTTATGAAATAAAGAGGCAAAACAAATCAAGAAAACTCACATAAGCCTACATAAAACCCAGTGTGTGTACACATGTGTTGTCTTCCAAGATGTTTCTTTATTTGCTTTTTAGATACTGATGTCTGTGTTGATAACTTTGTTAGACTTGAAAACATTAGGAGCGTTTTGACGAGCTCCCCTAGAACATTTTATAAGATGCAGGATCCTGTTTTATGTCCGTTCCAAGAGCTGGACTTTCCAGTTATTCCCGAGTGACTCATTTGGTATTTCAGTAGTCTTATTAAAGTTGTGGCATGACCTCGAACTGACCAGCAGCTATTACTTTATTCTTTTTTTTGTTTATTTATTTTATTTTACTTTATGTTGTTATTATTCATATATCTTTACAATTCTATGTTATTAAGCTCTTATCTTTAGTCTTTGACTTGTCCTTTAGTTTGTAGTATTTGTCCTTTCTTGGCTCTCTTCTCTTTTTTTTTTTTTTTTTGGGACTCATCATTTCTCCACTGACCAATGCTACTGTAATGTTTATATGATAAGATAATCCTTTATCCGTCCCACGATGGGGAAATGCACAGGGTTGCAGCAGCAGACAAGAGCACAGATAATAAACAGCAACATCAGTAAATAAGAAAGCAGTGTTTGAAATGGAGTATTATTATAAAAGAAGAAAAATATATCTAATAATTATCTGTTCTATTTGAAAATACCAATAAACAGATTGTCGTGTGTCTTTTCAGGTGCCAAAGAAGTCCTGTTGGTTATCGGAGGGTTCGGCAGCCAACAGTCACCGATCGACATCGTGGAGAAATATGATCCGAAAACACAAGAGTGGAGCTTCCTCCCTGTGAGTAACCGAGCAACACGGCGATGGTCGAGAGCCGAGTGACTGTCGTTGTGTTTGATCTCACACGACGCCCGTTTTGTCTTGGACAGAACATCGCAAGAAAGAGACGATACGTGGCCACGGTGTCGCTCCACGACCGGGTCTACGTGATCGGAGGCTACGACGGCCGGTCGAGGCTCAGCTCCGTGGAGTGTCTGGACTACACGGCGGACGAGGACGGCGTCTGGTACACCGTCGCCACCATGAACGTGCGGCGCGGCCTCGCAGGGGCCACGACGCTCGGAGGTGAGGGAGTTATTTCAGACCTGCACGGACAGGTGTAAGATTTATTTATTCATTGAAGCCTTTATTTCAAACATGTAAGGTAGTATAAATAGAGACTGACAAAAGACAAAGAAAACAACAAGAAGAAGCGAAAAAATAAAATAAAATAAAAGTTGATGAATAAGTATTTCCTCTGACACGACTCCTCCTTTCAAACATGTTAGCAATCTTAACATGTGAAAGGGAGTAGGAAGAAGTAAAAAAAAAACTTATATGCTCCTACTCCTTGTGCTTTTTATCATATTATCCTCTAATAATTATTGTCAATGTTACTTATCAATACATCAAACTAACAAAAAAAATGATATATAATCTATTTGAGACATACATACACCCATATACAGATCACTATGCATTCATATTCAGCCAATATGTCTCTATATACAACCCATATACAGTCCTATTTACACACATACAGTATGTACATGTGAATATACACCTACACCTAAATGTATGCACACAAATCCAAATTCATACATTTACACTCTCATTCTTCACCCATCAATGTTTCTATACCTAGTAAAAATTACCTCCTTATTTTTCCTTTTGAAATGATTATGTTTTGGCTTAAATTATTCCATAATTTTCCGCCATAAATTGAGATACACAGTAGCTCTTTCTTGTCGTGCGTATACGCCACATTTTTAAGTTGAGATGTCCCTTGAATTATAGCCCCCCTCTATTCCAAAAAACATTTTCTGTATGTGTCCAGGTAATAGTTTATTACTTGCCTTGAACATAACCTGTGCAGTTTTTATACTTCTCTATTTGTTCCGTCTCATCTTCTTTTCATCAGATATGATCTACGTGGCCGGAGGGTTCGACGGCAGCCGGCGTCACACCAGCATGGAGCGATATGACCCAAACATCGACCAGTGGAGCATGCTGGGAGATATGCAGACGGCTAGAGAGGGAGCTGGTCTGGTGGTGGCCAGCGGGCTGATATACTGTCTAGGTATGGAGAAGAATAATCCTGTCGTATCAGAGCTGGATCGGTTTGTTTTGTATTTGCTAATTTCTCATCTAATCTGGTTTAAAAAAAAATGTCAGAAAACAATGAGACGGTGTAGTGAGGTGGAGCGTCAGGCCTAAACCCAAAGAGGTTCAGTTAACACCAAAAAAATGAAATGAAATTACATTCGAGAAGCTGAAACCTCGACCTCACTCCATTTCTAGTTCTTTGTTGACTTTGTCAGAGACACAACTAGACTTCACTCTGGTCCTGCTGGGAAAGTTTCCCTCAGATACTGAGATCCACAAACAGACGGTTCAGACGCTGCTGCTGTTTTTTCTTTGTTGTACAAAAATCTAGTTTTGTTGGTTTAAAAGCCTTGAAAGCATAAAGAAACAAGTCGGTCTGCAGCGAAACATAAAGAATCTCACACAGAAACAGCATCTAGTGATTTATTTATTTGATTAAAGCAGGAAGACGACGTTACGCTAACCCTGTGCTCAGAGCTGAGAGCTAAGAGAAACAACCCATTTAAACACAGGGAAAATGAAAAGAGCTCCGTCAGCACCTCATAAGCTGCAAGCAAAACAAAACAAGACAAAAAAAAACATAATTAACCTCATTCAGTTATTTCTCACAGCTGAACCGAACCCAGAAATAAAACACACGCCACATCGCAGCAGCAGCAGCAGCTCGCTGGTTTTAATTTCTCCACACAGATGCTCGAGGTGCTGTTTAACTGGATATGATTGATTCACATAAACTGGAAACTTAATGAAACAACATAAATAAAAACAAAGACGTCATTAGCACCAACTTCAAATCATCACTGGAGACACTGAAGTCTGCTACAGGTGGATTTATTCATCTCATTTCCATCCCAGACGTCACATATTATACACAGAGTAGATGCTGTAATAGTTACAGGGTATCCGCGGGGTCTTAAAAAGTCTAAAATTTGAAAATCTAAATTTTAGGCCTTAAAATGTCTTTAAATTTGTTGAATTATTGTGTTCAAGTCTTAAATAATTTTAGACAGGTCTTAAATTTTCTTATGCCCACCATGGGCGAGCATTTCACTCGCATTTGCCCCTAAAAAAAATACATGACGTGAACCGGGAAAATCACAAAAAAGAAAGAGCACAACCTGCGATTGGTCAAAAACTACAAATCCCACAATTCTCTGGCCTCAACAATAACAGTAGTTAGTGTAAGTAAGGGAGCGTGGAGCTGTCGGTGAAAAGAGGAAGCAACGCCACGTCTGGTCCTGTTCTATGTTGTTCGTTCACACCGTAACCGTTTATTTGTTACGTCCGCGGTGTAAAAGGCCGTAACGCAAAGACGCAATTAGGCGCGAATTCGCACTGGGCGACGCGGTACACGCGATTTTTTTTGGGCGACGGGACCATCGCGTCTTCGTCTATTTCATCGTGTTTTGAACACCCACAACCCCCTTGTGGGTGTTCCCACCAAACAAGAGGAACGCTTTTTTCACACTCGAGTTTTGACGCGCGACCAAACGCGAGATACGCGATTTTGTCCCTCGTTTTGACTCGTGAGTCGTGACCAAACGCCGCCGTCGTTTCTGGTCCATGACGGCGAGTTCCGGGCTCGGCTGATGAGCTACAGAGACTTTAGAGTCAGAGAGGAGCAGTGCGTCGCTGTGTCGGACTGTTTGGATTTAATGAAGAAGCTGCACAGAGTCAGGTGAGCAGAAACCTGCAGAGACCCTGAGTTAACTGACAGCTCAGCAGGAGCAGCAGCAAACACCGTCGACTCGCTGCAGGTCACACAGCATGAAGCTGCACGAAGCCAAACAGCAGAGACTTCAGCTCTGTGTCAACTTTACCTTCAAGGGTGGGGAACTGGTTAAAAAAGATAGTTCTCACTTTGTCCAACAAATCCTCAGATCTCCATCGATGTTGGATTTACCGTCAAATAAGAGGAGAAGAAAAGCAGAAAGTTGGTGCAGTGCAGAAGCTGAAACCAGAGAATTTTTCTAATAATACAACCCAATGTTGAAAAATAAGGAAGAACCCTGTCAATAATAAGTAGTGTACTCACAAACTGTAGTTAATTAGGGATTCAAATCTGGGCTTATGCTGCGTTCGAGTCTTCACAGCGTTCAAAGAGACGCACCTGACCACGCCAGAATAACCAAAAACATGGCGGACCGGGACAAACTTTGCATTCAAACTGCATCATGTGAGGCATAAAAACTTTACAAAGGGCACAAATACAATTTAAAAGAGAACGTTTCAATGTATTTTGGCATTTAAATGCATTTTAATTGATGTTTTACCGTTGACGTTGTGCCTCTGCACGGGTGCAGATTGTTGTGTGACGTCAGACAACTTTCTTGGCAAAGTCCGGGTTGATTTTTTTTCTCCGGCTTGAGGTGGGGTTCGATTGCGCTTTTTCAAGTCGGAGGTTGGAAAGATCCGTCTTTCCGATCTGTAAACCTTCAAGACAGTGAAGGCATCAGGCTTGACTTCAACATTACTTTCCTAACTTTGTAAAACATTGTTGCTCTGTTTGTTGTTGCTAAAACGTGATGTAGAACGGGTCATAAACGTAGAAGTGAAGTTAATAGATCGGCGTCATGGATCGGCCTCATTCTCCAAAACCCGATCTGGCTTTTTAGTCAATTATCTGGGCCGATATCTGATCTAAATATCGGTATTGATGCACCAGTGAGTTTGTACAGGTTGAAATATGTGCAGCAGCAGAGTCATACTTGGATTATTGATGATCATAAAATTACAATAACGTCCCTGAACATGTCGCGTCTCTGTCGTCTCCTCTCAGGTGGTTATGACGGACTGAACATCCTGAACTCAGTGGAGCGGTACGACCCCCACACGGGACACTGGACCAGCGTCACGCCGATGGCCACCAAGCGCTCAGGTGGGTGAGGTTAAAAGGATAGTTCACCCAAAATTCAAATTGCACTCATTATCTACTCATGTCGACTAAGGGCTGGGAGAAGTTTCAGAGTCCTCCGTGGCTTCTCTGAGTTACAGGGGGTCTCGGCGTAGCAGTGCATGTCCATATAACGGTTGCAAATGGATACCAACTGTCTTCATAACAAAATGACACACCAAAAAACATCTAAATACCTCCATGCTGCTCGTATGTAATGTCCGTCTTGTATTGAAGCCCCAAAATGCGAAATTGTTCCGAAAAAAATTAAATAAGTCTATATTTCAAGCTTATTTTGTAGCGGAAGCTCCTCTTCCTGGTCCGTCCAAATCTCACGCGATTTGCTCCGGCGTCAGTAATCGCACTGACGCCGGCGCAAATCTCACAAATCTCACATATTACATACGAGCACTATGGAGGTATTTGGATGTTTTTTGGTGTGTCTTTTTGTTACGAAGACAGTTGGTATCCATTTGCAACCGTCATATGGACATGCACTGCTACGCCGAGACCCCCTGTAACTCAGAGAAGACACGAGGACTCTGAAACTTCTCCCAGCCCGTAGTCGACATGAGGGTGAGTAGATAAGTGTGAGTGAACTATCCCTTTAACAGACGTAGGAACAAAGTCAGTGTAAAACTGTGAGTGTGACTCTGTTTTTATCTTGAGACTTGTTCTCCTCTGTCGTCAGGAGCCGGAGTGGCGTTACTCAACGACCACATCTATGTGGTGGGAGGCTTCGACGGCGTTTCCCACCTGGACTCTGTGGAGGTCTACAACATCAGGACGGACTACTGGACCACCGTGGCCAGCATGACGACGCCTCGCTGTTACGTAGGAGCCACGGTTCTCCGTGGACGACTGTACGCCATCGCCGGGTAAGAACGAGCGTCCTCTTGTCCTCCTCTCTGTGGCTGTAACTTATTTAAACTCCCACACACACATCACATATGCAGTATGATGACATTTAAAGGTGTAATTATTCCTCCACTAAGCTGGTTCTATACAAACCTGCATCTACAGGTCTGTTAATATGAGCCATATAATTAATATGAGCTGTCGTTCTACGTATGACATTAAGACATACTTTAATCAATTTTATGTTGCATTATTTAAACAGATATTTCCCTTTAAAGGGATAGTTCAACATTTTGGCAAATTGTCCCATTGCCATAATCCATATAGACATAGCAGTAGTACCTTTGTTACCTGCTCAGAGCTACGCTACGGAGGCTAATGGGATTTCTTGGTTTCCCTCATCAAATACACAATCCAACAACTCCAAAACGCTCTGGTAGACAAGTTGTGACCTGCACATTCACCACGCTATGAGATAATAACAGAACGTTACCAGACAGAGTTGTTTTAGAGGCAAATGCAGAGACTGCTTGATGAAAAACTGTCCCTGAAGGCAACGCGTATCAGCGGTTTTGCATGAATTTACCTCTGGTTGGTAACGCTCTGTTATTATCTCATAGCGTGGTGAATGTGCAGGTCACAACTTGTCCACCAGAGCGTTTTGGAGTTGTTGGATTGTGTATTTGATGAGTTTGATGAGGGAAACCAAGAAATACCATTAGCCTGCGTAGCGTAGCTCTGAGCAGCTCGCCGCTCTGCTCCGCCGATCTAAAAATAGCTTGCACCGACAATCAAAGGTAACGAACCTACTGCTATGACTATAGGGATTATGGCAATGGGCCAATTTGCCAAAATGTTGAACTATCCCTTTAAATGTCATCTCACTAAACAGAATAACAGACATATTGTACATAGTGTATAAGTTATAATATAAATATAGTAGTGCTGTACTATTTGATAAAAATGTGCGATTACAATATTGTAAATGAATGCTGTAATGAGTCTTGCTTGATTATCAAGGACGATACAGAAAATAACGATAGATTTTAGGAGTGTATTTCTCAACTCAAACATACACATTTTACCTAACAAAAAATACAAAACCTGGGGGTTTTCCAATAGTGTTTTCCAAATAAGTTCATATTCAAAATAGCCTAAATAAAAGTACTTTTGGTCCAGTGTGCAGATCATTTTCTGAAACCTCTCCTTGTTAACTCAGTGTTTCCCTTATAGTATATTTGGGTGTTCTTTATATTAGTTTCATAATCTACTGCATTGCCATCCTGTCATTACATTTATCACAATGCATTTCTCCCCCCTCCCTCCTCTCTCACAGCACACACAGGTGCTTCACTCACACCGGTTACACAGACACACCCACCACACAGACAACGGAGGAGAAGAGAGGAGACGACAGATGAGTGTGACCGTTACCGTAAAAAGAAAAGAAAAGAAAACCAAACACCGGAGCTTTCTGGTCGTTCGCCCCAACAGGCAAAAAATATTGCAGTGTTTTAAACGCACTGCGTCACAGTTTGCTCTGTGTAACACTATTCAGGTCCAAACGCGCTGTAATCATGTAATGCCAGTTTGCTACCGTTGCACACATCAGCAGACTCACACTACAGGAGAGATTGTCCCGTTTACAGGCTCACACGTATATGCACATTTATTTACACTAAGTCAAAAATCACAGACTTTTGTGCAATTACGTAATCGCACAGCGTGACATCACAATTTGATTAATCGGGCAGCATTAAAATATAGTATATATGGTGTATATAGTAAATATAGTATATCCTGTGTAATGATGGGGCCATACTACGAATATACATATGATACGAATCCGCCGTTGTTTAAAGTCCCTATTGTATCAGCTCAGTGGGCAACGATTTGATATTTGTCGATATCACAAAATATGTCACAATTTGATTTGGATTTGATCAGTGATCGATAGGAGATTTAAAGGGACGAGGAGTTTTGGAAAAGCGAAGCGTTTTCCCACTACATTTATGAGCCTCTGCGCGCACCGTGAAATTATTTGACCCGGCGCAAGACGGACTCATGTTTTCATTCATCAATAATTAAAGTCAGAGGTTCAAAGAGGTTCACGTACCGTCGTAGTTCCGACCATAAACGGCGATTTGGCTGCGTTATTCTCATGACTCGCCACGAAGGAAACGCTGGTCGGCTCGACCAGCATTTCCGCCACCACTAATAATAACAAAATAACGATAGAGACAGAACGATATATTTATCGAAAATGGGCCCATTAACAAGTGTGGGTAGCGGAGATTCATCCACATTAACGTGAGACTTTTTTATAACCGAATAGAAACTCCTCGTTGTCCCTTTAACACACATCTCTTCCATTCATAACAAGTCTCTAAAAACAACTAAAATATAATTTTATTAATGTTACAGTTTTATTTCTGAGCTCAGCTAGAGATTTAAATGGAAAATAATCTCTAAAAAATCCTCCTATTCACTAACAACAACAGTTACGTACAGTTTCCATGTTCAATAAAAAGAAACTAAAACATCAAGTTCTTATTTATATCAAGATTTTAATGAATTTAAAAGTAGATATTTTTTAGGTTTTTAGGACCACACACCAACTCTGCAAACCAAATATGAAATCGCAGCAGATCACTCGGCAGATGTTCCAGGGGAATTTCAAAATAAAAGTCTGATTTACGTTGTTATTTTTGGATCAATGCTATTGATTCATTGATCACTGAATCGATGAATCTTTACACGTCTGCATATTGAACTTTGCTCAGACCAGCTTCAGTTAAATGAGTTCAGTCCACTCGTCCGCACAAGCCACTTACTGTATTGATGCTTCTGTTTCCCTCATTAACTCCCCGTTGTTACTGAAACCATCACTGATAAATATCATTGCTCAGTGATAACGTCCCAGGATCATTTTGTCTCTTCGTCTCATGACTTGCCGTGCAGCCTTGTGATAACGATAATCCTTCAGATTTGCTCTCACTGGAATATTTGTATCGAGTTTCGATGTCTCACAGGAACCTGAAGCAACTCGCCCTCGGCAGACATTCATCTTTTCTTTTTTTCTTTTTCTGTTAATGCCGGGGTGGGCGTATTTTCTTTTTGACTGTACAAATAATCATTAGCAGCAGGCAGCGTCGTGTTCATCAACAAGTCGACTTCCCAGAGGCGTCAGCGGATCAAATAAAAGCAAAAAAACAGAGAAACCAACATGTAACGTGACTCTATCAAGTGTTAAAGCTTTTAACATAGCTTTTTTAGTCAGATTTCTTCTAAACCTTCTGCAGAGCTGCGTTCAGATCTTTGAAAACATCTTTCCCAGGGCGACCTTAAAAAGTCTTAAATATAAATTGACTAATAAAAGGCTTTAAAAAGTATCAAATTGTCTTAAATCCAGATTGATAAGCTTTTAAGTATTGCTGCCTTCAAATGATCGTCGTGAACTCATATTCACGTTGCCGCAAAAAACTTGTGGTGTGTGCTGAATAAACATTATTTTTGCCCCGTCCTTGCATTTACAGCATGTGATGCTATGAAAAAATAAGGGGCAACTCAATGTTCTTTACAAAAAAACAAAACATTTAACAGTAAAGAATTGGAAATGGAAAAACCCCCATAAAAATATAGATTTAAAAAATTAAAATAAAACCCCAAATTATAAACATTGGAAACATAAAACATACAATTAAAAGCAAGAAAAAATAATAAAAGAAAGTACAGGAAAAAAGGGAGAAAAATATAAAAACTAGATTAAAATATGAGTTTGCAGCATGAAATATTGATTTGTATTAAAACAATTACTGTGCAGATCCAGTGCCTTTAATTGTAAAGAGTTATATTATCTTAAATTTTTTAAAGTGGCATCTTAACTTAAAGTCTTAAATTGAACTTGTCCAAACCTACGGTAAAGTCACCCTGTCTCCTTCCTCCTCCGTCAACATCTGGTCTGTGTTCACCTCTGAATGAAGGTGTTCATAGCTCGACATCGCATACAGATTTTAGTTTTTTTGTAGATGATTTATTCTAATGATGATGACGTCGGTAAATTATGAAGTTTGATCTTCTCTTGTTATCAGACGAGTTTCTTAGGTTTATCTGGATATTGATTGTGTCTGTGTAGAAGCAGCTTTTCACCAAGAGAGCTGCCGTTTGACACTCGACCAGTTTCAACAGGACTTTTAAAGGGATAGTTAAACATTTTGAGCAAATTGGCCCATTGCCATAATCCCTATAGTCATAGCAGTAGGTTTGTTACCTTTAATTGTCAGTGCAAGCTATTTTTAGAACTGCGGAGCAGAGCAGTGAGCTGCTCAGAGCTACGCCACGGAGGCTCATGGGATTTCTTCATGGTTTCCCTCATCAAACTCATCAAATACACAATCCAACAACTCCACAACGCTCTGGTGGACAAGTTGTGACCTGCACATTCACCACGCTATGAGATAATAACAGAACGTTACCAGACAGAGTTGTTTTAGAGGGAAATGCAGAGACTGCTTGATGAAAAACTGCCCCAGACAGGAATGTGCATCAGTGGTTTTGCATGAATTTCCCTCTAAAACAACTCTGTCTCATAACGTTGTGTTATTATCTCATAGCGTGGTGAATGTGCAGGTCACAACTTGTCCACCAGAGCGTTTTGGAGTTGTTGGATTGTGTATTTGATGAGTTTGATGAGGGAAACCAAGAAATCCCATGAGCCTCCGTAGCGTAGCTCTGAGCAGCTCACGGCTCTGCTCCGCCGTTCTAAAAATAGCTTGCACCGACAATAAAAGGTAACGAACCTACTGCTATGACTATAGGGATTATGGCAATGGGCCAACTTGCCAAAATGTTGAACTATCCCTTTAAATAAACTTTAGAGGTTTCAGCTGCAGCTCAGTGTTGAACTTTGTCGGTTGTCATGGTTTTAAACTCAAGTTTTCTCTCCTCTCCCTCCAGATACGACGGGAACTCGCTGCTCAGCAGCATCGAATGTTACGACCCGGTGATCGACTCCTGGGAGGTCGTCACCTCCATGGCGACGCAGCGCTGCGACGCCGGCGTCTGCGTCCTACGAGAAAAGTGATTTCGGTTTTTTTTGGGTTGTTTGTTTTTATTAAAACATTTTCGGGTCAAGAACAAGAACCACGAGCGGAGCAGGATGAAGGACGGAGGAACGAGGACAGAGGAAGGAGGACGGGTGGCGGGCAGCTCTGAGACGCCACAAAGGGAGACGTTTGTTTGCCAGTATACGAATCACTTCTCTCTCTCCCTCTCTCTGTCTCAAAAACAAAACAAAAAGAAGAAGAAGTGCAGCTCGCCATCTCCGCCGCTGCTGGATGGTCGTTAACTTTTCGCCACAGAGATTCAGCTTCGCCCCCCGTGGTCGACTTCACCTCAAAAGACGCCTCGGAGCGCAGAGAGGCCCATCAACCACTTGCATGAACTCTCGTCGGTGGAACTCGTCATCGCTGTCGTCGCCGCTGTCGTCGTCGTCGTCGTCGTTACCTGTGAGATTATTATATTTTTTTCAGTTTGTCTTTTCAAAGTGCAATATATTTCTACTCATCATGAAGTAAATAAAAAAAAGAAAACATAAGAGGTTGGAGCACATGTAGACTCCTCCGCCACGTTGCTGCTATTCGCCTTATGACTTTGGCCTGACGTCGTCGAACAGTGAACATTCATGTTGCCTCTCGTCTTTTACTGTGATGGTCGTTACAGTTGTTACGTCAACGCTTCTCATCGAGTTTCGGCATCACAGGTTTTTTTTTTTTTTTTTGTATTTTCCTCCTGTGCTTTTAGATCCTAATCACTTTATTACAGAAGGTTTAATACTTATCGTTGCTCTCAGAGTCTATATATTTAGAGATGAATAATATGGTTTTAGAAAAATGACTGAATTGTACCAGTTGGAAAAACTTCAATAAGTATGAGGTGCATGTGATTTTTTTTTTTTTTTTCATTTTGTTTTACTTTTTATTTAACTCAGCTTATTAATTTTGACTTTGTGTCCATGTAGGAGACAAAAGTCCTGACATCACTGTTGCCTGGGAAACGAATAAACACAGTGAGAAGTGGCACTTTTTTTCTTTTTTTTAAATTAAATCTGTGGTGCAAAACGAAACGGCTGCTCAGTGACGCAGCGCTACATCACTTTAATGTTGTACAGTCGCTTCACACGTGGCGTCGTCTTAGGAACCAGAGTCAGAGGCAGTTTGTCGATTCACCTCCATCACCAAAAACTGTACAGGTCAGATGATGTTTCCATTATGTCGCTGTTTTTTCAACTTCCTGTGTCGTTTTTCTTTCTTTTTTTTTCTTCTTTTTTTTTTAAACGCAAGGAGAAATGGTGAAAACTGAATGTCCGCATGCCACAATATGACTGGTCTCACTATCCAACCTCCCTAATATGTCTATTTTAATAAAGCTATAAGCATTTTGTGATAGCTGCACTGGGTCTTTGATCTCTATTCACCTTTTTATAACACGACTTTTAGTCTCTTAAAACATTCACGGTGCTCCAAAGTGAAACATGTCGACAACTTTTAGGAGTTATTGTTCTCAAATTTTGTTCAAATCTCTTGATGGATTTGCTTCATTTGCAAGCAACAAATAATGATTATATATATATGTGTTTATGTCACCATACACAATAACTTACCCCTCTAATGTGTCTGTTTTGATTTTTTTTTTAAAGCAACATGAAGATTGAAGGTGCCGTGCTCCTCACTAACTTTTAAAAACAAAACACACAGTACATAAATTATAGACGAATATTTTATATTTTACAGACACATAGAGCTTCAATCTGTTCATAACAGAGGCGACAGTTAGGTTTATTTACACTTTTACTCCTACTCATGTCTTTTTACACTGCTACATTTTTGCTGACAGCTAAAGTTACTGTGAATTAATAAGATGAGGCTGTTAAAGAGTCTCATAAAAATCAGTGTTTAACTCACTCAGACACTGAACAGCAAAGAGACATTTACTGTTTGGATTTCTACTTATGTGAAGCACAACAAGTTAAAATCAAAACCAAAACTTTTACAGACAAAAAGAAGCAAAGATTGGATGTTTTTCCATCACACCTCAGATTTATCTTGAACCTCAGATTTGGGAACCACTGTATTAAAGTAGTTAAACTGAGCTACAACATTTAGAATTAATGTTAAATCGGTAATAATCATATATATGTGGTTAATTATACAATAACACAAGGCCACTTTTCTACGAAACAAGTACTTTTATTTCTGGTACTTTAGACACATTTTGTTGTAATTTCACTTTAGTGAAGCCATAACTGTAAATACAGTAGAAAGCCTATGGGACATTAGTGAAGTAATGAAGCAGTTCAATAATGTTCTGTTAAATTAACTGTATGTGTGATTTTATAGAAGAGACTGAGAAAAACGCTGAGTCTGGTGGAAAAACAAGTCGTGTCAACTCAGACAAGCGACTAAAACAACATTTTGAGGGAGAGTCGGTTTCATGTGGGATAAAAGTCATCACCCCTCCTTCCCTCCCTCCTTCGTCTCCTAGAGGATAAATGATAAATCATCGTTGTCGTCGCCTCCTTCCCTCAGTCAGACAGGAGCGGTGAGTCTGTCTGTCCGCAGGTATAAAGAGCAGCAGACTGAGGTGAAGACGCGCTGCACGGTGGATTTAAGAAACTGAACGTATAGAGCTTCCAGCACCAGAACAGAACCAACATCTGGAAACAACTGGACCAACATGGTAAGTAAGACAGTTAAGGAAACTTTATTTTACTCTAATGAATTTTGACCTTTTGTTTATTAAGAGTTACACTAGTCTCTTTAAAGTCTCCACTGTGGGTTTTATCATCTACTAAAACCTCCTGAAAACTCTGCGTTGTGCACATTTCTAACTCAAGATGCTGCACATTTATTAACATGCAACTTCTTACGGAGCCTAAATCATTTCTTCGCAGGCTGTTGGTCTTTGCTCCGCTCCAGTTTTATGAGTTTATAATCACTGACGGACTGTTTAGACCTGGAGCTCAAAGCTTTTTTTTAATCTGAAGCCTCAGAATAAATCATCTTCTGTCTCCGGCTCTGAGCAGCTCGTTGTCCTATAAGCCGCTGCCTCATAAATGTGTTAAGTTTTCTACATGTATCCCAACTTTGTGAGTCTTACGAGTGTCACTCAGCAGCAGAAAACCATCTCGGGGATGTTTCTCCCTTTGGGCGAAACAAAAAGCTGATGTTGAAACACGACCGCTGGAAGCTCGCCAACTGTAAACCATTGAAAAACTCCCATGTTGTTTTTGACATGTATATCTACAGTTGACAATTAGAGAAAAAATAACATAATAGAGCATGAACTTTTACACTGCACACTGAGCTGATGTGAATGGAAACAAAAAATAAGGCTGTAATTATACGGCTTAAAGGCTCATTAACAGATAATAACCCATTGTGGGATTAAATAAAAATGTTTTTTGTTTTGTTTTGTTTTTCAGTCTGAGTTGGTTCAGGTTACCTCCATGAATTGAATTTAAAGTTCAATAATTAATACAGGAAATTCAAGTGTGCCAGGTTTTTGTAACTGTAACCGACAGCAAATAAATGAACAGGGACACAGTGAAGTTCAACTTTTAGTGTTTCATCTTGAATCTAAGAGTAAATGTTCATTCAATTCATTCATTGAACTAACCTTTTATTTCTCTAACAAAATTTGATCCATTAAATTCGTGCAACTTTTCATATTTTGAGTTGAATGTAAATGAAACTTTATAGATTGAGATACTTTATTCATCCCAACAGGCTGGTAAGATTATTGTGCAGCATTCACATTAGCGCAAATAAAGAATAAGAAGAAAACAATAGAGACTACCAAACTTGCTACACTGCTTCTGTCCTGCACAAAAATACCACCCAGCTTTTGAAAAACTGAGCCTACAGTGCATGAAAACCTTTGACTGTAAACATACACCAGCCAATTCTTGTCAAATACATTTTCAATCCACCTGAAAAAAAAGGTGGTTGATGAAGTTTATTTGGCAAATATCTGAATTTTATCTAAAAAACTGAATTTTTGAAGACATTTTGAATTCTGCTCTCATGGGAACAGTTGGAGTCAATGTAAGAGTGGCATTTTTAAATATCAGATTTTCTCAAATGTAGCAAAAACACATATGGTTAAAAACAAATCACCAACATTTCCATGCTGTCAAGATGCAATAGTATAAGTTTTATCAGATTTTTGTCTTGATAACAGAAGGACATTGAGCAGATATTGGACATTGTGATATCGATGTTCTTGTTGTCTTTCTATTTTGTCTCTTTTTGTTCAAAATTGCCGAAATTTGTGCAACAACTCTTTTAGCTTCATTTTGACAGGTTAGAGACTCCATGTTCTTCCTAAAATATTCAAACTCAACACCCAGTTTTGTTCAAAATTGCCTAAATTTGTAAATCTTTTCCTGTTTTCCCCTCACACGCACAGAGAGAGTGTATCTCCGTCCACGTAGGCCAGGCGGGCGTCCAGACGGGAAACGCCTGCTGGGAGCTCTTCTGCCTGGAGCACGGCGTCGGCCCCGACGGCGTCTCCGTGGACGATCCCGCGGCGCCGAACTCACGCGAGGATCCGTTCAACACCTTCTTCGACACCGGGAGCTCTGGGCAGCACGTCCCCCGGGCGATTTACGTGGACCTGGAGCCCACGGTGGTCGGTGAGTCCTCAAGGTCAAGGTCAAGGTCAAGGTCATGTTTATATAATAGCACCTTATAAACAACCAAGGTGCTTTACATAAAATAAATAGCAATACAATACTATGATACAGTAAAAAAACAAAAAAACACAGATATGAAAAAAAAAATTTAGTCGTCCTGCACTTGTTCATATTTGTACTTCCTTATCCTTGGGCTTGGGATGTGAACACTGGTATCTTAGCAACAAAAGCAGCGATCGATGGCTCTTTTACCTTTTCTTTTTTTTTCAATTCTTTTTTTATTGTGATTTTCACATGTTCATTTACATATCACTTCACCAATCTCATCCATTCATCTGTAAATTACATCTGAATAGCTCAGTAATACATCCACGATTCCATTGACAATACAGATGGGGATGATTGGTCCTCCCTCAATCACACAAAAGATGAAAATAATAAAATACAACAATTTAAAACGTAGAACAAGAATGGCTCTTTTACCTTTTTAATGGATGCTGGCTAACATTTACAGAGGTGTGTTGTGTGAATAATAAGTTTCAAGAATATCATTTAGGCAGATTTCCAACCAATTGTAAATATTCTGTTCATCTTTAATTAGTTTGTCTTATTTTACTGTTTCAGTTTTAATAATTTATCTTTTTCAGGGCAGCATCTCCCGTTTCCCTTAGGTCTAAATTAATAAAAAAGGATTTATTGATTATATTTCATTTTTGACTTGTGCAACAACTCTTTTAGCTTCATTTTGACAGTGTAGAGACTCCCTATTCTTTCTAAAACATTCAAACTCAACACCCAGTTTTGTCAGTCTGATTTTCAGTTGTTTTTTCTGGAAAAATGGAAAATATAACATTCCCACAGCCATAATCGCTGAACAAAACAAAACAAAAACTGAACAAGTCAAATGCACCACACCAGCTGATCACCTGGCAGTTTTCACATTTGTTTTGTCTTGAGCCACGCCAAAGATGATTTTCTATGATAAACAGACAATAAAGTTTTTCTAATCTAATCTAAAAGTCGACGTGGTTTGACTTCACCTGCATGTGTTTGAATCTGGTCTGGTTGTAGTTGATCTCATTCGACCTTTTACCCCCTGAATGAAAACACTTTTGTTGTAGATGAAGTGCGAGTTGGAAAGTACAAAGCGCTCTTCCACCCTGAGCAGCTGATCTCTGGAAAGGAGGACGCAGCCAACAACTACGCCCGCGGCCACTACACGGTCGGGAAAGAAATCATCGATGGAGTCCTGGAGCGCATTCGTAAAATGGTTTGTGATAAAAAAAACAATTATCTGTTTATGTTTTGTTTTTTTTGTTTTTTTTTAAGGTTTTAATGCAAATTACTTTTAATCGTGCAACTTCCCCCATGAAGACAGAGAAAAACTTATATTTTTCAATATTCAAATGTTCCCTACTTTATATTTTCTTTATTAAATGTATCAGTGTTAATAATGACTCACACAATAATCAGTGTTTTATTGCATGAGCTTAAACCTCACACATCATCACATTACCTATATGCACTACATTTGCATTAAATTAATACATTTTAACACACACATATTCATTCTCTCCATATATTATCTTATTTATCATATTCTGTCAAAAAAAACCTCCCACTGATCCATGAAGTGTTGTTTTTATGTTTGAGTCTTAGTTTGTACGAGTTAAATAAGCAAGAAATAATGAGTTAATTATTGAGCTTTACAGATGTTGATGAAACACTCTGTTGCCTCTGGGCAGATGTTTCAGTCTCCTAATTGTAGCATCACATCAAACAGACGCAAGAGTTTGATCAACTCTCTGCAACAAGAAGAGAAGATTCTCCAAGATGTCGAACTAATAATTAAATTTTGTAAAAACACACAAACTTTTTCATAATGTCTTAAAGCCCCAGTATGTAACTTATTTGGCTTTTTATTAGCAAAAATCAAATATTGCTTTCATAAATACGTATTTCACTGAAGTGGAATCACACCCGCATACAAATGAAAGCTTTCTCGTACCTTAGAATGAGTTGTTACAAGTCGTTACAAATACATAAGTGGGCGACGCACCGAACCGAGGCGGCCATGTTGCATCGCCATTTTTTACGTTCAGTGGCAGCGTGACCGTAGGTAACCACGGAAACTCAGCGGAGCTGTCGGCTCAGGGAGAAAGTTTTCCAGGTAGCGCCTGTTAAAACTGTCACCACTGTGTAGTGTGAGGAAGGACGGAGGCACTGGTGTTGCATTCAGGTGCAGTCAGGCAGACGGCCGTCGGCAAACCAACCGGATGTCATTTTAAAACGTGGTCAGGTAAACAATACGACATCACCATGACAACATATTGTCACGCCTGTATTGTTTTGCCTCGTGCTGGCGGACCACTTGTTTACATAGACGCTTGTTTATCCTGTTACATGCAGCGTCTGTTGTCTGTCTGACGTCTGCCCGAACGCATTCCGATATGCAACCGCACCGCTAGATGGGGGGAATTCCTACATATTGTACCTTTAAGCTAAATTGTTTTACTTTTTGCAGATTGTAACTAGCAACTATAACTAATTACTTTTTTAAAGTAACGTGAACCAACACAGGAAAAGTAACGCAGTATTAGTTTTCCTGGTATTTTCTTATTTTGTAACGTAGTAATCCAGTTACTAACCCAGTTACTTTTTGGGGAAAGTAAATAGTAACTGTAACTGATTACTTCTTGATTACTTGACTACTCTTTGACCTCCTGACCCTCCGTCCTCAGGCCGACCAGTGCACCGGTCTTCAGGGCTTCCTGGTCTTCCACAGCTTCGGAGGAGGCACCGGCTCCGGTTTCACCTCCCTGCTGATGGAGCGTCTGTCCGTCGACTACGGTAAGAAGTCCAAGCTGGAGTTCGCCATCTACCCGGCGCCTCAGGTGTCCACCGCCGTGGTGGAGCCCTACAACGCCATCCTGACCACCCACACCACGCTGGAGCACTCTGACTGCGCCTTCATGGTCGACAACGAGGCCATCTACGACATCTGCCGTAGGAACCTCGACATCGAGCGTCCCACCTACGTCAACCTGAACAGACTGATCGGCCAGGTCGTTTCCTCCATCACCGCCTCGCTGCGTTTCCACGGCGCCCTGAACGTGGACCTGATGGAGTTCCAGACCAACCTGGTGCCGTTTCCCCGCATCCACTTCCCCTTGGTGACGTACGCGCCCATCATCTCGGCCGAGAAGGCGTACCACGAGCAGCTCGCCGTGGCCGAGATCACCGGCGACTGCTTCGAGCCGGCCAACCAGATGGTGAAGTGCGACCCTCGCCACGGTAAATACATGGCCTGCTGCCTCCTGTACCGCGGCGATGTGGTGCCCAAAGACGTCAACGCCGCCATCGCCAATATAAAAACCAGACGCTCCATCCAGTTTGTCGACTGGTGCCCGACTGGATTCAAGGTGAGTGTCGTCATCATCGATCTGACTCTGGACTGATGATTTATCAAAGTTGCTAAACGGCTGTGGAACGGGTTGATGGTTGGTGACAGAACCATCAACCATCTGGTGCGTTTAAAGGTAGAGTCTGGAAGTTTGTTCGTTGCAGTTTGTAAACAAAACATTCAAACTGCGCCCCTCAGACAGCAGCGGTTGTCAGGACCCCAAAGAAAAGGAAATACAGTCCGAGTGAAGCGCTGGAGCCGCGGGCCGATAGCCGACCGTCACCAACACCGGGAGCCTCCAGTGTTTTGTTGTAACGAGCAGGACGGCCGTTGTGGTCAGCTGGGAAGAGGGTGTTAGCGACGGTTGCTAACCACTACCGCTAGCCGAAGTTAGCATCGAGCTAGCTCACCACAACGGCCCTCATACTTGTTACCACTTACTTGTTACCGAGGCTTTAGTTGTTGGTCCGTGGCTCCAGCGCTTCACTCGGACTGTATTTCTTCTTCTTTGCGGTGCTGACTGCTGAGAGAGAGACGACTCGCTAGCATCCGGGACAGCTAGTGGGGCTACTGGGACATCAAGATACGCACTTTACAGGATTAAGATAAAAAAAAAAACTGGACAGAATAAATATTCTGTTTTATATTTGCACAACAAAAAAAAAGACTAAGAACAAACGAGCTGACTTCCCAGCTCTCCAATGTGTCATGATATCACCCTATATTTGTCAATTTTGTTGGATTTATAGGCTACTTTTTATACACTATCTATCTATCTATCTATCTATCTATCTATCTATCTATCTATCTATCTATCTATCTATCTATCCATCCATCCATCCATCCATCCATCCATCCATCCATCCATCCATCCATCCATCCATCCATCCATCCATCCATCCATCCATCCATCCATCCATCCATCCATCTTTTAACTCTAATTATTGTTTTTACCATTATAACTGGGTCGAAACTGACCCTTACAACACAAATGTCATCATTTTAACCAGAGCATTTTAGAAGTTTGTGGAAAAAAACAACTTTTTTTTTTGTTTTATGCTGTTTAAACAGAGGTTTCTGACAAAGTCAAAAGGCCTTGGTCTAATAAACAAATATATGTGGTACTTTCATGCATTAAAAACCTAACACAAGAGGAAGGATATGCAGAGTCCCATTACAAACAAATGAAATATTATTATTAAACACCACAGCAGCCACAGACGACCCTGGTCCTGGTCAGGTGAACCTAATAAAGTGTCTTCCCTCTCTCTCTCTCTCTTTGTGTCTCCACAGGTCGGCATCAACTACCAGCCTCCCACCGCTGTACCGGGCGGAGACCTCGCCACGCTGCAGAGGGCCGTGTGCATGCTGAGCAACACCACCGCCATCGCCGAGGCCTGGTCTCGCCTCGACCACAAGTTCGACCTCATGTACGCCAAGCGAGCGTTCGTGCACTGGTACGTGGGTGAGGGTATGGAGGAGGGGGAGTTCGCGGAGGCCAGAGAGGACACGGCAGCTCTGGAGAAGGATTACGAGGAGCTGGGTCTGATGAGTCCAGACTCTGAGGACGACGACGACGGCGGGGATCAAGAGTACTGAGCTGTGGTTTGGTTTCATCCTGCAGCGCCTCAGTGTTTCAGTCTGAATCCTACAATGTTTTAAGGAGAGTGAGTTAAGCTGGTGTTAACTGTGTGTTTAACTGTGCTGTGAAGTGGAAGTGTCTCTAGTCGACGTCTCAGGTGAAATCACAGAACCACACTGCAAAAACTTCGAAGAAAAAAATCTTTCCAAGAATATTTGTCCTTTTTCTTGTTAAACTGTCTCATTTCTACTCAAAACTAATCTCTTTCCACTTAAAATAAGACTCATCACCTAAAAATGTACTTGTTTTTAGATCATTTTCACTTGTTTCAAACAAATATTCACTTGTATAAATAATCTGCCAGTGAAAGCTTTTTTGTTTTTGTAATAAGGAAGAAAAACTTGCTCCAGATTTTTCTACTTATTTCAAGTGATAATATGCTTGAAAGAAGTAAAAACTGTCTAGAAACAAGCTACTTTTTATGTGATGTTTCTTATTGTAAATATGATGAGATTTGTTTTGACAAAAAATTACATTTTGACTAGAAATAAGACAAATATTCTTGGTAAGATATTTGCGTTTTTGCAGTGCACCACTGCCTTAAAACGAAAATGTACAACTAATGTACAAACTGACAATATAATACCCATTCAATAAAATGATCAAGTTATATATAATCTGCTAAAATACAGGCTTCACCCTTGTGTTTTGTTTGTATTTACTTCCTCTTTGTTCTGGCATGACCTGTGTGTTCGATCAATAAGACTCCAATGATGCAATAGACCTTTAAGCAGACTTATTTGTGATTTAGGAGACAATTTGTTGCATATAAAGCAAAGAAAATATACTGTATTTAAGTCTGAAACACATAGATATATATATGTGTAAATCATGTCCAAGTGCTATTTTAAAAAAAAATTACAATAGGAAGGTGATAAACCAAGGCAACACATGGTGACTGAGCTGTCGAAGCAGGAACAGAACATCACAGGGTTAAATAAATCATAGCTTATCTCATTGATTAGTTCAGTTCAGACGAGTTTATTGATCCAAGAGGAACAGTCACATTTACAACCTAAAAAAAAAAACAGGCAACACAAGTATGACCCCGTACGTACTGACTCACAACTCACGCAAGGGTCAGGCAAGTCCAACCAATAAGACAACGGCAAGAAAAAAATCATGTTTATATCTGTATAGAGAGAGAAATAAAGTGTTTATATAAAAGTAAAGTATATAAGTGGTAACGTATATAAAACAGAAACACCTCTCTGTGTAATGTAATAAAACAGCACCACCAACCATCCTGAAATAAAAGCTCAGCATTATAACCTTCATGCAGCTTCACTGCAGCCGGACCAGTTGCTTTAGGCTGCTTTTAGTTTCAGCTCAGCACTCACTCACTCACTAATCCTCCGTTTGGCAGATTTCACTGCTTACAAATAGTTTTTGAATCCAGCTCAGAGTCAGATTTCTATTCTTGATTAAGGACTTTTCACTAAACCAAAGCTGGAACTTGAGTTCCCCGAAGTAAAAGGGAGGAAACCAGGGCAGGTTGACCCTCTTTTCACATATTCAGGATCAAGGTCAAGTATCTGTCTGTCTGTCTGTCTGTCTGTCTGTCTGTCTGTCTGTCTGTCTGTCTGTCTGTCTGTCTGTCTGTCTGTCTGTCTGTCTGTCTGTCTGTCTGTCTGTCTGTCTGTCTGTCTGTCCACTGCTGCTCTTTCATCCTCCAAATGCGGGACTGTGTTACGAAGTAGAACATTTCCTCACAGATTGTCTTTGCCACGGTTTGATCTCTGTCAACATGGGAATCAAACCTGTGACCTTAAAACCAGGAGTGGTCGCCTCACTCTCTGACCACTGACATGAAGCAGCTGTCAACCTGTGTGTGTCTGTCTGTGAGTGTGGAGAGTCAGAGTCCATGATCAATACATTCAGCTCAATTTTTTTTTTTTAGATTTTTTTAGATGCAGGAGTGACTGGACCTTACACTCTCCATAAGTGGGTCAAAAATGACCCATATCAGAATCAATGTGTTTTCATGCCACTTTTGTCATTTTTTTTGTCATAATCATTTGTATCTTGTATTATATTTTGGACCACACAAGAATGATGTCATATTTGAAATATTTAATATTTGTCACTTTTTTTTGACAATTTAAAAACCTTTTTACTAGAAACATTTTCAAAATTGGAAAAAGAAAATTACAACAGGAATAGAACAAAGTCATTGTAAACATCCATTTTGTGTGTGCAAACGTGTGCATGTGTTTGTGATCAAATGCACATGCATGTGCGCACACACACATACACAAGAATCAAAGGTTCCCATGAAATTGCATAGGAAATGAATGCGGGTCATTTTTGCCCCACTTACGTAGGGAAGCTCGGGGTAAGACAAAAATACAATTTCTTAAAATGTCTAAAAGGTAAGATAACAATTTGAATGGCGTGCTACCAATAACATATTCTTTGAGAATTACCTGCAATATGAACTTATAACAACTTTTCATTACAAAGATAGAGAAGAAAACGACCTCACCGGGTCATTTTGTTTTGACCCACTTGTGCATCTAAAAGGGTTAAACCAGCGCCAGGTCCTGCAGGTCGGATCTTGGAGCCTTCAGTCCCTCTGTTGGGTAATAACCCCCCACCCCAGACTGGCTCTATAGTCTCTGTGGGGACCAGACCATCTGTTGCATGACCCCCTCCTCTCCTCCTCTCCTCCTCCTCCTCCTCCTCCTCTCCTCTCTGGAGATATAGTTCCTCCAGACTCTGTCCCGGGTGGAGGAGCTCGTTCTCCGGCTGCAGAGGCTCCGTGGCCCCGGTCACATTTAGACTCAGACTCCCGGTTCATGATGAGATGTTGAGATGATGATGAGAGTCTGTTTATTAGCGGCAGATGTTACAAAACGTATCATGAGAATGAAACATCCAATCAAAGCGCACACTCTGGCTATTTAAACAACGAGTCCCGGTAGCCGTGAAGGTGTCACCTGAGCGTAGATATTCCTCCGCGCAAGTGTAAACATTATAAGACAGTCTCTACCCTACAATAAAGAGGAGAACTATTTATTTATTTATTTATTTTTCACACAATCTGCTGCTTCTTACATCACACGACGTCGTGGGGGGTTTTCACCATCAGAGGTGAAGAGTCGTGAAACTGAGCGACGCCTGCTGCAGACACACACACACACACACACACACACACACACACACACACACACACCAGTGTCATCACCACCAACCGCTCGTTGCTGCTTTGAATATGGAAATAATCTGTGGTTTTATTTAGGCCTAGGTAAAACTACCATCCATCACCACACACACACACAAAAAAACTGGACACAGCCTGGAGCTCTGCATTTAAAATATAGTAGCCTATCAGTGAAAATACTAGTGATGCAGAATGGCTCATTACAGGATATAATGTCATATTATATCATTATAAGCCCCATTATATCTTTAGCTGAAAATTTTGTTGACATTATACACTGAGGGATAGCTGAGGAAGTCTCATCTTAGTCTAAATCAAACTTTATTTGCTGCTTTATTGTGTATTGATATGAGTTATGAAATAATAATAAAGTAAATATAAAAGCTGAGTTGAATAAAAAGTACATTGTAGGCTACTCAATATAGGTATTCATTTGCAGAAGATGGAAACAATCATGTAAAACAGCAGGAACACAACATGAAAGGCTACTTAATGTACTTATACTTTCTGCTACTGGAAATATTTTGATTGTGTTACATTTTTAAAGGTTTTGTGGTTCAGGGTTTTAAAAAAAAATCACACACAGCTCCAAACAAGTCCAGTTCAGACTCTATGTGAATAAACTATACAATAATACAAGTGCAGGGATTTCATATTGTATCGGTTCTGTCTGTAAATCAAGTTATCCTCCTAAAGGGCAAAAAGTTTGTTGTTGAGCCATTTTTTAATAAACCAGTGAAAAATTGCTGGTTGATTGCAGCACTACCTCTGTGATGGATTATAACTCCTATAAGTACCAGTTACATGACACACACAAAACACAGAGGTAATTAGATAACATAAAATCAAATTAAATAACTTTACAAAAAAGTAAATTCAACATAAACTAGAAATAATTAAACGCTTGAAATCAAATTCTGGTTCATCGTGTCTCTGCAAAACAAGGCGTCAAGATGGAGGATGGAGGACTCAGTCTATAGTTCAGTGGTACAAGCATCAGATTAATTACATTATGCAGATTATGATGTTTAGGGGCTTTTAGGGGCCCTGTGTGTGCGTTAGGTTGGAGTTGTAGCTATAGATTTCTATCTTGTGGCTGTGCAAAGATTACAAATTAAAAGATAGGATGATACTGATGATGTGATGTCTTTATATAAAATGCATGGTTGGATTAACCCCCCTACACGGCCCCGGGGGCAAACATATGTTGTTGGGCCTCTATTGAACTCCACTATAATACACAGACGGTATAGTTTCATTATTGCACCAGGCACAAAGAAACTAACCAGTGACCTAGAGCTGAAAGGATTCTGTCATGAATGGATTAGTTCCCCTTAAAATAGATTAACACTGCTTCGAAATAGCTTTTCTGTTTGTTAATAATTTAACAAAAATGAAAAACAAGCTCAGGATAAACTAAACTAAACTAAAACTTGATTTTGACACACAGTCCCTAGGACGATGAGATGAGATGGTGTGCTGCAGTGGTGCAGATTTATGATTATTTCACTTATAGAAATAGGTTGAGTTATTATACAAATGCATACAATGTGTTCACAAACTCACATGTATACAAAAACACACTTTGCATATCAGATAACCAAAATGAACAAGAGTCTGTGCAGGGACAAGCAGGAAGCTGAAAGTTTATACAAAGACCTCTCCGATAAAAAGTCAAGTTTCAGACACACAGACAAACACAATTACATCATACGAAAACAATAGCTAAGGGATGGACATGTAGAAAACTTTATTGACCCCTGTGCAATTTCCTTATTGTCCAAGTCCTGCAGCAGAAGAATAGTTTGAGAGGATTAAAAATGTGACATCATGATGTCTTTATATAAAATGTGGTGTAATTAAAAGAAAAACTATCCACAACTTATTTATTATACAACATCAGGGAGATATTATCGAGCTTGTTACTTATGAAGTCGATCAAACCCGAAACATTGTAGGAAAGTGATAAATCACAGGGGGCAGCGATGCATTAATAAGATCTGTGCGGTGTCTAGTTTTTCGAGCGGACGCGTTCACTGCCTTGGAACATTCTCCTCACTGTGCGTGTGTGTGTGTGTGTGTGTGTACGTGTGTGACTGAGCGTGTGTGTGTCTGCGTGTGTAGCCTATGTGTGTGTGTGTGTTGCCTCCTCTGGTGGTGTTGATGTCGACCGACTGACTGACTGCCACCGAGTCTGACGGTGAAACACACGGGCTTTCTCCGCCACAAACACTCCCGGTGAACCGCACCACCGCCGCCGCCGCCGCCGCCGCCACACTTCACTTCTCCCCTGGAAGCAGTGACCCGTCCGGCGAGCGAAGCCGAGAGAAGCGAAGCGATGAGCGATCCTCGGCCGGACGAGTTCAAGCCTCCTCCGGAGTGCCCGGTCTTCGAGCCCAGCTGGGAGGAATTTAGAGATCCTTTTGCTTTCATTAATAAGATCCGTCCCATCGCCGAGAAAACTGGCATTTGCAAAGTCCGCCCGCCCCCGGTGAGTGCCGATAATAAAATAATAATTAAAAAAAAAACGGCCGTTGAAAACCACCGCGGATGCAGAATTCGTTGACCGTTAAAGACGGTTGGAGATAGAATAGAACGTTGGGGGATTTAAAGGGACTGTTCAACATGGCGGCGGATACAACGGCTATGTTCATTCTTTGTGCTGCCATAGCTACCTAGCTCTCATTTGTGTTTGTATCTTTTACGTCGTGCTGCTGCTGGGTTTTTTGTTGTTGTTGTTGTTTTTACTCGGCCTTGAGTTTGGAAATGTGAATGTGTCACCGTGGACCGTAGTCGTGGTCCACCGTGTGTCAACAAAGTCCCTGTGGTCCGGTCATTGAGCCACTTAGCTTAGCTTAGCTCCCGTGTTAGCTCAACAGCTAACAGCTCAACCTGTCATAATTCAGCGAGCGGCTTTGACATAGGTGGCTATGCGGAAGCCATTGGGTTGCGTAGAAGACTGTGATGATATCACAACAAATAAACATGAATATTTTAAACCCTTCTGCTTCATTTTTTTGTTTATAAATTTCCCCCACGGCCCCCATGCAGTTAATTATGGATTATTTGTTCAAGAGCATCATCATGATGCAGTTGGGTCACTACTCCACTGTGTGTGAGTGTGTGATCCATCACTTCTCGGTCAAACTGTCATTTTCCAGTGGATAAACTTAACCAGTGTTTATTTATTTCCTGAGCCAAGCTTAATAATCGTTTTATTCCTTTATATGTTAAAAGTGTAAAATAAATTCATCCATGGTTATTAGAGGGCAAGAAAACACTGAGTTTATTTCATTTACAAAGACTTGGTCAATAACAAGTTGGGTCTTTTGAAGTTTGTGGGTCCAACTCGCCTTATTACACAATATTAACAGTTGTGTTGCACATTATGGGAATTTTTATTCATGTTTTCTGGAAGATGAGGCACTCTTCATGTGTGAGCCTGTTGTAGGGTGTTGTCCTCCATGTTGGCTTTGTGGTAAGCTGGGCTGGTGAGTGAGTCTTCCATCTGGCCATTTTGTGTGCCAGTGGGGTTTGTTGGCTACTGACTTTACACAAGAATTTGTTTTTTTCTGCTGCTTGTGTGTCAGGGTTTGGATATTTTATACACACTAGGTTGTGTGTGTGGTATTATTGAGACAAATATTGATTTGATGGTTGTGAGCTTTACACTGAAAAGGAGCACTCTTTCCTCACTCACACTGTTCACAGGCCTTCCTTCTTTCTTTACCAAACTTGAATCTAACATCAGTTTAGAAAATCTGCAACCAATCCACTTCATTTCAGCTTGATTTAGTCTGTATGGGTAAATAATATGAAGATTTATTAAATTTGGATCCATGCTTCAAATAACAACCCTCGCAGTCTTTGGCAGTGAGCAGTCTTGAAAGGGAAAAACAAACAGACTTTGCAATATGACCTATAAACGCAACATTGAGAATTATAATGAAACTATCTAGGCTACATATTATGATGACCTTCATGTGCGTTTTTTTGTTGCTGTTCAGGGTTGGCAGCCTCCGTTCGCCTGCGATGTGGACAGACTTCACTTTGTTCCTCGGATTCAGAGGCTCAATGAGTTGGAGGTGAGTTTTATTATAACAACGATCTCGTTAACGTATCTACGTGTGCATGATTAGAGTCTAATAATCCATTTAAGCCTCCATCCATTTAATTAACACATTTTTGTTGTGTAATTGTTATTTCTAAGTGTAGGCATAATAATTATGGGACAAAGAATAGCAAAGTTACTAATGCCTTGTAATATTGTTATGTAACGAAGGGTGAGTTTTAAGTTTAGACTGATAATTATGAGGCTAATTGCTATTAAACTAAAAAAAGATAAAATCTAAAGTCTATTTATCTGTTTTGAACAAAAGGACACTCTACTACACAAGTGTCCTCCTGCTCATATTATGTTTCTCCCGTGTCTTTATTTTTTTCTTGAATGCCTTAAATTCCACATCTACATTGATTTCCTTGAGTTTAACTCATGAACTCATGTGGCTGACTCTTGTAACTGCTTGTTTGTCATTTTCCAGGCGCAGACCAGAGTTAAGCTCAACTTCTTGGACCAGATTGCCAAATTTTGGGATTTGCAGGGGAGTCCCCTGAAGATCCCTCACGTGGAGAGGAAGATTTTGGATCTACATAAGCTCAACAAGGTTGACACTTCACATCAACACTCAAGATTTGCATATATATATTTTAAATGCAATTGAACCGGCTCACAATGTGAATATGACTCACTGTGCTTCCAGCATGTAGCAGACGAGGGTGGATTTGACATTGTCTGCCGGGACAGGCGATGGACCAAGATTGCACTACATATGGGCTTTACCCCCGGCAAAGCTGTTGGCTCACACCTGCGAGGGCATTATGAGAAAATCCTCTATCCCTACAATCTCTTCCAGAGTGGAGCGAACCTGCTGGTGAGTCGGACACTTGCATCAATGACAGCACATCTTGTTCCCGATGATGCACGCACACAGAGGCTGCCATGCTCACAGCCATGGGTGGCTCATCTGCCTAATAACGCTTAGCCACAGCTTCTACCAGGTTATATGATGCCAAAACATTTGTGTTTCACTTGTCCTATAAAAGAATATTAAGATAATATAACAAGCATTATTAGGATGAGCATGTTTGTGTTGAATTGCAGCTTATATATGTTTTTTGTCATTTTTTATTTATGGATAAATGTTTAGAATTTACTGATTTTTAAAGAAAAAAAGTTTAAATCTATTGTCGGACTAATATATTTGTCATATAATAGCTGTCACACGCTCATATTTCACAATATTTTTGCAAGAGAGCTAAGTCAAGGTCATTGAATTGGTCTTGTGTGACCTCTTGGACAGGTCACTCTAAATTGTTTAATTACCTGAGCTCTCTCTTGCCTCAGACTCCAGAGGCAGCTTCCAAACTGATGGGTTTGGATGCTGATCCTGAACTTGAAAAGGTATGTTTGTTAAGAAGCCCCTCGGCTAACAAGCTGCATGTTTATTTTACAACTGGATCATTTTGTCTGTGGAAAGTTAACCCTTTATGAATGTTTGAAAGAGATATATATATATACATGTAATATGTGGGTCATATGTAGAAACACACAATGGTTCTGTGTGTGTCACATGCAGCAGGCAGCCATTATGTGAACTCTTCTGTTAAAATAGAGTAGACGTTCGTCTTTCTTCTCTCATTGTCAAGTGCTGCTATAATTACTTAAACAAAAAACTCGCAGGTAGCTCCCGAGCTGTTATTTTAGTACCTGTCCTCCACCACATAGGTTCAACCGTCTGTCTACTTCTGGTTCTGCATGTTCCCTCTGACTTTCTGTTTGGGGTGAAGCTCTAACTAACCACATCCTTCTCATGGCCTCTTTTGTCTTCTGGCTGTTTAAGTTCAGACTTATTTTAATACCACCTACAGTCTTTGATGACAGACTGTGCCCCAATTTTTTTTTTTTTTCCCAACCACACTTGATACTTCTCAGTAACTCATGTACAGGTTTGTTTTAGCTTATTGTTGCATTGTCCCTTATGGACAAAAGTATCCGTACCATACATAATCTTTATTCTTTATATATACACTATTCACAAGAATATCCCTATAAAAAGTTCATGCTACAGTGATATTCTATCATGAAAGCCTTTTAAGTAGAAGGATGCAATGGTAATTTCTTTATCTCAAACAAAAGCTATCAACAGCGGTGGCTATAGCACAACAAAAGTCTCAATGTCTCAATAACTTGATCAGTTTGATCAAAGTGTTAGAGAACAGCATGTTATTCAATAAGGACTGAAACACTGAACAATTGGACATGTGCATTCAAAAGTTTAGAGAAGGTTAAATTAAGTTCACCTGTAAAGATTATAGTGCATTCTGAAATTTAATCCAAAAGCCAAACATCCCTAACTTTTTGTGAGTAGTGATGGTAGGTCCATAGGCAAGACACACACAACAACAGAGACACAAAACATACAATAAAAGAGAATAAAGCTAACTGTAAAGTTAAAAAGAGGCAACTGTAACAGTGTTTCCAGATCAGCTGTTGATGTTGGTCAAACTATTGATAATATTATTTTCTGAGGCATCAAGCCGACACATAAATCCATATGTGAGGTTTCTAAGTCCAGTGTTAAGGGCGTTTACAAACATTTTGTATGTTATTTCGTATTCTAATTCCAATGCTATGCTCCCACTCTTGTTTAAGACGGTGAAATCAATTCACACCGTGTTTACGTGTCCACATTTAAAGTTCAGTGTAAAGTTCCTTGTGACATCTTAGTGATCAGCTGCATTTCAGCGTTACAGATGTTTCCAGTTAGGCACACAGCAGCTTTTTAATCACCATTGGACTGTGGTTTTAACTGGTGTATTATCCCCCTCCCCCTCTCCCCCCACAGTGTGTTCAGAAGCCAATAATCCAGTCTCAGGAGAGCGCAGGAGGCCTGGAGGGCACGGACGCCAAGGAGCACAAGCTGCAGGACCCGGCTCAGCGGCCCCTCGCCCAGACACCCGACATGTTCCCCGGTGCCCGCAGAGCCAAACGCATGAAGTGTGAGGTGTGTGTGCGTTGTCGAGGAGAACACATTGACATTTTCACATGCATCAGTACAGTAGTTTTTTAGTTTGCCGGTGGTTTCACTTCTCTGTTTTTTTTTTTTTTGTTGCTTTTTTTCTGACTCAGGCCGTCTGTGTGAAGACGGAGCCAGGTGAGCCAGGTGACAACAAGCCGAACCTGAGGCGGAGGATGGGCTCTTTTGTCGCCAAGCCAGAACCAGGTCAGACTCCACACGCAGCAGAGAAAACACCCAGAGTCAAAGTGTTTATACATAAACTGACTGTCATTTATGGTAACATTTCACTTTAAAGCCCCAGTATGTAACTTATTTGGCTTTTTATTAACAAAAATCAAATATTGCTTTTATAAATACGTATTTCACTGAAGTCGAATCACACCCGCATACAAATGAAAGCTTTCTCGTACCTTAGAATGAGTTGTTACAAGTCGTTACAAATACATAAGTGGGCGACGCACCGAACCGAGGCGGCCATGTTGCATCGCCATTTTTTACGTTGAGTGGCAGCGTGACCGTAGGTAACCACGGAAACTCAGCGGAGCTGTCGGCTCGGGGAGAAAGTTTTCCAGGTAGCGCCTGTTAAAACTGTCACCACTGTGTAGTGTGAGGAAGGACGGAGGCTCTGGTGTTGCATTCAGGTGCAGTCAGGCAGATGGCCGTCGGCAAACCAACCGGATGTCATTTTACTCCACGAGAGGAAGACGGTAAAACGTGGGTCAGGTAAACAATACCACATCACCATGACAACATATTGTCACGCCTGTATTGTTCTGCCTCGTGCTAGTGGACCACTTGTTTACATAGACGCTTGTTTATCCTGTTACATGCAGCGTCTGTTGTCTGTCTGACGTCTGCCCGATTTCACGTGAATGCAACATCAAGAATACGTTCGATATGCAACCGCACCGCTAGATGGGGGTAATTCTGACCTACATATTATACCTTTTAAGAAAATGAGAGGCAGAAGACAGTCATTTAAAAGAAAGATAGTTGGTTGAAGAAAGGTAATTAGCTAATAGGGTTAATAGATAAATATAGGAATAAATGAAAGGACAGCACGAGAGAGGCATAACCAACTTCTGAAAAAAGAATTAAAAAGTAAAGTGCCAGGTCATCAAAGTCCGTTCAAAAAGGATTTTATTCAGTGTTTCTTGTCCTGACAGTTGTGACGACACTTATTAACCGTGATACTTTTTGTTTTTCCACGTGTCTTTACAGAAAAAGAGATTCCCATTCCAGTGAAACAGGAACCAGTTGAATTTAAAGAACCAATAATTGAAGCTGACAAAACCAAGTCACGGTACAAGAAGTTCCTCCCTCCTCCAGTTCCTCCAAGTCCAGTAAGTAGAAACCTTGTCTTTGGATGCAATATCACATTTCAGGATCTAAAATTAAAAGTCTGAACAGTTTTAATGCATCATCTCTCGTCCAAACTCTGCTTTTCCATGAACTGCATTTCCTTCTTCCACTGTTTATCTAAAGTTTATTGCCAATAGAGCTACATTAGTGTCTGCTAATGCTTCCTCTGCAAAAAAACATTATTGAACTAAACTTTCATTACGAGGTAATAACCTACACATAACGTAACCCGCGCTCGCTCACTGCTCTCAGCGTCAGAAATTCTCATTAGGAAGAATTTACAACAAAACACTCAGCTGCCTGTTGTTTATTGGGTAAATCAAGTTAAAACTAATGCAGTCAAATACAACAAACAGCCCCTTCCTTCAGGGAGGTTTTAATGTTTCTAGCATGACATCGTACTGACAGATGTTTTTATTATTCTGACTGCCTCATTTAAATCGATGTGGGTTGGCGAAATAACAGAAACACCACAAGAGTTCAATCTCAAACTGTTTCAACAGAAAACAAACACAGCTTCCCTGACAGAGCAGTTTACTGCAAGAAGTTAGACTGCAATATTATTATTATTATTAGCTAAGTGTATGTAATTAGCTGGCAGCTGGATGGAGGTCAAGTGTTTTCCCAGATCGTTTTCATCACTAACTCCTCCTTTTGTTGTTCCCCAGGTGGATCTGGTTGTGTGTTTGGTGTGCGGCAGCGGGGGAGATGAAGACCGTCTGTTGCTGTGTGACGGCTGTGACGACAGCTATCACACGTTCTGCCTGATCCCCCCTCTGCACGACGTCCCCAGAGGAGACTGGAGGTGCCCCAAGTGTCTGGCTCAGGTGAGGCTGCTGAGCTCCAGAGAGTCTGATTAGCGCGATGCAAATAGCCTCTGTAATAACGAGCACCGTGAGGTAGTAAAACCTAAAAAAATCTCTCTGTCTCATAGTAAAAGTAAACTAAAGGACCGTGTCTATGCAAATGATCAGGAAACCATGATAACTGTATTTGTTTTATCTGTCATGCAGGAGTGCAGCAAACCTCACGAGGCGTTTGGTTTTGAACAAGCGTACAGAGACTATTCCCTGCGTGCGTTCGGGCAAATGGCTGATGCGTTTAAATCTGATTACTTCAACATGCCGGTTCATGTAAGTGAAAAAGGTTTTAAGATAAACCAGTTTGTCTCTTTGAGTGTGTGTGAGTAGTTCAAGTTTGAAAGTGTTTGTGGTTTGTGTTTTTTTTTTTTTTTCCCAGATGGTACCGACAGAGCTGGTGGAGAAGGAGTTCTGGCGTCTGGTCGGAGCCATCGACGAGGACGTCACCGTAGAATACGGAGCCGACATCGCGTCCAAGGAGTTCGGGAGCGGGTTCCCCATCCCCAACGGGAAATTAAAGCTGACCCCGGCCGACGAGGTAAACTGAACGACACCGACTTCAGCAGAGACGTAGGTTTAAGTACAGTTTTAGTGTTGGCCTACAGATTTAACAGTGGCTCCTGTCATTACTTTATTTTCACAATATCATCACGCTGCTTGTCCTACACTCACAAACAAAACCTATTTTAAACTGTGTATTTTTTCGAGGGTATTCTGCAGTATTAATGGTGCAGAGGCTGTAGTAGTAGTAGTAGTTTATTCGATCTTTTACACAAAATTATTTACAGTTGAGCATCAATCACAGTCAGTCAACCTTCCATGATACCATCATTCGTTCAACTAGTTCATAAATAGATCGAAAAGGTGTAGGCTGAAGCTATCTAGCTTATAGATGCCTACCCTTTAATCCAATTTTCCATTAAATCCATTGGATCTCTTCATGATTTCAAAGTCATAGAAAGAAACAAGTATCCAATAATTAACAAATGTAGCCTAAAATAAATAGATAATTAAACAGTATTACAGTTTCAATCAGAGTCATAGAAAGAAATAATTATCCAATAATTAACAAGTGTAGCCAAAAAGTAAAAGAAATAAATAATTTAACAGCATTACAGTTGCAATCAACACCCAATTAATCAATCATGTTTATAGCTTTCTGTCATACTATGTTTTAATCTATTTTTAAATTGTGTTAGGTTTTTGCATTGTTTGAGATCCTCTGACAAGCTATTCCACAGTTTTACTCCCACGCCACAGAAATACACATGCTTTTAGAGCAGAGAAAGCTGCTCAGTTGTAATATAGCCTAAGCCTACTAATTCAATGTGATTGGCGATTTGATCAATAACAAATTAAACTGTGGTTTGACAAATTCAAACACATATTTATTAATGCTTTAAGTTTAAAGGAGCCACGGTAGCCTATAAGTTCATGTGTAAGATCATTCAAAGCAAATTCAGTGTCCCAGTTAAAGGCGCTCAGGCAGGCGATTTTGAAGTAATCTAAAAGTAGCAGAAAGTATTCAGAATACATTACTCGAGTAATCCAAATACATTTCAGATTACATTTTAGGACATGTAATCAGTAATCTGTAGGGGAATACATTTTAGAAGTAACACTGCCCATAACACGGCAGGCTGCAGCTGTTTGATTCTGTTTATAAAGATAACTGGCGAGAACAAGTAGTCGCGCAGTAATCAGTAATCAGTAATCAGTAATCAGTAATCCCGGTGTTCCTGATCCACTTAACGCCGTCGTCGCTCCTCCTGCAGAAATACCTCAAGTGTGGCTGGAACCTCAACAACCTGGCCATGATGAAGCCGTCTGTCCTGACTCATGTGACCGCCGACATCTGCGGGATGACGCTGCCCTGGCTTTACGTCGGCATGTGCTTCTCCTCCTTCTGCTGGCACATCGAGGATCACTGGAGCTACTCCATCAACTACCTGCACTGGTAAAAAAAAAACACCTGCTGACGCTGAAGCTCAGCTGCTCCTTTGGTTTTCTTTTTTTTTGGACAAACTTCCTTTATTCACAGAGTTTAGCAGTTCCTCCAGAAAAAATGCATAATTCAACGCATAATCAGCAAAGTCTGCACATTTATGCAGGGGCCGCATTTTTTCACGTCGCATAAATCACTGATTTCCACGCAAAAAGTGCGAAATATGCGGGTTTTGCATGATTTCATAATCCCCACATTTTCGTTGCAAATGCAAATGTTGCTTTTACTTCACACAAGATCTGCCATTTTCCTCCTGTTGCCTTGGGAACGTTATGAAGTGACGTCATCGGAAAGCTGCAAATGATGAAGTTCGCAAATCAGTCTTTGCTAACAAAAATAAGTGCAAGAGGGAGGAGGGAGGAGGATGAGGATGGCGAATGATTGGCCGGTGTTAAAGGCAACACAATTACGGTATAGTTTTCATTTTCACAGTGGGCTGTCGTAGTTTCATTCAGGAGTTGATGCAACTTTACAGTTGGAAGATGCACTTTCTTGTTACCAGTTGGTTAAATCATAATAGGTCCAAAAACATTACAGATGTAAGTATATTAGTAGTATGTAAATGTAGATTTACGTTACCGTAAGAGAATGCACTTATTTTAACGGAAGATGTCTGTTTTGTAGGAGCTACCTCTGTAAAACAGGAAGCACACATTTAATTTTATTGTTTCATTTATTCAATTTTACAGAAGTTGTAGCGTTTTTCTTTTTGTAAATCTTGTGAACTTGTTTGACTCGTTAACGTTTTGTAAGTTTGAGCCATGTGTTTATTATGGTCTGAGTGTTGGAGGAATCACTTTTTTTTTTCTTATTCATCAAACATTTTTGCAAATTCCCACAATTTCATTGCATAGAATTGTATAAATATTCTGCATATTCCATCGCATTTTTTTTAAGAAAACGTGCCGCATAATCAAGGATTTTTGCCCGCAACAATCACAAAAAAATGGCATTTTTCTGGAAGAACTGGTTTAGGACCTGAATCTCAGATAACTGTGTTTCTAATTGTAACTGTTCTAGATGATTTTCTACCTTGTCAACTGTTTATATTGTTTTGTTCGTAATCATTGTCGGGGTTTTTAAATGTGCTTGTCAACGCAACGATATTGGAAAATAACCTCAGTGTCCTTTCGGAATAAATAAATAAAGGTTAATAATGTTTGTCTTCCAGGGGGGAGCCCAAAACCTGGTACGGAGCTCCTGGTTTTGCAGCGGAGCAGCTGGAGGAGGTGATGAGGAAACTGGCTCCGGAGCTGTTCGAGTCCCAGCCCGACCTGCTGCACCAGCTGGTCACCATCATGAACCCCAACACCCTGATGGCGCACGGCGTCCCGGTAAGTCCACAGTTTGAATTTACAGCCATTACGTCCACACAAATACGTTTTTTTTTACCATTTCGGTGTCTCGTCCAGACGGAAACTGCCTTTTTTTGGGAGGGTGAAAACAGTATTTTTAGAAATTTGAATCTGATTTGGGGGGAAGATTGACAGCCCGAGTGTTTACTGAGATTTTTTTCAAAATGAAGAAGAAAAAGATCATTTTGGTGAAGCTCCGTTTTCGTGTGGATAAGGCCTTAAACAACAAAAAAGGAGGTCGTTTTTTTTTTTACCTGGAACATGAATCATCCTCTTTCGTTTCGTCTCCTCCGCCTCAGATTTACAGAACAAACCAGTGCGCCGGTGAGTTCGTCATCACCTTCCCCAGAGCGTACCACAGCGGCTTCAACCAGGGCTTCAACTTCGCAGAGGCCGTCAACTTCTGCACCGTGGACTGGGTAGGCATCATTACTTCATTAACGTTGTTCCTAACAACAACAACATCCCAGCCGTTAAAGTACGTGAAATACTTCCTCACACTAACCTGCAAACAGAGGCAGACAGAAGTAACGTTGAAGTGTCAGTTCAGTCCAAACTGTTGATGATTTTACAACATTACATTAAAAACAGTTGATAAGTGATGATCAAACAAAACATATCATTATTATTATTATATTATATTATTATTATATATTAAGTTTCATCTTCACAGTATTTTCTTTTTATCAGTATTTTTCGACACTCGTCATGAAATGGAGAGAAGTAAAGACCATCTCAGTTTATTTTAAATACAGGGTAAAATATCCACATTTCACTAGTTGAAACCATTAAATTGAACTCAGTTATTACAATAGTTGTGAGCCTGTATCTGGTTGCCTGTGTTTTATTTTTTTGTGGGTGTGGCCTGACATGAGTTGTTGTCCTTTTCTTTCTCTCCTCCTCTCTGTGACACCAGATGCCTCTGGGCAGACAGTGTGTCGACCACTATCGTCTGCTGCACCGATACAACGTGTTCTCCCATGACGAGATGGTGTGCAACATGGCGTCCAAGGCGGACACACTGGACGTGGTCCTGGCCTCGGCCGTCCACAAGGACATGGTCGTCATGATCCGAGAGGAGCAGGGGATGAGAGAGAAAGTGAAGAAAATGGTGAAGATTGACCTCATTGATATATATATACATATATATATGTATATGAATATTTTGTTAGTACACGGCATAAACACAGACAGGTCTTTGTATGAACTATATTTTAGCCACAGGAAAGACATAATAATAACAATAATAATGTCATTTTGTAGCTTTGTAGATATCTAATACTGCAGGTTTTACAACACTTCAACATTTCTTTAAAGGGATAGTTCAACATTTTGGCAAATTGGCCCATTGCCGTAATCCCTATAGTCATAGCAGTAGGTCCGTTACCTTTAATTGTTGGTGCAAGCTATTTTTAGAACGGCGGAGCAGAGCCGCGAGCTGCTCAGAGCTACGCTATGGAGGCTAAAGGAATTTCTTGGTTTCCCTCATCACACTCATCAAATACACAATCCAACAACTCCAAAACGCTCTGGTGGACAAGTTGTGACCTGCACATTCACCACGCTATGAGATAATAACACAACGTTACCAGACAGAGTTGTTTTAGAGGTAAATTCATGCAAAACCGCTGATGCGCGTTGCCTTCAGGAACAGTTTTTCAGCAAGAAGACTCTGTATTTACCTCTAAAACGGCTCAGTTTCTTAACGTTCTGTTATTATCTCATAGCGTGGTGAATGTGCAGGTCACAACTTGTCCACCAGAGGGTTTTGGAGTTGCTGGATTGTGTATTTGATGAGTTTGATGAGGGAAACCAAGAAATCCCATGAGCCTCCGTAGCGTAGCTCTGAGCAGCTCGCGGCTCTGCTCCGCTGTTCTAAAAACAGCTTGAACTGACAATTAAAGGTAACGAACCTACTGCTATGACTATAGGGATTATGGCAATGGGCCAATTTGCCAAAATGTTGAACGATCCCTTTAACAATTCTAGAGAGATATCACAATTTGCTTTTTTTTTATTTTTTTTTAACAATATCTTTATTTAGTTTTCATTTTATAAAAAGACAAACAAGAAGAAATAACAACAGAGAAGTGTGCAAAACGATACAGAAGTGTGCAATCATACATCACACGCTTGCTTTTAACATGTTTGTGGTTGTGTCACACCTTCAGGGGGTTTTACATTGCAAAGTGTCAAAGTACGATCACCTCCAGGATGACGAGCGGCAGTGTGCCAAGTGCAGGACCACCTGCTACCTGTCGGCCCTCACCTGTTCCTGCAGCCCCGGGATGCTGGTGTGTCTCCACCACATCAACGACCTCTGCTCCTGCTCCGTCAACAACTACACACTGAAGTAGGTTCCCAGCGGAGCCGAGGCACAGATGCTGCACAAGCTGTCGTGTGCAGAGATCTGGGGTCGTGTTTATCAAGCTTCTTAGAATAACTCCCCAAAACACTGCTGAGTTAGGGGTAAAAAAAATCTTAACTTAAAAATTAGTTATCAAGCGTCTTACGCACAGTTTCAGAGAAGTGTAGGACTAAATCTTAAGTGTCAGTCTCAGAGCTGAGTGACGATAGTACTATGTGCCGTAAACTGAATTTTAGATGAAGTTTAGGTTTAGGTTTATTTATTTAGCACACATTTATATTCGATGGTGCAAGGAGGGAACGTAATATGGCTAACAAATAAACATAGAGAAAAAAAAAGGAGATAAAGTGCATACATAATCAACGTTATATGAACAAAATGAGCAAAAATGAGGAGATAGAGAACAAAGAGATCAGTAACAAATAGAGACAATGGAAATAAGGTACAAAAAATTCATAGATTGAAATCATAAAAAAAGACAGAGTAAGGATGTGGGATATGGAGAGAGATCTTAGCGAAGGAGGTAGTCCATTCCAAAACATAGGACTTCTATAGGACATATTAAACTTCCAAATTTATAGGAATGACAAATCGCTGAAGGAAATCCTTATCTAAGAATATGGAAATATCTTAGAAATATCTCAGTGAATAGTTAAATGGCCAATGGGAGTGTATATTCAACCGTATTTTAACCAAAATCTACAAAATAATACAAAATATATACATTAGGAATGAAATCAAAGTTAAATTTTTCCTAATCTTTCCAATTCATTAATTCAGCGTTACATTGTTGGTGAGATGACGTCACTTATTAAATCGTACCCGTTCAATCTGGTATGAATTCACGGGTAGGAAGTTACGGGTTTGATTGCCGTTCTAGTTACACTAGTTAACACTAGTTACGGGTTGCTTGGGACGCTACTAAGTCGTGACTTGAAGTCGTGAGTTACGGGTTCAAAAGCCTGGAACGCAGCATAAATTTCACAAATTCTCAGCACTTAAGACTAAAATGTCACTCTGAGGCGCAGATAAAAACAGCCCCAGATCACAAGATGCATGAATCTCATGAAAAATATAATGTTTTATACCTACATTAAGCCTCAGGTTTGTGTTTCTTATCACCGCCGTGTGTGTCCTGTTTGTGTTTCTTGCTCCTGCAGTTACAGATACACACTGGACGAGCTGTTCCCCATGATGACTGCTGTGCAGCACCGAGCCGAGCTCTACGATGAATGGGCCTCCCGGGTGACGGAGACTCTAGAGGCGAAGCTGGAGAAGAAGAAAGGTAAGCAGCAGCAGCAGCAGCAGGAGGAGCAAACAGGAAAACAAACCATCAAAGACATCAGTGGTTTTACACACTCAAGCCAAATAACTTGTCTCCTAAAATTAGTGCTTCATCTGCCAACAACATTTTTTTGTGGGACTAATTCTCCCTACTAAATCTACCAACACTGTAGGATGAATCTCAGTGATGCTGCACATCCTGAGCCTGATGCCGTGGTGCATTTAGGTGCTAAAACTGTTCTGCACTCAAATCATTTCAAAGCAGCAATCACAAGAACTAACCGTCACATTTATGAGAAGTTTTTACCAGCTTCCTGTTCGGGGGAAGCTTGATGGGGAATTAAAAATGATTGTCAAACATCACAGCTTACGACGCTCTGCCATCAGCACCTGAACGCGCCACCGGGGACGGATTCACAATCCACTTGTAATAATTTGCTTTTATTACAAGGCCAAAGTGATTCGCTATCAGCTTAACCAGAGTGTTCTTGTGTAAAAAGAGACTGGAAGCAGATGAAAACATCTCTTTTCTCTCTGTTGGTTGTTCAGCACAGCCTGTTTTTATACATAAATAAATAGCACTTAATACTGATTGAGTTTTGATAAAATGTGAAAATGAACTGAAAAGAATCGGCTCAAGGCAGCACGGAGATCTTAAAAATGACCTCACCTCCTCCTCGACGAATTGGGAAATGTTCATCACTAATGTACGTAATCACAGTGGGGTTTAGCGAGCTGTGCAGAATTAGTGTTCCTGTTACAAAACACTGTGACCAACAAGCTGATAAACAACTGGACGCAATAAGTCATCGGTTGCTCAACAGAGTGTCGGGCTGTTTACACTGTGAGTCTTAGCACAACTCCCAACAAAAAACCCTGCTCTGGTTCTTGCATTGCTGCACCCCCATTTCATCTATCCATCCCTGACAGTTTTTTTTTGCGCACTGTAGCACTTTATTACACTGTATTATACTTGGTTTCGTTGTGTTCTCAACCCATCCTAGCACAACTCCATCAAGAAACCCTGTTCTGGTCTTGCATTGTCGCATCTCCATCCATTTTATCCATCGTAAACAGCCCATCTCACCTAAATTTATTAAATTGCACTATACTTCCTGTTTTTTGTTTCTTTTTTTTTGTTTCTTTGTTTGTTTCTTTGTTTTTTATAGTAGTGTCATGTTAACTGTCTCTCTTTGTAGTTTTATTATCTGTTGGTTTCTGTTTGGATATGTTCCAATTTGTGTACCGATTTTCTGTGTTTCTTGTGTTTTTCCTGTCTTTATGAATTACGTTGTTATGTCCTTGTTGTTCATTTTAATGGCTTTAACACCTTGCCAGGAGGACTACAGTCTGAAACTAGCCGTTGGCTAACACTGGCACTTTTACATTTTATTATGTTCATTATTGTGCACTGTCCTCCTTTAAATAAATAAAAAATAAATAAATGAAATAATAGTGTGACTCTCTCTCCCTCTCTCTCTGCTCAGGTCTGCCGGTCTTCCGCTCCCTTCTCAGCGAATCAGAGGTCAGGTTGTTCCCCGACAACGACCTGCTGCGTCGGCTACGTCTGGTCACACAGGACGCAGAGAAGTGTTCGTCGGTGGCGCAGCAGCTGTTGAACGGCAAGAGGCAGACCAGGTAGAGTTCACACACACACACACGCTGCCACACCAGTACGGGTGTAGAGATCAAAAAACACATGGAAAATTAGAAAAAAAGTCAAATGTCCTGGAAAAGCTTGAGTTGGCGTGAAAAATGATTTATCACATCATGACAGCAGCTAGCAGAGCTCTATTTGACTTTTTGTTTCCAAAAAAAAAACAAAAACAAAAAAAAAACATGTTTGTGCTATTCTATGATAAATTTGTCATCTTTTCTTTGCATTTAAGAGATTATTTCATAAGCTACAGCCATAGACTGCACATCTTTAAATCAGATTTCTGGGAGTGAGAATGAGAGAGAGGAATAAACACAGAAACAAACTGATTAAATTTACGAAATAAGGTACCATTGACGAAAAGAACACTTCTCCACAGCATGAATGGGACAGGGGATGAATCAGTGTATATGGCGTAAAAACTAATGTCCGTCAGACTGTAGCAGCTGAAGATGTCCTGGAAAATGATTTCAAGAAAAGAGTGGGAACCCTGATTAGTTGTCAGTAAATAGTTTCAGTGCCTAAGTTAATGAGGTTCATTACTGTGTCTCCTCCTCCTCCAGGTATCGGTGCGGCAGTGGGAAGTCACGGAGCCAGTTGACTGTGGAGGAGCTGAGTTCGTTCGTGCGGCAGCTGTACAACCTGTGCTGCAGTCTCCCTCAGGCGCCGCTGTTGAAGGTAGCGGACAAAGAAACACACGTCCTCTGATCTGTTATTACAGTAAAACTACACTCGCTTTAATTAAAGCTGCACAAACGCTGAGTTTTTCATCATCATGGCTGTCACGACCCGGAGACATTATAGACGTATTTGACATCATGACTCAAAACAACGCACAGAAAGAAACCTCTTAGTTACTCCACAGGTGCCTGATACGGAGCGTGATTAGACTAATTGGACCGGAGCAACTTTCTGCATACATTTACATATTAATTAAGTCATTTATAATTCCACTGAAATCGCTGCAACGGCAACACGTTAGGTTAATGAGCTCAAATTGATACAAAGTCAACATGTTTGTGTGAAATATCTTTTGCAAACTAATGAGCTGATTGGTTCAATTAGGAGAAAACTGGATTTCATTTACTAGTTTATTTGAAACGTGACTCTGCATATTCATGAACATACAAAAAAATGGATTGGATTAGATTTTGAGTGTGAGTGTGAGTGTTGACTCAGCGACCGAGTCAGTTCTGCTCATGAAAAGTCAGAATAAAGTTTATTTAAAGACACTGGCTAACCCATTAAACAACGTCCACAAAAAAATAAGAGGAAATGAAGTTGCAGTCGACAGCAAGATTCAGTTATACTGTAGTTAAATGTCACATCATCATCTTAAACAGCTCACTACAGCTGCTTAAAGGGATACTTCACCCAAAATCGATAATTCACCAATCATCTACTCATCGTCATGCCAAGGAAGGGTTTGGAGCAACGGGTTTTCATATAATGGCGGCGGATAGAGTTCACTTCTGAATCGTCCAAAACACACACTATGAAACATCCAGATACCTCCATACTGCTCGTCTGTACTGACCCAAGTGTCCTGAAGCTGCCACATGGAAAAGTTGTTCGGAAAACATTTATTTGATCTCTGTTTTTATCCTTGTTGTAGCAGTAGCTCCCTGTGGCTGTGTGAGATTTGCTGCGAGTTGTTCTTCCGTGTTTACATCACACATCCAATGGTTTACAACGACGAACGAACATCTCGCAGCAAATCTCACGCATGTGCACAAACATCAACAGAGCCACTGGGAGCTACTGCTACAACAAGGATAAAAACAGAGATCACATACATTTTTTCCGAACAACTTTTTCATGTGGTGGCTTCAGGACACTTGGGTCAGTACAGACGAGCAGTATGGAGGTATCTGGATGTTTCAAAAGTGAACTCTATCTGCCGCCATTATATGAAAATCCGTTGCCAGCTGGACCCCCCCTGGAACTCCTAAAGCGTTTTGATGACTCTGAAAGTTCTCCAAACCCTTCCTTGGCATGACGGTGAATTATCGATTTTTGGGTGAAGTATCCCTTTAACCTTTTGATCGACACAGAACAGAAATCGCTGAACTTGTCTGTGTGTTTGCGCCGATCTCGTCCGTCAGGAGCTGTTGAATCGCATCGAGGACTTCCAGCAGCACAGCGAGAAGGTCCTGCTGGACGAGGTGCCCAGCGTGGCCGAGATCCAGAGCCTGCTGGACGTCAGCTTCGACTTCGACGTGGAGCTGCCCGAGCTGCCGCGCCTCCGCGTGCGGCTGGAGCAGGCGCGCTGGCTGGAGGCGGTGCAGCAGGCGAGCGCGCAGCACGCCACGCTGACGCTGGAGACGATGCGGCGGCTCATCGACCAGGGCGTCGGCCTGACGCCTCACTCCTCGGTGGAGAAGGCCATGGCGCGGCTGCAGGAGCTGCTCACCGTGTCCGAGCACTGGGAGGACAAGGCCAGCAGCCTCCTCAAAGCCAGGTGAGATCGACGCCCACTGATCCACGATGAGGATTTAGCCTTTAAAGGGATAGTTCAGCATTTTGGCAAATTCACCTATTGTCATAATCCCTACAGTCATAGCAGTGGGTTCATTACCTTTAATTATCGGTGCTCTATTTCTATCAAGATACCCCACGAGAAGCTGCTCCAAAGATAAGTGGGCGTGGTCACCTGTCCCCCACCTCATGTTGTGAACGTGTGTGTGGATTTATAAAAGTTGTAGGTAAATGAAAAGTAAGATATTTATATTTTCTTATGATAACATTAAATATTTAGGGTAAAATAATGCATGATGCACATCCACTGTGTGTGTCCAGGTGCAAAGCAAAAAGCCAATGAGGTGAAAGAGGAAAAAATTTCTTCTTCAGGAGTCCTGAAGAAGATCTGTTTTAGATCGACATTAAAGCTAACCACTATATTTAGCATGACGAAAATTATTAAGATAATTAGCGCGGGCGTTCGCGAATGTTTGTTTGACCTTCCCTACAAGATCTGTGCCAAATCTCACTAGAGTGCGTTGTTGAGACAGAGACAGGTTTTGAACAAACTTCATTTTCTCCTGATGTGTCTGAAATTTGATATTCTAGTGTTGAAATGTTCAGCAGAGATGTGGTTTGTGAAACACGAGTCCAATATTTACTTAAGTCACTGTGGGGCGAAGGAATCGACCATAAACTGTGTTCACGTTCACTCCTTTCATTGGAGTCAATAGACTCAAGACCTGCTGCTAGTCTCCTAAGGGGGCGGGGCCGTCCAGAAGCCCACGTGACACAGATACAGGAAGTTGACTCCTCATGAGTGCGTCTTGGTTTCTAAACCATCTTTGTTACAGGTTCCTCATCAAACTCATCAAATACACAATCCAACAACTCCAAAATGCTCTGGTGGACAAGTTGTGACCTGCACATTCGCCACGCTATGAGATAATCATGCAAGTAGTTCCGAGTATTTGCTTCATGTGTCGTAATGTTACATAATTATACGTGATTATTTCATAGCGTGGCGAATGTGCAGGTCACAACTTGTCCACCAGAGCGTTTTGGAGTTGTTGGATTGTGTATTTCCGCCTATTGAGTACCGCTGGTGTATTTGATGAGTTTGATGAGGGACAGGGGACCTGTACCGTTCACCTCCATTGTGTTCACTGAGCAGCTCACGTCTCTGCCCCGCCGATCTCAAAACAACATGCACCGATAATTAAAGGTAATGAACCTACTGCTGTGACTATAGGGATTATGGTGATAGGAGAATTTGCCAAAATGATAACCTATCCCTTTAAACCACAGGGTCATAAAAATCATCCAAAACATCAACAGGAACTGAAGAAGGCTTTAATCATCTGAAGACAAACCTTCTTCTTCATGTCATTTTAAGCTTGAAACTCTGTCCAGGTGTTTTGCACTGACTGAATGTAACTTTATATGTAATATACAGGTCAGTGCTCCTGATTTTGCTTCGTTTTAATTACAGCTAGTGCAAAAAGCCGCTGCTAGAATATTCAACAAGATCAACAAAAAGTGAGCATCATGTTTAGTTCTGCCCTCATTCCATTGGTTCTCAGTGCTGTTCAGTATTAACTGTCACACGTGCTTTTCAGAAGGCTTTTAATGGCATGGCTGTCAGGAATGTGCATCTCCTCTTCTCCATTGTCAGAGAAAACTAATTTCCAGCCAGGAGTTCTCTTCCTTCACCATGCTTTAGTTTTACTGCAACGTGTTATTCTGCAGAACATCTTGAGATCTTTAGGTCATGTTCAGTGTCGAGGCTTTAAAAACATCTACTACTCTCTGAGCAGGAAGTGTTCAACAACATTTAGAAAAAGTGTTTCCACTGAGAAAAAATACAGGGACAGCTCTTTGTTACAGATGTGTAGGTCTTGTGTCTTGTGTGTTATCAGCTGCAGTTTGTCATTTGTGTCTCGCTGCCCACCAGACCTCCACACTCCATAGAGACTCTGAGTGCTGCTGCGGAGAAGGCGTCCGGGATCCCGGCCCACCTCCCCAACTGTCTGCTGCTGAAGGACTCCATCAGAAAGGCCCAGGAGTGGCTGCAGGAAGCCGAGGAGCTGCAGGTCAGGACGCTCACTCTACTTAAATCGAACTTTATTAAGCATTTAAACTTTATTTGTGGAGCACTTTTAATACAAAAAAAGCATTTGCGGCACACACACACACACACAATTTTCAAGTAAAATTAAAACATTAAGCAATTAAAACACACAGGAAACGCTATGACACTCAACAATTTGGAATTTGCAGTGAGGAAAACACTAGTGAGCCGCAAACTATTTTTTTTTCTTGCTTTTAATTGTATGTTTTTACAGGGTTTTTTTGTTTTTTGTTATCATTTTTCAGTTCTTATTGTTAAAGGGATAGTTCAACGTTTTGGCAAATTGGCCTATTACCATAATCCCTATAGTTTTAGGAGTTAGGAGGGATTATGGCAATGGGCCAATTTGTCAAAATGTTGAACTATCCCTTTAAATGTTTTGTTTTTATGTAAAGCACATTGAGTTGCCCTTTGGTATGAAATGCGCTATATAGATAAAGCTGCCTTGCCTAGTGAGTGGATATAAACTAAGATAATGTAAGTAAATGGCATAGAATAAATATATAAATAAATAGATTGATGAATGAAATGGCAATACTGCATAAAATTAAAGTTCAGTAAAGCTCTATAAGGGCAATTAAAGCAAAAATAAATATCAGTGGGTGTGATTAAACTCTAAAACGATCTGCTGACTTCAGGGCGGCGGCTGCGTCCTGATGGCGGACAGCCTCTCCGACATGGTGCTGCGGGGACAAGCCATCCAGGTCCACCTGGAGCCACTGGACCGGCTGGAGTCGCTAATGGTGGAAGTGCAGGAGTGGAAACAATCTGCAGCTACGACGTTCCTCCAGAAAGACTCGACTCTGACTCTACTGGAGGTAAAACAAATCCCACAAGTTTGAAAGTTTGAACATTAAAAACCTCAGAGCTGTCGTCGTTCAGCTGCATCGTGTCCCAGTTCTGTCCCAGCTCCTTTTTGGACTTTAATCTGCACTGGAAATGTTCTGTTCTTCAGCAGACACATTTCTAGTCAAGATTGGAGCCGTTCCACCAACATTTGTTATGTTTTACTAAAACATTGAATACACGTTGACATTTAGATGTGGGAATGTGCAGAAGAAACCGTCTCTCTTCTTCCCTTTTTGGCTTTTTTCCCTCTCTAACTTCTTGTCTCTCTAATTGTAAACACCGTGTTTTTGCTAAGATCAGGAAATGTATCATCGAATATATTTACTCAAATAGTCAAATACCAATAAATAGTCGTTAGTCAACCTGTGTAAAGATCACAGCAGAGAGATGAGCTGGTTCTGTTTGTGTAAAAGACGTCTCATGGTTATTTTGTCCGTTGCAGGTTCTGTGTCCACGATGTGAAGTTGGAACTTTACCTTCTCCGAAGAGGAAAGCCAAGAAAGGGAAAGAATCGCCGAAAAGCAACAAGAAGAAAACCCTGAGGCTCAACACGCTCGGCGAAGTGGAGAAAGCGCTTTCAGAGACCAAGGACTCTACCTCGGCTGTGAGTGTTGTGTTGTTGCTCCAACAGTTCCAGTCAAAGTATCTTTATTGTCCCAAACAGGGAAAATGTACAGCCAGGAAGATGCACACACAGAGACGTTCAAACACACTGAACAATACACAGATGGACAACAACAGTAAAATGACCTTATTGTAGGGATGGAATATGATTAAAAAAGTAATATATCAATAAATAAACAGCATGAAAGAGTAAAGTGCAGACGCAAAGTGCAGGTGGAGATATAAATAGCCTGAAAATCTATGCAAATAAACATATGAGCACCAGGCTAGTATAAACCTTCAACATTTTGGCCCATTGCCATAATCCCTATAGTCATAGCAGTGGGTTCGTTACCTTTAATTGTCAGTGCAAGCTATTTTTAGAACGGTGGAGCAGAGAATTCTTGGTTTTCCTCATCAAACTCATCAAATACACAATCCAACAACTCCAAAACGCTCTGGTGGACAAGTTGTGAGCTGCACATTCACCACGCTATGAGATAATAACAGAACGTTACCAGACAGAGTTGTTTTAGAGGTAAATTCATGCAAAACAGCTGATGCACGTTGCCTTCATGGGCAGTTTTTCAGCAAGCAGTCTCTGAATTTCCCTCTAAAACAACTCTGTCTGGTAACGTTGTGTTATTATCTCATAGCGTGGTGAATGTGCAGCTCACAACTTGTCCACCAGAGCGTTTTGGAGTTGTTGGATTGTGTATTTGATGAGTTTGATGAGGGAAACCATTAGAAATCCCATGAGCCTCCGTAGCGTAGCTCTGAGCAGCTCACAGCTCTGCTCCGCCGTTCTAAAAACAGCTTGCACCGACAATTAAAGGTAACAAACCTACTGCTATGACTATAGGGATTATGGCAATGGGCCAATTTGCCAGAATGTTGAACTATCCCTTCAAAACTCTTAAAATCTCAAAATGGAAGAAGCTTTCCTGAACAACTTGCCTCTGTACGGTTGCTTTGTCCGTTGATGTATCTGTTCCTCATCTGTTCCTTCGCCTCGTCCCCCAGATGGCGACTCTGGAGGAGCTGCGTGTTCGGGAGATGGAGACGTTCTCTAACCTGCGGGCGGCGAACGAGTCGAAGCTGCTTCCCACGGCGGACTGCATGGACCTGAGGGTGTGCGTGTGCCAGAAGGCGCCGATGGGAGCGATGCTGCAGTGCGAGCTCTGCCGAGACGCCTTCCACAGCGTGTGCGTCCGCGAGTCGCCGGCGTCGGACTCTTCGTGCGAGACGACGCAGCCGTGGCTCTGTCCGTTCTGCCGGCGGTCGGAGAAGCCGCCGCTGGGCCGAGCCGTGTCGCTGCTGGCGTCGCTGCGGCGCGTCGGCGTGCGGCTGCCCGAGGGCGACGCGCTGCGCCACCTGGTGGAGCGGACGCTGAGCTGGCAGCAGCGGACGCAGCAGCTCCCACAGACCTGCAGCCTCCCGGAGCTGGAGGAGCGGCCGGGAACGCCGCCCACGCTCACCTGCTGGGTGCCCGGCAACCACGACCCTCAGAACGACGCTCAGGTCGGCGCTTGCTTTCTTTCTTTCTTTCTTTCTTTCTTTCTTTCTTTCTTCAGGGTTCCTACGCAAGTATGGAAAGTAGGGGTGGGAGAAAAAATCGATTCACATAAATATCGCAATATCTTTTTTGACGATTTTTAAATCGATTTTTTTTTTTTTTTAATTGATTTTTTTAAATATTGTGCAATGTGCATTAGTTAGCCTTTTTACATACAGAGAGTACAGGTTTTGAAAAGGGTTTAACTTCACTTTATAATGGAGTATGTTAATTTATAGGCGCCTACAGTATTTGTGTGCAGATAAATGTAAAAAATGCAGACTAAAAATCGAGAGAATCGGCAATATCGTAGAATCGCAATTTAAATCGAATCGCCATCCAAAAAATTGTGGAAAAATCGAATCGGGAGAAAAGCATATCGTCCCAGCCCTAATGGAAAGTATGGAAAAGTATGGAATTTGATTTTATACATTTCCAGGTCTGGAAAAGTATGGAAAATGGAAACTATTGTATGGAAATATATTTATCTTAATACTTGTCTGGGTTTGGTCTTATCTGAAGTTATTTGGGTTAATTATTTTGTATGCGCTATTGTACCTAGCTACAATCTCCAGGAAATTATTTGGTTACAGCATACACATTCAGAATAATGAAAACAAATGATAAATTGCATGTTTTTTTTTATATTATGCACATCTATTTACTCAAATGTCACAAATAATTAGATTTTTTTTACCGAGAAGAAATTAGGGTCTGGAAAAAGTATGGAATTTGGACATTTCAAATGTGTAGGAACCCTGCTTCTTTCTTTCTTTCTTTCTTTCTTTCTTTCTTTTTCGGTCTTTTTTCTTTCTTTCTTTCTTTTTCTGTCTTTTTTCTTTCTTTCATTCTTTCTTTCTTTTTCTGTCTTTTTTCTTTCTTTCTTTGTCTTTCGTTCTTTCTCTCTTTTTCTCTTTCTTTGTTTTTCTGTCTTTTTTCTTTCTTTCTTTGTCTTTCTTTTGTTCTTTCTTTCTTTTTCTGTATTTGTTTTTCTTTCTTTCTTTCTTTGTCTTTCTTTCGTTCTTTCTTTCTTTTTCTGTCTTTCATTCTTTCTTTCTTCTTTTTCTGTCTTTCTTTCTTTCTTTCTTTCTGTATGAGAAACCGTGTTCACAGATATTAACTCTGTGTGTGTGATGCAGGCGCCCTGCTTGACCCCGGAGTGGAACAGGACGAGCCACGCTCAGACCGTCTTCTACACGGAGCAGAGATGCATCCCGCTGCAGGGTGCGTGGCCACGTCCTCCTCTGAACTGTAGTCGTGACTGAGTAACGCAGCGTCTTCCTCTGCAGTGTTTATATCCTGGTGTTTGTGTTTCAGGGCTGAGTCAGGAGCTGGAGGAGCTGATGGTCGAGGGTTTGCTGCTGCAGGTTTCTCTGCCCGAGGTGCAGACCCTCTACCACGTGTTACTGGACAGAGCCACGAGCCAGCTCTCGGACCGGTGCACGCCGCCGCAGCAGGACACCGAGTCCACAGACTGTGACAAACTCACGCAGTTCAACTCTCAGGGAACAAATCAACCACTGAACCAGGTACAAAAAAACATTTTTAGCAATTATCACATTATCAGAAAGCAACATTCAGATATTAGAACAATAATTTTAATTTTATAAAGAATAATATTTAAAGAATTGTGGAGTAGAAAATATTTTTAAAAGCCATAATCAGGCAGAAGTCTCCAGGCCGACCTGAATTCAAATGTGGACAAAGAAGTGACAGAGACTTACTGTATAATTTTTCTTTCTTTCTTTCTTTCTTTCTTTCTTTCTTTCTTTCTTTCTTTGTCTTTTTTCATTCTTTCTCTCTTTCTGTATTCTGTGTTTATCTATCTTTATTCTATTCTATTTCATTCTTTTTATATAAATCCTAAATTGTATATAGTATATGCATATTTTTGCAACAGAATATTTAAATTTATTCTATTTTATTTCATCTTATCTTATTGACATTTTTATTGTATCGCTACCTTTAACTATTTTTTGGCACCTTTGTGTCTTTGACCTGACACCACATCAAGTTCTATGTGCTGTAAAAACTGACCTTTACTGCTCTTGGCAATAAAAACATTTCAGATTCTGATAACAAAAAAGAGAGAGAAAAAATATATATATGTGGTTATAAATGTGACAAAAACATAGAAATTTTCTGACCCACAGGGTGAAATATGTTTGGACTTAAAAGAAGTTCAGCATTCAAAGTGATAAAATGGTGAAAAGTCACAGAAAAGGTTTCAAATCCAATTATATGTTGAGTCCTTTTGGTGCTGGTGTGTGGACAAATCTATGAAAACCCGTTAAGATCGAACCTGCTTCAGTATCAGTTTTGACCTCTGTTTCTGTTGTTGCTGTTTTATTATTTACAGGACGCCATGAGGGAAACCATGACTGGCTCAGAAAAGAAAGCGAAGCGGCATCTGGAGAGGGAAGGTCTAGGCGAGGAGCGCCGGCCGAAGGACAAAAAGCACTCGCACAAAAGACAGAAGATGAATAAGAAGAACCTGCAGCGCCGGCCGACCTCCACCTCGTCCTCGCCGCGCTCCGACTTCTCCCAGTCCGACGACTCCGACGAGGAAATGGCCGTTTGTCCAGCCGAGCGGTGTCAGCTGCCGGAGGGAGACGAGGTGAGAGACGCGTCGCAGCGAGGCCACGGAGGACAGTTTTATCATCCAACATCAATAAATCTGTGTTCCTTATGAATAACTAGAGGTCGTATCGTCCCGGCTGGTTCTACATCATTACTTCACTGTATATCTGAGAAACAAATTAGATTTTATACGATATTAAAGAGGAATCATGCCAGATTTTTACCTTAATTAAACAGCTTCGGAGTAATTGTGATGTCTGTAACCCGTAATTTGTGGTTTATGACAGATAAGACTATACAAATATACACATCGTATATGATACAGAACGTTATCCACAGCTCCATGGATTGATTTCTCACCAGCTTTGTTGAAAACAAACGCACATGGAGGGTTAGAGACACAGAGGAGAAGAGACCGGCCTTGCATATTTCCTGTTAAAAATCTGTAAAAGGAGTGTTTGTATCAAAAAGAGACAATAAAACAGTAACTATAGAAGACATTTATCTTGATTTAACTCAAAGGGATAGTTCAAATTTTTTGCAAATTCACCACGCTATGAGATAATAACAGAACGTTACCAGACAGAGTTGTTTTTGAGGTAAATTCATGCAAAACCGCTGATGCGCGTTGCCTTCAGGGACAGTTTTTCTTGCAACCAGTCTCTGCATTTTCCTCTAAAACAACTCTGTCTGGTAACGTTGTGTTATTATCTCATAGTGTGGTGAATGTGCAGGTCACAACTTGTCCACCAGAGCGTTGTGGAGTTGTTGGATTGTGTATTTGATGAGTTTGATGAGGGAAATCATTAGAAATCCCATTAGCCTCCGTAGCGTAGCTCTGAGCAGCTCACGGCTCTGCTCCGCCGTTCTAAAAATAACTTGCACCGACAATTAAAACTAACAAATCTACTGCTATGACTACAGGGATTATAGCAATGGGCCAATATGCCAAAAATGTTGAACGATCTCTTTAACATAAAGATAAAGCTTTTTGTGTTTTGTTCCAGTCGATTCAGGTTTAGTCGTGATCATATAAATAAAAATAATGACAATACATCGGGATCCAAAAATAAAGAACCAGATGGCACTAATTTAGCTGTTTAATCTGGATGTAATCAATATTTTTTATATTAACATTGAATGACGAAGAACTAGTCGCTAGTCGTTTTTTCTGCCTCTTTAAAGTCGCTTTCTCCGCTCCCGCTGATCCAGTAGCTTTGTTTATAGCCTTACCCCTCCTCCTCCACCTTCCCCCTCCTCGCTCCAGTCCCTGTCTAGTCCCTGTAAACAGCAGACAGACAGTCAGTAGCTGGTGATCGTAGCGTAGCGAAGCTTTTAGCAACTAAAGAGTTGCATATTTTCTTCAGGAGTTGGTGGCGACCTGAGTCAGAGAGAGAAAAGAAAAGAAAAGAGCGTGAACGCTGGACTTAGATCCATCAGGTGGGCTGAACCTCAACTCTCTGGATGTGTAAACAAGAATCTAAACACCTCGTTGGGTCAAAGTGAAACCGTCTCACCTGTTTGTTTGTTTGTGTGTGTATTTGTGTGTGTGTTAACCTGCAGGTGAACTGGGTGCAGTGCGACGGCAGCTGTAACCAGTGGTTTCACCAGGTGTGCGTGGGCGTTACCGCGGAGATGGCGGAGAAGGAGGACTACATTTGTGTCAGGTGTTCACTGGACGACGACGACGATGACGACAGGCGCATGAGGAAATAAGAAAAGAGGTTGTTTGTTCTTTTTGTGTGTGAATGTGTGTGTGTGAAAGGACGACTGAAGAAGAAGAAGAAGAGGAGGCTCGTCGTCCGTGCGTCCGTCTGTCCGTCGTCGTCTGCCGTCGTCATGGAGCCACCAGTCTGGATGTGTCACTGATCCCTCCCCCTCCTCCCTCCCCCACAGTCTCGTCTGTCCGACCCTTTTGTAACAACGGTGCTATCTCCTCTTTGACTTGTTGTCCAGAACTATAATGTTTAGTTATCTTTTGTATTTTTACATATATATATTATATATATTTCTTTTTTTTTTTCTTCTTATGAATTGTTTGTGGTTGTCTAAATGAAAAAAAAAAAAGAAGAAAGGCAAAAAAAACAACTAAACTAAACAAAAACAAAACACAGGATGTGACGTGTGCTGCATGGGATTCCCTTACTTTGGCGCAAAGGAGTCTTAATCATGGTTGCACCCGAGTGAAGAGCGTAAATCAAGGGGCGATATTATCTTTTATCTCTGGGACTTCCTTGCATGTTAAACAACCAGAGCTACGAGGGGAACGGAGATCGACGTTTTCATCCCCTGCTATCCCCATAAAAAAAAAAAAAAAAATTATTACTATAACTTTTTTTTTTCTTTTTGAAATCCAGTGTTTAGTACATTGCATCTTAATATAATTATTCCTGTTTTTATTATTTTGTTTTTTGTTTTTGTTTTTTTTGTAGAATAGGTTTATTTATCTTGAGCAATAATTTTTTTGTCTGAATTGACTTCAATGGTTTGATCTCCGCTGAGTTGTGTTGGTGCTTTAGCGACGATGATGATGACGATAATGACGATGATGATGATGATGATGATGATGATGTACAGAAAGCTTCATTCACATGTGGACGCGGCTCGAAAACCACAGCAGCAGAGCCGAAGGAAGGAAGAAGTCTCTGCTGACAACGTACGTCCACAGCATGTGACCTGTAACGGGAACTGTGGGAAGGACTCGGTGGGTTGGGTGGGGGGAGGGAGAGGGAGTGGGAGTGGGAGTGAGGGGGGGATTAGCTGAAGAATATGATGTTACAAGTTTATATTGTGGAATAAAAAAAACCTTTTGTTCTATGGAGAAGTCTCGTCTCTTGACTTTGAGCACTGAACAAACAAACCAGTCGATGTCCTGATAATAATCAACAAACTACGTAGAAAAAAAAATCATTTCCAGCAGGAAATGCGTGTGAATGCTGAAAGCAGCCGAACGCCGTTGCTGAAGAAATGCTGAATAAGATGAAGAAAAAAGGTAGAAGAAACTGTTGAAATATTGCATGTGTAACAGTTGGAAGAGTTTGAAGAAAGAAAGAAAGAGGGGTAGAAGAAAGAAAAAATGAATGAAAGGGACAGAGAGAGGCGTAGTAAGGAAGAAAGAAGTAAAAAAAGACAGAGATAAGGGGTAGATAGAAAGAAAGAGAGAGGGGGATGAATAGATAGAAAGACGTACATAGATAACGATAGAGAGGGGTAGAAAGCAAGAAGTAAAAAGATGCAAAGAGGGTAGAAATAAAGATAGAAAGAAATACAGAGAGAAAGAAAGAAGTAAAAAGACAGAGAAAGGGGGTAATTTAGAGCTTTTATTGGCTGAAAATGACTAAACTAGTCTAAATAACAAAAAATATCAAGTCTTTTCAGACCTTGAATAATAATAATGCAAAGGAAACATGTCCATATTTATATACAGCAAGAATATTTTAACTCAGGAAGAGTTTATAAATCAGTTTTTGTGGGATAAATAATGTCAATGTTTAATCCCAGCAGTGGTTTTTATAATCTTCCTACATATAAAACCAGATGTGGTTCAGGTGACGACCTCATCAGTGTCTCATTAAGTAGATGAGTTGTGTTTGTGTTGGTGTTTAGAAAAGAAAAGAAAAGAATGACTGTCATGCTTTTAAGAAACATTTGGTCTCTTTTTTTCCCAGAGCTTGACCCTGTTGCTAGGTAAGACTTGGGTAAGGCTCTGATTGGTTGTTACTAAAAGGAAGGGGGAAAAAAACTAAGACAATTTAACAAAGCTAAATAAATTGTTAGTCAGACTTTAGAAGAAGCTGCTGCACATAGTTTGAACATACAGACTTGTGCAGTGTTCACATGACATGCTGATATGTATTTGCTTATGTTTAATCGCCATGTTGGTCATTTCACTGCTTCATCTCTTTTTTTGTTAGTGGGGGATATTGACTCAGTTGTCAACAATTTACAGGTCGGGCACAAACATTATCCCTACACAGTCTAATCTGTAGTGTTTCCTGTCATTCAGTATATGGAGAATTTCTCTCCCACCTCTCTGTCTTTAACTCTAAAACTCTCAGGCCTCTTAACAGTTTGTCACCTTAGCAGCTCTCTGAAGGCCTAAGATGCTTTATTAGTGTGACTGCTGAAGCAGTCACACTATTGTTCTTCTGTTTGGCCATTTTCTTCCGCCTTTTTACGGTCTTCTTCTAGTCCTTCATACTTTGTGCTATTTCAACAATTCATATATCAAAACGTGCAGCTTTTTTTGAACTTTATCGGCATTACTTTTCTCTTTTTAACTATTTATACTTTTTCAAATATTTAACTTTTTCACAAAAAATCTCACATTCATCAAAGTCTCAACCTCTCTTCTTCACAACTCCACTGTAGTGTAGCAGATAGGGTGGATGCTTGCCAACCCTAAAGTCACTGGTTCGAATCCAAGGGAAGAACTCTTGTTATGTTATGTTGAATTCTGCTCTCCTCCCCCGCCTTCAATTGGTTACAGGTGTTTGTTATCTCCTTGATTACTCGTACCAGTTTGCAGCACATCATCACATTACAATGAATGACAACAGTCTTGAAAGCAGTGTGCTCTCTGTAGCTGAGTGGCAGAGTAAAGGTTTAGTGATCATATGGTCATGGGTTCGATTCCTGCCTCAGTCTTTTCACTTCATTGCTTGACTTTTGATTCCAATTATTCAGCTGTCATTGGACAGTCTTTGATTCCTCATAGTATAAAGCTCATTGTAACTCAGGTTCTCTGTGGCCATATGGTTAGTGTGTTAGGTGTTGTGCTATTTCAACAATTCATATATCAAAACGTGCAGCTTTTTTTGAACTTTATCGGCATTACTTTTCTCTTTTTAACTATTTATACTTTTTAAAATATTTAACTTTTTCTGCAAATTAAACTCTAGACAAATTATTTTCTCCAGTTTTGTAGCCACACTTGTCTTCTGGCTAAAATTCTGGTCAAAAATGCAAAGAGACTTAGATAATAATTTTAAATATTTTTTAAATGCAGCCAGGGAGCTCTCTGCTCTCATTCAGCCCAATGCTGAGAATTCTCCACAACTCTGTCTGAAACATGCGTATGTCTGTGCTCTCTGTGGCGAAGTGGCAGAGTAAAGGTTTATTGATCATGAGGTCATGGGTTCGATTCCTTACTTTTTTTTTTAAGCAGAAGCCAGTGATCCTCTTATCAAAGGTTTTCTTTACCCCTCACATACTGTCTCTGTCTGTAGCCTAGTGGTTAGCTTGCTGGTCTGGAGACCTGAAGGTTGCTGGTTCAAATCTTGCCTCAACAACAATTATAGTGAATTATTTTCCCAGTTGTCCTCTGTTGACTTCTGATAACTTGCTTCATGTTGAAACTGCTGCTCTCAGCCTGAAATTCACAGAAATTTTCATTCTAAGTCATTCAAGCTTGACTCTCAAGCTTTCTTGATGTTGACAGTGTGCAGATCATTAACAGACAACAGTCTCTGCAACTGTGTGTGCACTGTGGCCTAGAGGCAGAGTGGAAGTCTAATGACCATGAGGTTGTGGGTTCGATTCCGACCTTGGTCAAACATTTGTATGGTGATCACTGCTTGCATTTGCTAATTCTGCAACAGCGTTCAGTTGCTGTCAGCAGTCACACCATTTCCATTCTTGGAAATGCTTTTTCTAGTTGTGAATATGTTTTATCTTTACAAAGTCCTAGTCTAAACTGTAAGGGGAAATTATAAGATTTTTCTTAGATTTATGTCAGTAAGAGCAATTGTTTTGTGATAAAGACTAGTCATTTCTGTGTCACTTCCTCATAGACTCGGTCGTTCTCCTCTTCTCACTGAAGGTGGAGCCAACAACCAGCAGAAAGCAGAGGGAGGGAGGGAGGGAGGAGAAGCATGAGTGTAACAAACATGGAGGAAGTTAGTGACTGAAACGCATCAACGACACTTGTCACACACGAAACGCTGACTGCACTGATTTATTCTTACAGCGGCTGACGTGGCCGAGAAAACACACGACTGACAGCAGAAACTTACAGCAACAGAAAACACTGCAGAAATAGAAAAAGACGAAATGAGAGTGAAACCCAAACTTAACCAGACAATTTCACAAGAAGTTGATGGAAATAAAATATCTGCTGCACTTCATTTGACTTATACGTTGCTGCTTTACACATCATAATATAATATAGAGCAGGTTCTCAAACTTTTTTTTTTTTTTTTACATCAAGGACCCCTAAACGGACAAAAATTGGACAAGATTTTGAAACAAACACCAGAAATACACAAATATTTGTTCTGAGACTGGAGAACATTACTTTTTTTTAGTCAATGTACGTTTAAATAGGGCCAATGGCATGGATTTTTGGAAAAATTTAGAGACATTTCTGGAAAAAAAAGTGGTAAAATTTCGAGAAAAAGTTGGGGACCCCCTTGAACCCTCTCAATGACTCCTGGGGGTCCCTGGACCAGACTTTGAGAACCACTGATACAGAGAATCATACATCATAAAATGTTAAAATGACAAAATTACACATTGAATTGCCATTTTGCAAAATGCATTGCCATCTGAATAAAGCTGCAGACACACTTCCATAAATAAAGTTTCATTTTGTACATTTTGCTGATAAAACTTAGCTACATATTGATACTTGAAAATTGAGTTTTTGTTTGTTTTTTTACAACTGAATATTGATGTAGGTCATGTTGTGATGGTTTAGTGGCTCCTGCTGCTGCTGCACAGTCACACTGTGACGACCTCATGGTAATTAACATAAGTAGTAATAACACCTGTGGCTGTGCTTTGTTTTGTTTTGTTTTTGGCTGTTTGACTTCTCACAATAAAGATCAGTGAATTAAACTATTAAAGGGATAGTTCACCCTAGAATGATATTTCGCTCATTATCTACTCACCCTCATGTTGACTAAGGGCTGGAAGAATTTTCAGAGTCCACCGTCCCTTCTCTGAGTTACAGGGGGTCTTGGCGTAGCAGTGCATTTCAATGCAACGGTTGCAAAGGGACACCAGAGCTCTTCGTAAAAAAACACACACAAAAAAACATCCAAATACCTCCATGATGCTCGTATGTAATGTCCGTCTTGTGCTGAAGCCCCAAATTGCGTAATTGTCCCGAAAAAAATTAAATAAGTCTATATTTTAAGCTTGTTTGTAGCGGAAGCTTCTCAAAGCTCCTCTTCCTGGTCCGTCCAAATCTCGCGTGATTTGCGCCGGCGTCAGTGCGGTTACTGCGAATCACGCGAGATTTGGACGGACCAGGAAGAGGTTTTTGTGTGTGTTTTTTTACGAAGAGCTCTGGTGTCCCTTTACAACCGTTGCATTGAAATGCACTGCTACGCCAAGACCCCCTGTAACTCAGAGAAGGGACGGTGGACTCTGAAAATTCTTCCAGCCCTTAGTCAACATGAGGGTGAGTAGATAATGAGCGAAATATCATTCTAGGGTGAACTATCCCTTTAACTTGTTACAGTTTCATTATTACGACAGTTTCAGCCCAACAGTCACTTTCTTCTTCTTCTTCCTCTTCTTCTTCACTCAGCATTAATCATCACCCGTTGACCTTGTGACTGAATTCTAGGTTACAAACCAAACAGCTATAAATAAAAGTGGATGAACTATATTCTCCATTATATCACATGTTACTGACACTTTCACTTGTGATGTTGTAAATACAGTTGTTGTAACGTTTCTGTACTTTTCCTTTTACACACAGGAGTTAAACACTGGACACTGGTCTGTTTACACAAGTATAGATATAAAGAATATTTGTTAAAACCTACATATAATATGCCTCTTATTTACCTGTAAGAGTAAGTTAATAATGTTTATATAAATCTCAGTTTTTTTAATTTTCAGTTTTCAATTAATAAACTTAGTTGGTCAAAAGGTTAAAAAAGCATTTTCTAAGTATTTTCTGAGTCATGTGTCAGACCTCACAGTGTTTGGCCTGAAGCTCAGTCACCAGTGTTGCGGTGCACTAACAGGGCTGTGGGGCAATAGTGCAATAAGAGCCCATTGAAAGTTCACATTAACCGCCTCGAACAAGAACTATGACTATAAGGAAAAGTATGTTTTTGGTCCCTATAGAGACAGGAAAGCTCTAAAACATCATCTAAGAGATTATGTTTCTACACTAACTGCGTTGTTAAAGCATTACAGATTTATTTGTTGAGTAATAATTGATTACATTTAGTCTGAAAACGTGAAATGCTGCATGTGTTCAGCTGTGATGCTCAGAGAGAACAAATGAACCTGTGTGTGTTTATTATAAGATGATCTACACTCTAAAACTTTACATGTCGTGTTTTACAGCCTCCATATCTCTGGTTTACGACGACCACGGCACCGACGTGTGGAGAAGATGGATCTTTAATTTGTTTGTGTGAATGAAAGGCGGCGGCCTGTTTGAGTTTACATGGCAACCCGGTGATATTTACTACAGTCATAAGTCGTCAGATGATGATGATGAACGTCCATTTTTAGCCGGAGTAAAGAGGAAGAAATGAGTGTCACTGATCTCCCATGAGGCCGTGTGTCAGTCAACACACACACACACACACACACACACACACACACACACACACACACACACACACACACACACACACACACACACACACACACACTCAGAGATCATATTTAGAGTCTAACAATAAAGTGACACACCTACAGAAACTCGACAACAGCCTGGTCTGAGTCCTGGCTGAGGTGGCGTTGTGTCGTCGCCTCATTTTGTAGCTTAGCACGACACGACCAGGATGCCATTAGTTCTTCAGGTGTTTGTTTTAATAATGTTGTATAATGTTAATCAAGTAAATAAGGTTCAGTGAGTCGTTAACTTACAGTTTCACATCCGTGGAGCCAAGTGGGAAAAGTTTCCAACATCATTTGAGCCCTTCAGGATAAAATAAAATAAGAGAAATCCTCATTTGTTTATCTGAATCCTTGGAGAACAAACACGTTGACTTAAAATATAGCTGAATTACAGAGAAACAGAAATCTATACATTTACATGCAATGAAAAAGAAAGAAAATAATAAAAAATAGAATAAAAAAATACACTTTTTCTTGAATGAATACAGGTCATCTGCAAAAACACACCTGACTGACACACCTTGCTCACTGCTGTAACTCAGGACGTTGACACTGTGACCATATTTCCTGTAACTTGGCAAACAACAGGAAAGTAATCAACTAGTTTCTCTCTGTAAAAAAAAAAGCTGCAGCTGTAAAACTGTGAATCAAACATATTATCATGAGTTGTCCTGAACTCATTTTCTCTGACACGTTGGGTCTGTGAAAACGTTTCATTAACATCAGTCGTGTGGTTTCTTTAACTTCAGAGTGTGTTTGGAGTTTCTGAATGTGCTGAAAAGGAACCGTGAGTCCTGAGTCGCTTTTATTATTCCTCGACTGCCACTCTGTGTTGTGTACACACGAACCTCTCAGGTGAGTAAACTGAGAGAAGAAAGGCATCATGGGAGGCCGGTCGGTCGGTCGGTCGCCAGCCACTCCCCTCAGTGTTGTGTCACAATCAACAAAACACTGGCAGGACAGATGTTGAGTGAGTCAGGTTTACTGCATTGTGACCACAGCTGCAGGTCGACCGCCACTCACATGAGTCCAATAGGAGAATAATTCCTTTATATATATTTATACATATGTACAGTACCTTTAAAAAAACGGGGTTCATAAAGTGATTTGGTGGCTTAAAGGATAAGTACAGGTTTTTTTTTTTTTACAATCTGGACCTTATTTCTAGCATAAAATACGATCATTTACTCACCCAGATAACTTTGGTGTCATTACAAGTCGTTCCGACGAAATTAGCTCCAGCCGAGAGCCGCGTATATCCGTATGATGTGAGTCTACAGGGCAGCAGGATGCAGCCTCTAAATAACACATTATCTGCAGAGAAACTCGTTCATTTCACCAATATTTTGTTATGATAGGCTAGTGCTATTCCCCTCTGAGTCCGGGGTTAGCTGTTATCAACATCCGGGGTCTGTAGGTTGACCTACTGACCTAATGTGAAAACCTGACAACTTACATTGAGACCAGTGAGATCATGTAGCGATGCAATTCAACCAGGTATAAATAATAAAATGGTGCGTGACTGAAATAAAAAGAGATAAAAAACAAACAAACAAAAAAACAAACAAGTAAAAGCATTAAAAGTAAAAGCAGTGAGAATATAGTTAGATATGTAGATGCAGATGCATGATCACATTGGTTCATATGATCCTTCCAGCAGCGGGAGGAGGAACGTCACCTGACTTTCATCCATAAATGCAAAAACATAAAAATAAAACAGGAAGCGAAGCAGCTGTTACAACATGTGGGACTCCTAGGATGCTTTCAAAAATAACCCAAACTATTTATAAATCTATTTCTTCACCCAAACTAAAAAAAAAAAAAAAACACCAAACTGGATCAGTATTTGCTGTGAAAACCTTCCACCCCCAGTTTTCTAAAACAGCAGCTGCTTCACATTGAACCTACCACAGACTCAGTGCCTTATATATGATGCTGCGTTCAGGGGCCTCTTTCATTCATTCATTCATTCATTCATTCATTCATTCATTCATTCATTCATTCATTCATTCATTCATTCATTCATTTCATATTTATTCCATTCATGGATTACATGCATTCCTACATGATTACACATGTTAACTTTTCTCTTTTTTGTTTCTTTATCTACATTATAACACACTGCAAAAACTCAAAATCTTTCTCATTTCTTGTCAAAACTAATCTCTTTCCACTTAAAATAAGACTCATCACCTAAAAATGTACTTGTTTTTAGATCATTTTCACTTGTTTCAAACAAATATTCACTTGAAATAAGTTTTTAAAAAAAATCTGCCAGTGAAAGCAAGTTTTTTGTGCTTGTAATAAGGAAGAAAAACTTGCTCCACTATCAGATTTTTCTACTCATTTCAAGTGAAAATATGCTTGAAAGAAGTAAAAACTGTCTAAAAAACAAGCTACTTTGTAATGTGACGTTTCTTATTTTAAGTATAATGAGATTTGTTTTGACTAGAAATTACATTTTGACTAAAAATAAGACAAATATTCTTGGTAAGATATTTGAGTTTTTGCAGTGCACCATGAATGGAGAGGAGCAGGAAGGATATCAGGCCATCTTCTTGCTGCAGGACTCTCTGCTCTGAACATGGCTGTTGTTTACGAGTCTGGCTGTCAATCAAGCTGCTGAATGAACGAGCGCGGGGCCAATCAGACGCCTCCCTGATGCTGGTGCAGAGTCAGGAATGAAAACAAAACAAGAAAAAAAAACACCTTGAATGAAATCTGATGGTGAGACAACGAGTCAGAAAAAAAACACAAAACAACCGTGGCTGTTTGCCTGAGAAATGAAATCCCATGGATCTCGGTGCAACTTTTTTTTTTTAAAAACGCCAAAGTGAACAAACAGGAGGAGTCACCTGGGGAGGGGGATAAGGGGGCTGCATCAAAACACATGTTACTGGATTCAACTTCAAACATCACCTCAAAAACCAGCTGCCAAACTCTCGTCCTCAGTGCAGCTGTGCTACTTTTCATAACAAACAACAACACTCTTTCTCTCAGTCTGCTGCTGAGACGTTATCAGATGCTCCAGCATTAAAATCTCCAAACTCAGGGCAACACATATATATCATGTTATATAAGATGAAGTAACGTTACATAAGATTTTTTTTTTTTTTTTTTTTTTGCATAAGAGGAGCCTGTCCTACATTTTAGAGGAAGATGAAACTCATTATGTTTCTATATTCATCTGGAAAAAGGCTGAGACTTCTTCTGCTTCTTGTACATTGGGAACCAGTTAACCCACTCAGAACAAGCTGCAGCATAAAACACTCCTCATGCACTGTATAGTTAATATTAACAATGTGATAATGTAATAGAATAATTGATCATTTACAGGAACAAAGGGCTTTTGATCATTTAATTACACTTCGCTGATAACACCATGTATTATCACTATGTGCTTGAGCTCTTTATTCCACAACACTGATTTGACCTGTAAATCGAATGTGATGGGATGTGCTGGTGAATAAAAGTACTGTGATGTAAAACTGTACTTGAGGGATACATATATATATTTTATAACTGATGCATTAACGTGTAGGCATCACTAATGTTGCACTTGGTAAAGGTGGGGCTAATTTTACCTTTATCTGATGGTGCATTATGGAGTCTCAAACAAACACATTTCCAGGTTCATATGATGGTTTATACAGTATTATGAATTGTTTTAGGGTTGTGTATGTGTTTGAAAAACTGGAACCAGCCTCACAACGCTCCTTAACAAAGTTAAAGGAAAGTTAAAATAACATGTACATTAAAGACAAGGCACTTAAATTTTCCATTTGCACTTTTTGCGCATAACATACATGTACAATATATGACTGCAATGATCATCATCATCATCTAGTTTGTATTATTTTGTAAAATACATATATTTATATTGTTTTTCTCTTTTTTTCTACCTCCTTGATATTAATGCTGCTGCCTATGTGCTTTTAATTGCCCCCTGGGGATAAAAAAGAAGAAGAAGTTTTTTTTTCATTAAGTTGAAGAAGAGAAAACCGCAAACAAACAACAGAACAACAACAAAACCAAAGAAACAGTGTAATCCTGTGACCCAGTAGTGTTTAAAACAAGTCTAACAGTATAAAAAACAGTAAATAGAAACCAACTGGTCAACTGAAAGATTAATAATGCCTTTTTATAAAAATGAGTAAATCACCACACTCATTAACCCTTCAAGTGACCATTTGGTCCAGTTGGTTTCTCTGTTGGTTTCTATTTACTGTTTTTATACTGTGTTAGACTTGTTTTAAACACTACTGGGTCACAGGATTACACTGTTTCTTTGGTTTGGTTGTTGTTCTGTTGTTTGTTTGCGGTTTTCTTTTCTTCAATTCCATGAAAAAAAAACTTTATTTATCCCCAGGGGGCAATTAAAAGCACATAGGCAGCAGCATCAATATCAAGGAGGTAGAAAAACAATATAAATCTATTAAAATGATTAATGATGATGCTGATCAGTGCAACCATAAGGTAGCTATATTGTACAGATGTGCAGAAGCTCTCCTTTTTTGTATAATAATGAGTTAAAAAATAAAAAGATTAAAACTTTGTCAACATTAGTTACAGTCTCCTTCTTCTTGTTATTACTGGTTACCAGTAAACACTGACTGTGATTCACTGTCCAGTGGTTTTTACTGGCTCAGTGTGATCATACAGCAGCAGCTCAGATCAGCAGATGAGACACCGGCGGGCGGCTGTGATGAAACAGGCCGGTGTGGAGCTTCACCTGTTCGGCTGTGATTGGCTGGTTCTGCTCCAATCAGCGGCTGCGGACTCTTCCGTACATCCACAGTGTGATTTAGCGCACACATACACACACACACACACACGCAGAGCGGAACAACACGGTGAGTCTCTTCTCCTCCTGCTGCTCTGTCTGCGTCTCTTGTAGAAATTAACACTTTTGTTGTTGTTTTTTTTATTATATCTAATTATCCGGACCGTCACTTCCTCGTTAGTTTCTGGACATTAACGTGGACAATTTAGAAAAACTCCGACTTCCGGCTCAGTAACTGATGTGTTAGCTCCGAGGCTAGCTGCTAATGCTAATGACCAACTTAACGAAAACTCGGTTCGTGGTTCCGTTAATGTAATAATCTCCTGTTGTTGTGTCTTCTTCAGATGTGATGTGTGGCATGTTATCTTCATATTTTGAAATGTGTATCGCTTTAAAAGTTTGAAGAAACTTTTTTTCAAAAAATTAAAAGGAACAGATTTGAGATGCTAACAGGCTAGCTAATGCTAAGTTACTAGCTCCCGGTGTTTGTTCGCGAAACTGTTTTGGCAAGTTTATAAAAACTGACTCCAATGTTTGTTTACTTCAAAAGTAATGATTCGGCTTTCTCTCTTCATTATTAAGCCCGGTGTTATATATTCAACCCGGGTTAAACTCGCCTGTTCTTAGCTCAGCTTTGCTTTTCTTTTCCAGGCTAACAACGTTAGTTAGCATCGCCCAGCCGTTGGTGCTAGCCCCGGATGCTAAATGCTAAGTTGTCAAGTCTTAAAAGTCTTAATCGAGCTAATTTTGCTGACACTTCTCAAACTCGGATTAAATGTGTGTTTATGTTTATGTCATGTTGAGCCTTAAACCTGTTATTTTAAGCAGTATTTCACAGTCTCAGTTCACTACATTAGGAAACTAATAGCCACACCCTTCCTTTCGAAACCAACTACGCTGTAATAAGTTGTCACCAAAGTTAAACTCGACACGGGGGGGAAAAGTGTGTTACTCTTTAGATTTAAAATGATAATTAAGCAAATAAATAGTTTTGTTGAAGGGCGTCAACTTTTAATATGTTTGTACTTTTTACTGTTTAGTTCAAGTCCGGTTTTCTGTCGCTGTTACACTTTCTGTTTGTTGACTTGAAGTGAGCAGCAGCAGCGATGGTGGTGTTGGTTTTGGTGAATCGCCTTGTTAAACTTAACACAGTGAAAACCACTGACCGCTCTCACATAAATGGTTCATATATGTGTATTTATTTACAGTTCAGTGTCATGCAAATGTTTGGGCACCCCTGGTCTTAATTTCTGTTAATATGAACAGTTCAGCAAGTGGAGGATGAAATGATCTCCAAAAGGCATGAAGTTACAGACGACACATTCCCTTTACATCTTAAACAGTATATATACTTTTACAAAATTTTTGTTTTTTCAAAATTACAGAAATAGTTGCTTAGTTAGTTAGTAGCTAGTAGCCCCCCCCCATTGGAAACTATCACAGTGTGTAAATTATAAATATCTTGTCTGATACCTTGGTCAAAGTTATCTTGAGAGCTCAAGTCTCCTGGGTTTTCCATTCTTTTGCAGGCTGCTGCTTTATTTCCCCTTTCACACTAAAAATGTAGAAAACACAAATAACACGCTGACATTGCTTAAAATATTGCAAAAAAGGAGTGTTTCATGTTTAATTGTATGCCTTTTGGTGATTATTTCATCTTTCACTTGCTGAACTGTTCACATTAACAGACATTTTGACCAGGGGTGCCCAAACTTTTGCATGACACTGTATAGACTACCAGTCAAAAGTTTGACTGGTATTTTCATTACTTTCTATCATCAAAACCATGGAGGAACTCATAAGGGATTATGTAGTAAACAAAAAAAAGCAGAATGTGTTTTATATATTAGCTAGATTTTTCGAAGTAGCCACCTTTTGCTTTGACAGCTTTTTGCACAAGTTTGATTCAGCTTCATGAGTTCACAGTGGAGCTGTTTTGCCTTCAGCATCTCAGCTGGGTTTAGGTCAGGTGACGGATAACTCTTTTCTTTTAATTAACAGTTTTGTGTTTACTATATAATTTCACATGTGTTCCTTCACAGTTTTGATGTCTTCAGTTTGAATCTGCAATGTAGATGTAATACAAATAAAGAAAAACCATTGAATGAGAAGGTGTGTCCAAACTTCTGACTGCTGGTGTGTCTATAGATACAGTATATTACAACTTGACTGTTGATCAGCAACAGGTCTGTGTCGATTAACAGTGTAGTTTGTTGTGTAACGTGACAGCTCACCTCCTGTCTCCATGAAGCAGACCCACACACAGTAACTTCATGTGGCGACAAACTCATCATTAGCTCACCCAGTGATTGTGCACATGGTGCAACACACTGGATGATGTTAGTAATTCTCCCTAACCACCTGTTTTTCCGAGTGTTTACCGTGCGTCTGCGTCTCTGGTGGTGAGTTGAGCTGATACTGATGTTTCATTGTTTTGTTTTTTTAAATTTTAGAGCCACTTTCCTGTCTGGAGCGAGATTCGGTGTAACGTTGATCTCTGGTTCCCAGCTCCAAACCCCCCTGACGTCACCTGCGACCTGACATCGGTGTACCTGAGGATCTGAGCTGCTGCCGCCCCCCCCTCACCCCCACCCCTCCCCCCCAGATGTAGAGGGAGTTGTTGTCATCTGCAGCAGCCGTGTACACAGTAGGTGAAGCTCTGCTTGTTTTGCCTGGACAGATTTTGCACCTTGTAGTCATTTGTATTTTACTACTTCATTATACATGTGATACAAAGTGTTCATTAGCGTTGACATAAGACTTTTTCATTGATCCTACGTGTGGGAAATTCACTTGTAACAGAAGCAAAGAGTACAGGATACTTAACGAAGTAAGGAATAAAAATATAAAGAACTTACTATGTAAAGGAATATAAAAATATGTACCGTTATCAAGTCAAGTCAGTTTATTTATAAAGCACATTTAAAACAACCTCAGTCGACCAAAGTGCTGTACAGTTGTAAAAATACAATATAGTTAATCATAAACACTATAGTAAATACAAATAAAATAAGGAATAATAAAAAAAACTCAATTTAAAACAAATTTGGAGTAAGAGAGAGAGAAAATCTATATATGTTGTTTGGTGCAGCTTGTATGAATGAGAAAGGTAAAAAAATACACAAGAATAAATCATGCAGAAAAGAAAAAAACAACTTTATGAGGCACTGTCGTTGCCGAAGCCAACAAAAAATGAATGAGTAGGACTGAGGAAGGTTTTGGTCACAGCGCTTGATACTTGAAATGTTTGAGTCGGAGCTCATATCTAATCAGCCGGAGGCTCAGGTTTCTTATCAGATGTCGCTAGTTTTGCGACACCCACATAAATTTACATGTTAAACATGGCACGATTTGCACTCGCACACATTACCAGGCGAACAAATGCATCATGTACGTGTTGGTGTCGCCCTCCCTCCTCCTCCTCCCCCTCCTGTAGGTGTATTACCCCCCGCCCCCCCTCCTCCTCTCAGTGGTAATGATGGCAGTGCAGTGGTCATGCATGCAGCCTCTGATCTCTGTTTTCTGTTTGTGCGCTGCGCTCGAGAAGAGGAGGGTCGTTACAATGGCTCTTTGTGCGGCGCCTCGTGTGCCTGTCTCACACTGTGGGTTTCTGGTGGTGCTTCATGCGTCGTAGTTAGAATTGCAAATGCTGGTCAAGTGTGACAAGAGTGGTTTTTGTATTGTTTGTCTCAACGTTTGACAAAGGTCCCACAGATGTATTGTGATTAGCAGATTCAAAGAGGATCTTAAAATGAGATTTTATCGAGCATCACCCCCTCTTTGACATTTGTACATCAAATGGGAGAATATTACATTTGCATTTCAGAATAGCATTTAAAACAAAGCTCTTTAAAAAGCAGAACTTTAAAACTTCTCACCACCTGTGCCATTATATTTATATACAGTATATTTATATACTTGTAAACAGTATTGTTAGCTAACTGGTGTGTGTCCGGTCAAAATAGTCTGATTTTGACAAAAAGAGGATGTGAAATTTAACATTCAAAGTAGACAGGCTTAATCTGCGCTGTCAATGAGGGGATTTTCCTGATCAGTTTGTTTTGCACACGTTTATGTTTAGCTTTGACAAACAAAACACTATAATAAGTGTTTTCTATTGAATTCTCACATATGCATACTGGAAGAAGACAGTAAGACTCAAGAAATACATCACAAATACAAGTCTAAACTACAGACAAAACAGTATATACTAATGTATAAACAATAAAGTGATAATATAATTTTGTATTAAGACACCACAGATGAGGAGTAACAATAATACTAATTCTCATTACCTGCAACAAGGATTATATTTGCTGTATAATCCCTGATCATAATCAGGTTTTAGAGAAATAATAGCTCATGTTTCTCCATCCTGAACATTTCAAGCCCGTGACAGTGACAGTTTTTCTTTTCCCAGCCGGTGTTTTCTAGGCCACCTACCTACGCTGTCAGATCTGTGTCAGGCCTGATGGAGTCGATGATGATGGGTCACTCTCTCTGTGGCCTTTTCTCCTCCGTTTTGTAATGAGATTAAGTTATTTGTGGCTCTGAGTGACTGGGACTCTTTACCTACCAGCTGCACTGCCATTTTCAGGATCTCCTGCACTTTAATGCACTCGCAGCTCCCAGCTGTGTCTTTTGGGGACAGAATTAGCTGGACGTGCTTCATTATGAGGTGAAACACTGGTCTATATTCCTGCAGTAAAAAAGGAGCAGCCTATAGTTTCCTTCAGCGCTTCGTCTTCTTCTTTTCTTTTTTTTTAAATGATTTTTTTAAGAGGCAACGCCCCTATCATCATGACAGCTGAGCTCCCATGGCGGTGGGTGGGGGACAGAGCTCATTTTTTGGCAGAGTAATGACGTTTTAATCTGTTGATGTCAGCAGCGGTTTTTCATTTTCATTGTTTAAGACACTGTAGTACAGCAGGGCGTTCACACCACCACCACCGCCGCCGCCAGCTCACTGTAGCGGAGAGGTTTACTATTTCCAGTATACATTGTGGGGAGATGCTGGAGTTTCTGATTGTAGTGTCCTGCAGCAACAAATCTTGGGTTACAAAGAGACGATCTGTGAGTGTTTAAAGGTTAATTTTACTCCAACAACACCTCGTTTCAAATAAAAGACCGTCCTGATAAAGGATGGGATCGTTTCAGTCACTGGAATAAATCTTCCCGTGTCGGGTAATTTATGTCTTTCTTAGATTCAACTGGCTCTTTTTTTTTTTTTCTTCTCTGTAGCTGAAAACAACAAAGCTTCCCTCTGTCTCACGTCTTCATCCTCCTCCTTCTGTACATTCAGACTCTTGTGCTGTCCAGTGAAGTTGCCCACCATGCGTGAGTACAAGCTCGTGGTGCTGGGATCAGGAGGCGTGGGAAAATCAGCGCTGGTGAGTGACGCTGGTGCAACACAGTCAATACACTAGTCATTACAGCTGTATAGATTTTGTGATAAAGTGTTTGTGTCTGTGAAACAATATGCAATGTAATTATGTCTTTAAATGAATCATAATTTAAGGTGAGACACTACAGGTGAATAGGGTAAAAATGACAGATAACAGATATCACCATGAAACTAAACAAGTTTATCCCTTACATGACGACAGATATTTAATATATTGCAAGTTTTGTCATATTTTATGTTTAAATATGTAAATGAGGCAGTATCTAATTGAATATGCGGTAATTTGCATTCATTGCCAGAACAGAAATCTGAACAATGGATAAAGCCACATTCAAAATTCATTTGTTTTATTTTGTTGGGGGGATTCTGGATATCTCTTTTTCTACTCTCCACTCCACCAGCCCTAAAAAAAAAAAATCAAATTTTTACCATGTTTTTAGGAATAAAATGTTGTATAAATCAGGCTGTGAATGATATATCAACAAACCCCTCTGTAAAAAAAAAAATACAGAAATGGATAAAACTGGAAGGTTTGGTGTCTGTAAGTGCTGCTGAAGTGGAGATTTCTAGGAAAAAGTCATTTTGAATGTTTACAGGGGTTATCAATAGGTCTCGAAAAAGCATAAAAAGAATTGATTTCAGTTTTGGGGACAATGGGGCCATTTAAAAAGCAGTGAGGCTGTTTTATTAAAGTGTGACACGGGCAGTAACTCTTACTGTTGGAGTTATTTTTGGGGAAAAAAAATGGAAACTGCAAATGGTGATAAAAGCGCTGTTTAAAAGTCTTAAATTTACCTTGGCGGCTCCTGCAGCAACACTGTGACAGGATAACAAACTATTTTACAATAAAAATGTTCATAAACATTCACCATCATCATTCTTCAACTCTTTTATAAATGTTTTCTTTGACATTGTCTTCTAACGTTAAGCAGGAATAAATCGTGCACACATTTCTTTATATACTTATTCAAATGTTTTGTTTTTCTTCCTTGAACCATCTGCAGCTCAAAGCATACACAATCTTATCTTGTAAAAAAACAGGAGTTAATATTTCAACAGGCCATAAACAATAAACTATAAAACGATAAGTGTCAGTCTGGAGCTTAACTGGTTTAGCTTCAAGAGCACAAATGAAACTGACAGTTACGTTAAAGTCGCCTGAAGCCAAAGATGAATGTTGTTGATAAATCAAGGTGATTTGAATGGAGTGGATCAGTTCGTGCTGTATTTTTAGTTTCACTGTTCTTGCAGTTGGATCCATGGTAGTTTTTATAAATGTCCTAATGTTTTTTTTTCCTTTTGCTTCATTTGTGTTTTCCAGACAGTCCAGTTTGTGCAAGGCATTTTTGTGGAGAAGTACGACCCCACAATAGAAGACTCCTACAGAAAGGTCGGACACGCTGTTTAAGACCATTTTGAATATTTTTAAATCGCTCCACGTCTCATATCTCATGTAAAAATGTTCTGTTTCTCCTCCGACAGCAAGTGGAGGTCGACGGGCAGCAATGTATGCTTGAAATCCTGGACACGGCCGGAACAGTACGTCAGAGCAGACACCGCTTTCAGATCGAAGAGGTCCAACAAGATGAATGCAAACTGGCAGCTGATGATCTGTGTGTTTTCTTTTTCTTTCTTGCCGTTGTACAGGAACAGTTCACGGCCATGCGGGACCTGTACATGAAGAACGGCCAGGGCTTCGCTCTGGTCTACTCCATCACAGCGCAGTCGACGTTTAACGACCTACAGGACCTCCGGGAACAGATCCTGCGAGTAAAGGACACCGAGGACGTGAGTGTTGGCCTCTTTTAAAAAGTTAAAGGAGGGTTAAAGATGTACAGAAAAGAAAAATGAATTTGATCCCACTATGGGTCATAAAATTAGTGTAATAACTCATCTATCAGACGATGTAGGCCAAACTTTGTGCAAAATTATATTTTCGAGTAAATCCGGAATGAAAGTGGGGTATTTTTTTTTGCGTTGGATAATGCAGGCACACGAATTATACGTCGCACTGCTCACAATTCATCAGCCACTGATAGTGGATCCGTCATCCGTGAATCAAACGTCTGAGACACACACATACACACACACCGAGCTCGGTCTCGCCCCAAACATTGAATATCCCGCCCGCTCGATAACGACCAATCAAATTCATTTTCCTTACTCAGGTAAACTTGTGCGGCAACGTGTGGAAACTCGTAGAAGGAGGCGCGACAAACAGGACAAACGGCCATTTCTGAACACCTTTAACAGATTTTTGTATACAAGTGTCACTTCTATATTCAATTTAATCTCTTTTTCCTCCCACTATCAATCAATTTTCACACAAAAAAGCAGCTCAAAGTGCTTTAAATGATAAAATGCTAAACAAAAGGGAACTAACCGAACCGAACGGGTTGACTGTCTCGGTTCGGTTCGCGTGTGTCGCGTTCGGTTCATAGTCACGCGCTTCTCCTTTTTCTCATTTACTAACGAGGTGAAGCAAGTTCACTCCAGAGCAGAAGGTGGCGGTACTGCACCTAAAGCTGGACGCCACCGCCAGTAAACAAGAAGAAGAAGAAGCAGAGTAGTGTATCAGCCAGTCAGTTGTGGAAACATTTGTGAGCATGGCGAGTGAACGAGTCGGAGCTAGAAGATAGGCCAGCAGCGTTGTGTTGGTCTGCTGCATGGGACCGAGAGGTGATGATTACGGTCGCGACCAATTAGCGATTTGGTGCATTTATCGTTTATTAGCGCGTTTTACCTGTGCTGCAGCAGCAGGAGGAGCAGGAAGAGGGGCTGACTGACAGAGAGGAGAGGTGGTGAAACGATGTTGAACACCACAATAATAGTAGTTTTTTCTTTGAGACTCTGTGGCGAGCCCAAACCAGACTGTGGCGGGCAGCTATTCTTATACCTGTGGAGCCAGTGCTTCACTTTATGTTCGTGGTAAATAATGTGGTTGTACAAGGGTTAGCGCTTTTGTAAGAACCACAATTGATAAAGGTTATATATTTGAATAATAACAATAAACTAAAAGCATATTGGAACTAGTAATGTCTGCTTTCTTGTAGTGCCAGAATCTCACCTACTTTTAACCTCAGACTGTCACGATGATGAATCAGATGCCAGACTGCCTCATTCTTTCAGTTTTAACCTGAAGACATATTTGATTTTCCAAAAACAATCAACGCACACCAAACCGTGACCACGAAACCGTGGATTTTGTGAACCGTTCCACCACTAGTTTACGCAAATAGACACAAACACAAATTAAACATTGAGAAATTAAAAACACTGAGGCAACGCTATCTTACACTCAACAATTTGCAGTTTTCAGGAGGGACAAACATTAGAGAGTGGATAAAAATAAGATAACCTAGTTAAATGGCACAAAATAAAATAAAAGTCAAATAGTTCTCAGTCTGCTCTTGTGCCCTGATCCGGCCTCTGTGCTGCCGTGACACATATTTGCCGTCAGCGATCAATGAACTCTTATCTCTCTCTTATCTAATTGAAAAATCAACTAAATTTGAAGAAGCACAGTTTTCATTGGACGGCAGTAACAATAAATTCCACTGTATGAATGAGTGTTGAAACAGCTTAATGCAACAGAGTCACTCAGCTCTAGTGTGTGTGTGTGTGTGTGTGTGTAGAGATCGTCTTCAGCGATAACCTTTCAGTGTTTCTTCCTGTGTCACCTTTGAGACTCATCACTCCCTCATTAAGAGTCGACTCTGCTGGAGAGGGGGTGGGGGGTGAGGGGGGGGCAGGAACTTTGTGACACGTTGGAAATGTCAGAGCTGTTGTTAGACGCTATCTGCCACTTTCAGTCTCTGTCTCTTCATCTCCTAATTTAGACGGAGGATATACGACATGCTGAGTGTGCGCTTTACTTATTCATAGCAGACGGCTGCGTCTCGGTCACTCGGCCAGAACATAAGCACAAGCCGTCATTATACTGGTGAACCAGGAGTGGGTGTTGACACATTGTATTAAAGACACTTGATTTATAGGTTATATAATATATAATACGCCTTTCCCACTGGCCAAAAAACCTGTTTAAACCCGCTAACAATCGGCTTTTGGTGGCAGTGGGAAAGGCGCACTGACCCGCGTCAACCGACTCGGCAAGCGACGCGGGTTAAAATCGCCTTCAATCGGCTCGGCTCCGATCGGCTTGCAGTGGGAACGCCAGACCCGGGTCAACTCGCTAATTTACGTGATGACGCTGAGCGCTACGTGACGCCACGTCATCGCGCCGGTCGCGTCTCATATCACGTACCAAAACAAAGCTCTGCTCGCATTCGAGACTGGGATCAAAAGATCAAACAACACTGACCAAAAAAGATTGAAAAAAAGAAGAAGCGACAGTCTGTTTGACAAACAGCTGCAGCTCATTCAGAACGCTGCAGCTCGAGTTTTAACCAGAACAAAGAGATCAGATCACATCAGCCCAGTTCTTAAGACCTTACATTGGCTCTCAGTCAGCTACAGAATAGATTTCAAAGTTCTGCTACTGGTTTACAAATCACTGAATGGTTTAGGTCCAGAATACATGAATGACATGTTAGTAGAGTATAAACCCAGTAGAGCTCTGAGATCTACCGACTCAGGTCAGATAGTGGAGCTCAGAGTTCAAACCAGACATGTCGAAGCAGCATTTAGCTGTTATGCTGCACACAAGTGGAACAAACTACCAGCAGAACTGAGATCAGCCCCAACTGTAAGCACTTTTAAATCCAGGTTAAAAACATTTCTCTTTTCACGTGCTTATAGCTGAGCTCTTTTAAGAACTTAAAACTTTATCTATTTTCTTTTATTTTACCTTTATTTGCTCTTGCTTTTAACTCTGTTTTTAGTGTTTTGTTTGTTTTTATTCTGTTTTATGCTTCTTTTTTTAATGTTTTGTCTTTATGTAAAGCACATTGAGTTGCCTTGGTATGAAATGCGCTACATAAATAAAGATGCCTTGCCTTGACGTGTTGTGCCGTGGACGTCCGTCATACGGCCGCGGCAGACTTGCTGTCCTCCGCGGCCCTGGTGCTCCACAGGTCAGCCAGACGCCTCGGACCTCACACTCCGCGGCGGGCGGCTGTGGCATGACATGGTCTTGCACCGCGGATGAAATCGAGGTTTATGCTCTGTCTGGTCCCCCAGCGTGGGGTCAGACTCATTTTGGTCAATGGGAAAGGGGCCAAATGCCGATTGTTAGTGAGAAAGCGGCTTTAGATATCGGTTTGAGCAAATCTTAACTCTTTGACGTGTCTTTGGATCAATCAGGTTCCCATGATCCTGGTGGGAAACAAGTGCGACCTGGAGGACGAGCGTGTGGTCGGGAAGGAGCAGGGACAGAACCTGGCCCGTCAGTGGAACAACTGTGCCTTTTTAGAGACTTCAGCTAAATCAAAGATCAATGTTAATGAGGTAAGTTGAAGTTGCAGCACTAAAAGCTCCACATCTGTGTGACATGTTTATATGTTAAAGTTTTCACAGCGCAGACGTTTATCACCCTTTTTTTTTTTTCCTCTTTGAGTTGCAATTAGCAGAAAAGGTTTTAGTTCGAATCAAACGAGAACATCGATGATGAATGGAAACATTCGCTCCTTTAGAGTCACGACGGTCTCGTAAAACTCTGCAGTTTATGGCGGCGTTATGGCTCCAGGTGGCTCGCTGCCTCTGGCTGTCGCCTCCTGAATTAAACAGTTTCATCTGTGAGCAAGAGAAACTGGGAAAAAAAAAACACTCTGCACACTGATCACACTGATCTGAGCTTTCACTTTGTGTTTGGTAACAACTTATCAAAGCCCCCGGCTGCCGTCAGATGAACTGTGTGGAGCTGCTTCTTCTTCTTCCTCTCTGACCCCCTCTGACTCCTGAGTGCAGTAATATAACTAACGCTGACTGTGACTGTGACTGCAGTGGTTGGGCTCAGGTCCAGTCCAGCTCCACAAACACAAACAACAGCAGAACAGACTTTTCTGCTCGGTGCTCAAACACAGCGTTGAAGTGGAGGACGCCGCTCTGTTCAGATGAAACGCTCCATTTCTTGTCTTTACACGTCGTCCACTGAAGACAGCTTTGCATCTTTTATTATTCTTACTCATTTAGGCCTAAAAATACGACATTTCAAGACTTTATATATAATTTCCATTCTAGGGCTGAGAGGTGTGACCAAGGGGGCAGTTGTCGGTCTGAGAAGTGAAGCTCACTTCCGCGTTCAAAAAGCTGCAATCCCCTCGGCTGTCGCTGGGGGCTGGCTCCAGACGGGAGCAACTCCAATCGAGCCCCATGTTAAAATAGCCGACTTTACAGCTTAAAAAAACATATTTACAGCCTGGTACATTTTATTTTTTTGGTCTCAACCGATAGTTTCTACCCCCGCACACACTGGGGGGTGAATTTTTTTAAAACTCTACCGTTTTACTATTATTAGAATTAAAATAAAATTCTGGCCAATTAGGGCGCGGAAACGTTGAGTGACAGGTCCGGAGACCACTGCTTCGAGGCCAGTGGGCGGGTTCTCGGCCGGCTAACGGCCGCACCGCTCCAAATATGGCAAGTCAAATCCAACATGGCGGTGTTCAAACCCCCGTAGTAGCGGCACAAAACAGACTCCCCCAAACCAATGGGTGACGTCACGGGTGCTACGTCCATTCTTTTTACAGTCTATGGGTGTGACAAAGAAAATAAACACACGGTGACGTATACCGCTGCATTTTCAATATCTGACCTTTGATTGGCCTTTAAAATACAAACACAACATGTATAAAGATTATCCTACTTTGACTTTAGTAGGTAAGGACTTCCACACATATGAGGATTTATAAAACACTTCCTTACATTTCCCTTGTGTTTTTAAAGTGATCAAAACATCACACATTTTAAAATAAGTGGTGCAATCTTACTGACTTCTGTCCACAGTTTCAATAATGTAATTATATATGATCACTTAAGGTTTGATAGAGAGAAACCCAGACTGAAATGTCAGATCTTTATTTTAAGTCAGGATAAGTCATGATGGTCAAATATCTAAATAGTCTTTGAATTTGGAAAAATCCACTAGTTGATGTGACGATCTTGTTAATTTACAAAATGTTATTACCTCCTTTTGTTTGGTGCCCAGTTTTTAATGGTCTGTGTCGTCTCACATCACAGAGAGACTCAGAACACGACTGAAGTAAATGAGTGTAGAGTTAAATCAGCTCCAGACCTGAGCCTGTGTTTATTCTGGGACCTGAGCGTGATTCAAACCCAGTGTTTTTAGAGAAGTTGGCTGTTATATCGAAAATAATCAATTCGTTTTTAGTTTGAAACTGTCTTTGAATAGAACTCCTTCTTGAAATCCATCCCTCGCTTTAAGCAGGTCAATAAAATACATTTGTCTTGATGACATTACTTCCTAAGTGACTTTGCTGCAGCTCTTTCCACATCTCTCTTAATGTACTCGTCCACTTCCATCTCTTCATGAGGAAGTGGCTGAAACGTCTCCAGCCTCTTCTCCCTGCTCCGTTTCCTGCTGATCAAACCGCTGAACTTTCTCTTTCTCTTTCTGTTGCAGATTTTCTATGATCTGGTGCGACAGATCAACAGAAAAACGCCGATGGAAAAGAAGAAGACAAAAAAGAAGTCGGGTTGCACACTGCTCTAAAAACGCCCTCCCACAGTCGCTCCGGGCCAGGTGAGTGGGCGTCTGAACAGGATTTACTCCAGACGTGTGCACAGCTCCCACTGCTCACCGAGCTCTGGACCCACTCTCAACACTCACACATCCACTGCTGCTATTTTATTTATTCTTTACCCCCCACAATATCTTTATTTGAGTTTTAAGCAGCGAGAAGAAATACAGTCTTCGACTTTGTCCTGTCATACAACATAGGTTAGCTGCTTTATTATGATGAAAACAGAACATAAAACAAAATAATCACAGAGAAAACCAACCAACATGTTTCTTCTGTTATTTAAACGAATGATAAACACGACATAGTGGAGTCTTATTAGATGATACAATGAAAAATGACAGGTATTTGAGAGAAAAATAGAAAAGATAATAATAAAAAAATATATTACTCACAATCTTGGAAACTGCTGAACCCACAATGATTCAGTCTGTTAAATCTGAGTCCTTAACATATTCCACTGCTGTTGTTATTTAGATGATTTAATAGATTAATCTGGACAGAAGCTACAAGTGGTGTTGAACTCGGCAGAAAGGTGTTTGTGAAATAAAAAACGACTCAAGAAGGATCTATAGATTTAAAATCTAATCTTTTTGAGGTGGAGTTGAATAAATTAAAGCCTGTTCAGTCTCATGGTGCCACTCAGGCTCAATCTTCTGTTTTTAAGATGATTTATTTTCTAGGGAAACCTGTGACCAACATCCTGTCTCCTCCAAATGACTCACACGTGTCAATAAAAAAACAATTTTATTTCTTTTTACACCATCAAAGTTGATCATGAAGGTTTTTTATAGGTTTATCTGATGAGTGTTGTGGCTCCGCCTGCTGTCGGATCGTTGTAACTGCAGCTTTTCTCTCTGTTGCTGCTCGTTCTGGTCCATTTACTCCAAATAACGAGCTCCACTCAGCTCTGATGATACTTGATTTTTAACATTAGCAGCCAACGTTTCCCCCAAAGTAAAACACAGATTTAGTTCCTGTGTGAAAGTGAATCACTGGTTTAACTCACTCAAACTCCTGGAGACTTTAAATCTTGTTCCCGTGTGTGTGTGTGTGTGTGTTTGTGTGTGTGTTTATAATCCATCACTGTTAATGTGGAGTTGTGCTGACTTTTCAGCTAATTTGCAGCACGGCCATAATGTAACTTTGACGTGGATGAAATCAGACATGCATATATTTATTTTATTCATGCAGTTCAGCCTCACAAAGTTTCCTCAGGAGTTTTTTTTTACAGTCGACAGCACAACGAGTCAGCATCACGGTCTCTGTGATGGATTACCAAGCTCTAAATCACAGTGGGTAGAGAAAAAAAAAACATTATTTAAAACCTAAAACAACGATAAAGGAAAAGGCTTCAGGGAAGGTAAAATGCAAATGTGGCTTGAGTCAGTTTTTACAGCTTCCAGTTACAATTCCTCTCCCACTCAACAAGGAAACACTTGACTTGTCATATCGGCCTCAGATAAACTTTGCTCTAGATTTGAGGCCACAACAAAGACGGATGTTGTTCTAACAGTTCACTCTGAAAAAAAGTCCCGACTCCCGCGTGAACATCAGGAACGATTCACACACCGAGACAAAGCTGTTTTTTAATGTTTCATTTCATATTGGAACAAGATTTGGCCTTTTGAAAAGTGTGTGTTTGTTTTTTTAACACCTTTTACTTCCTCCAAACAAACACTGATGTGGTAAAGTTCAAGGTCGAACAGGTTTATTGACCGACCTCGGCACTGACACGACTTTAACATTATTGGACATTGATCATCTCATAACTTCTGTTCTGTGAGTTTTTAACAACAGCCTCAGAGGATGTGATGTGTTCAGTTGGTCTGAAGAACTTCTACAGAGATTTATCATTTGACTCAAGATGTCTAATCATTTTAATTCTCTCACTCTCTGTTTTGTTTTAAATGGGACAGGGAAAGATTCAGATAATATCTCAGGAATGAATGAATGACTTTGACTTTTATTATTGTGTTGTTCATACTTCTATACGCCCAGCCTGCATGGACAAAAGACACCAAGAAAACAAACTGGGACCAGAGCACATCATCAACACATCAAGGAAATAAAGGAGGGTTCAAAACCATTATCCGAAAAAAGAAAAGGAAAACAATACCAGGGTTCAAGGGAAATCATCAGAAATTAATGAAACAAATGTTCCTGTCTTCTTTTCCAGGCTTTAGAAATCAAACTAGCAGTCTTAACACACTGAAATTAAACAACCACCTTATTATTTACAAAATATTTCAGGGTTTTGTCCACAGATTTCATGTAATAATACCTCCCTCAAATCATCATACTTTGTACCATATAAAAGGAAATTAGACTCACTTTCTACTTCATCTAACTCACACATTTCACATATTCTTCTCTCCTCGGGAACATTTTTAATAGAACTGAACTCCAGAACTGGAGCTTAAAGAAACATGATGCCAATGTTGCTACTTCATGACTGAAAATGTAGATAAATTTAAACTCTTTGCTAATAATTGATGAAATGTCATTGGTTAGTTCACAACTCGTTAACAGACTGCAGGTTTAAAAGGCACAGAGTGGGGGGGTGAAACACTGATCGTCGGTTCAACTTCCAACCGAGACGATCTTAGTTGTTCTCTCTCATTTTTCCTGTCTCTTTACACCGTCCTCTGATCAAATAAAGGCAAAAACCGCCCAAAAAATATCTTTCAACGCCACAAAGAGAATCTGACTGAACTAAACCTCAGATACAGATCCAGGACTCACTGATCTGATCCGCTGATCTCGTTACGTCTAATTTAAACTAATTAGTCTCATTAATAAGCTTCAGCTAAAACAATTAGACTCGGCTCAGCTCTAATTTACTATGATTCACTGTGGCACCAAAATATTGACCAGGACCACAGAGTTTTTAGAGCTTTTTAAAAAAAGAAAATGTTAATGGAGATTTGATGCAACAGTTTCCTTAGTTTGGTTTTCTTAGTTGTTCTTTTTCATTCCTTTTACATGTTTTAATTAATTCTTCTGTCGTCTTCAGAAGCGTCACCAGATGTTGGTGAGTCGTGTCTTATCAGCTGACGTTGCTGCCGTCGGGTCGCTGCTTCAGGACGGAGCTCCATGTGTGTCGTCGTCCTGTTGACTCGCTTCCTTATTTCGATCGCCTTCTGGCCGGCGTTTCTTTCTGTATGCGCATGATTTCTGCCTTGTTCCCAGTCCAGTCTGTTCTGTGTCGTACATGGAGCGACCTGAGCAGCCGTAGGCGTCACCGTCCCGTCGAACATCAGCTGATAAAACACATCACACCAACATTTAGTGACGCTTCTGAAGAAGATGGAAGAATACGTTTGTTGCAACGCGTCTGTAAAGAACAACTTCAACTTCTTCATGTCTGATGCATTAGAAAACCGAGCTGCTGCTGCGTGTTGTTGACATAACGAACTCCAGTTTCCTGTCTCGTCTGTCAGGATTCAGGTTTGTTCACATGCAGCAGCTCAGCAGGTCGAATGAGGAGCTCACATGGTTAAACCCTCCTGTCGTCCTTCTGGGTCACATTGACCCAATCTCTTCCCTTCCTCCATCCTTCCTTCTTTCCTTCCTTTCTCCCTTCCTTCTTTCCACAATTCTTTTTCCCTTCCTTCTTTCCTTCCTTCCCTTCGTCTTTACTTCTTCCTTCCTCTTTTGGTCCAATTGACATGATCTGTTCCCTATCCCCCCCCATCTTTCTTTCCTTCCCTTTTCCCTTCCTTATTTCCCTTCTTCCTTCCTTCCTTCCTTGAACAAATCTGTTCCCTCCCTCCATCTTTCCCTTCCCTCTTTCCACAAACCTTTCTCCCTCCCTTCCTTCTTTCTTCCTTCCTTGAATGAATCTGTTCCCTCCATCTTTCTTTCCTTCCTTTTTCCCTTCCTTCTTTCCACCGTCCTTTTTCTCTCCCTCCCTTCCTTACTTCCTTCCCTTCGTCCTTACTTCTTCCTTCCTTTTTGACCCAATCTGCTCCCTCTCTCCTTCTTTCCTTCCTTCTCTCCTCCCATCTTTCCCTTTGTCCCTCCTTCCTTCCTTGAATGAATCTGTTCCCTCCCTCCATCTTTCTTTCCTTCCTTCCATCTTCCATCCTTCCTTCCTTCCTTCCTTCCTTCCTTCCTTCCTTCGTCCTTACTACTTCCTTCCTTTTTGACCCAATCTGTTCCCTCTCTCCATCTTTCCTTCCTTTTTCCCTTCCTTCTCTCCTCCCATCTTTCCCTTTGTCCTTCCTTCCTTTCTTCCTTGACCCAGGCGGACAACAGAAGGGTTAAAATTTATCGATGAATTAAAAAACGCTTTGCCAGCAGCTTGTGTCGGACACATTTTGTGCAGATATGTACTGACACTACTCTTTCTTTCTGTTTTTCTCTCTCCTTCTTGCAGAAACTTGTAATGATTAACTGTTTCCCAGTGGACGGTGCCAGCAGTCCGATTCCTCTCCGGAGCATTTTGAAGAAAACTTCACCACTCGCAAAATGGCAGGAGACGGCACATACTCTCAAGATACTCTCTTCTCTGCTTTTTAATGGCAAAGAAATTCGCCTCTGTATTTTTATTTTATTTTTTTGTACTGTCAGCCTGATGACGACAACTCTTGTTTTTGTCTTTTTTTTTCTCAAGGTGTCTTTCTTTTGGAAATATCAGTGTAAAAACAAAAAAGAAAAAAGAAGAGACCGTGGGGTTTAAAAATCCATATATGGGAACTAAAAAAAAAAGTTTTATTAAAAAGTAACATCAGTCTTGGGCATATTGTGAAAGAAAAACCATGTGAAATGTTGACGCGCTCACACATTTCTGCACTAACAGTGTCGACGAAGACGCGTCAGTGTCCATACGTTACTTGTTCCTACTTACAAGGATGAGTATTGATGAGGTAACATCTTTCCTAAGTGACTTTGTTTTATATCGAGAGCTGCAAGCCTTCCATATTTCCCATAATATATTCTACTTCCATTTTTTGCATAATAAAGCTAAGGAAATTAGTATTTTATAGACTGATGGGGAGGGAGGGGGCTGGTTCGTTCTGATTTGTGTCTCGAGGCTGAAAATATATTGTACTAAACCAACTCTAATATTGCTTCTTGTGTTACCCTGTCACAGATGATTTTCCAGCTTTTATGAATGATTAAATTTTAGTACATTTTCATTATTTTTGGTCTTGTATTTTTCTTTTTTCCCCAAAAGCGTCACTAAATGACTTTATCGCTGGTGATTATGAAATGTAATTATAGATATTTGCAGTTTTTGAAATAGCTTTAAAAGTCTGCAGCGTGTGAACACATTACAACCACTCTTAGTTTTAGTTTCATTTATAATCTGTTGTGTTTGCTCCACAGCAGCAGGAGACGTGTGGTCAGATCAGATGTGAGACAGTAGGTGCGTTTACATGGGTCCAAAAATCCTATTTACAATCAGATTAAGAGGTCAATCAGATTCTAAATGCCTCATGTAAACACCGTACCGGATCCGATTGCATTTCGGATCGGATTGAAAGAGGTCGTCTACGCCGATGATAATCAGCTTCATGCCGCATGTAAACGGGGATTCGGTTCATAGAGTGGATTATTCATTCTGCGCATGGGCGTCATAGTACGTAGGCGTCACGTATTGACGTTCGCGGGAAATAGGAAACAGAAAATAGGGAAGACAAAGCCGGTCAAAACAAAAACAAACATGGCGAATAAGCAGAAAATAGTCCTGTCCGTGGTAATTTCTTAGTTTGACCAAGAGCTATAGATTAAAAGCTATAGATTAAAAGACTTAGTACGATCGGGTCGATTGGTGTCCGTACATTTTAAAATAATGTGTCTTTCACACAGTTTATGTCTATGGGGGAATGGCTCCTTTTCCTCCACGGCTCTTACCGGAAGTGACGTTTCCCTTGCTTGGCGACTCAATCTATAATCGGCTTCAGATGGGTCCATGTATACGCGGATTGGATGTGGATCGCTTTATTTAGTGTTCATGTAAACAGGTCGAATAAGATTCATTTAATACGATTGTTTACAATCAGATTGAGGAAAACACTGCATGTAAACGCACCTAGTGAGTGAGTTCCTCAACAAGCTCAAAGTGTTTCCCCTGTTGGCAGAAATCGCTCCCCGAGCCCAGACCATACCAGACCAGACCACTGAGTCTTATAGAGTAAAGGACTTGGCTCAGCTGATCTGCGGCAGAGAAACAGGAACCGTGACTCCAGATTCTCGGCAGCAGACGCAGAGGAAGTGAAGCCAGTAAAAAAAAAAAAGAAGCAGAATAGGAAGAAGAGAGGAGGCTCAGAGTGATGGTGAGACAACAAGGCCTGTGACGTATCAAGTGTTCAAGTGATCAGCTACAGATTTATCTATACATAAGTCACTGATTGTAATACATGGCTAGTAAGAGTTGCAACTTATTGCTTTCTCAATTTATCAATCAAAATAGAGGAAAACATACGTTATTGTTGAGAGTCAGTCACAAGATAAAGGAGTCGTCGTATTATGTTTGTCTTGAGGCCTCTTCTACACGCCTAGGACTTGTTGGTAATCAGCTGATTCATGGGAGCTGAAGCAAATCATCTTTAATCATTTCAAAGTTTATTTTAACTCAGGAATACATTAAGGGTAGGAAATCAATACGTAAAAAAGACTTCGACACGAGAAAAGAACAATTCTGAGCTGTCATTAAAGTGTCAGGAAACACAAACTCTGTAAAATAAGAAAATAACCATGTAATAAAACAGTAAGTAACATTATTAAATATCACAGATGTGCACCTCTGGGTTGGACCTGCAGAAGAGCTTAGGAGATAAAGTCATTTAGTCCGTCGACCTTTTAACCCTAACCCATTATGAAAAAGAAAGTCAGAGTCATTTATTTGCCATTTTCAGTAAAATCCACATTGGAAAGCAACTGTGAGAGATTCACACTTAAGACACAGGAGTGTGAAACAAACGGATAAATAATAAGATCCACCCTGATTGTCCAGACTTCTTACCTTGGTTCAGTTCATAATATCAGAGCTGATTGACAGTGAAAACTGTTTAAATATGAACCCTTTATTTCTTTTATTTATTGGTTTGGTAACACTTTATAATAAGTACACACTATTAAGCATTATTATTATTATTATTATTCATGTGTTATAAATGATGAATTCAGTATTTAATGCTTAACTAATGCTTAATAGTGTGTACTTATAAAGTGTTACCAAAACTTAATCTAACTTGAATTTTATTCATCAAATAAATGTGGTTACTTGCCCAATAAAGAGTTAAACGGATAGTAGCATTTTTTTTTAAGTGGGGTTGTATGATCTACAAATTTAAAGCCCCTTTCTTTGGGTCCATTCACAACATCGATGTTGTAAATCTCTGGGCAGGGCTATGGGCTGGCGTTGCTTCTACTGCAATAGGGCTATTTGTAGATCATGCAACCCCACTTTAAAAAAAATGCTACTATCCCTTTAACACTAATGCATGATTAAATAATATATCACCGTGGGACCATTTTTTCTGCAGATAAAACACTTTTTTTTTTTTAAAACTCGTATTGCACTTTAATTCATGTGTTTGTGATGAACTTTTCCATAGTTTTGCTCCGGTCACAGCCCCCTCTGCTGCTGCTCTCTAGGCCGGTGGGTGTGTCACCTGAGCGGGGCCGGAGGACGGAGACCTCCGGTTGGTACCGTAGGTAGCGTTGTCCCAGGCAACACTGTAAATGGAACACTACCGTTGCCAGGTAACGGTGTCAACTGCCAACTGAAGTGTGTTTACGTTCAGTTGATAATAAACTAGTAAAAAGCAAGTTGTGCTTTAACCGTGTAGCTACATCCTGTAGCTCAGGGGTATTCAATTAAAATTCATTGAGGTCCAGTTACTAAACTTTCATCCAAGTGAAAGGTCCGAACCTTATAAAGTCCAAATGGTGTCTTATATATAGGCTATAGCCTACCCCTATGTCAAATAAATAAAATCAACGAAGTGCATTTTCATATCTATTGTCAATTTTCAACACAGGAAACATTTAGCCTAACATAGTGCACTTGTATAGTAAACAATAGCTTTTTTTTTTTTTTACCATGATAAAAGTATCCCCCAGGCAAATTAATTTAAGGCCTGTTATTTCAATTAAATAGAACAAGACAGAATAAATAAGGGAGTTTCCCTGTTTGTTTTTTTGTTTGGTGCTTTTTTTTTTTTTTTTTTTGAGGCCAAGGTGTCAAAAGCATCTTGATAGCTGCACTGTCATTGCATTGTCCCCCTCCATTAAATATGGAGGGAGGCTGAAAATCACAGGATATGTCTGTTCTGTTCTGGTGATACAAGTCAGTAGTCCTGAAATAGGTTTTTCTCTTCTATAACACAAATTCTACATCTCTGAAGCGACGTCTTCCCGCATATACGGGCTTCCTGCTCCTTCCAAACGGGGCAGAGCTCCGCGTGAAAAAGTTTACAGACCGAGGGAGAACCGGGGTCTGACACAACACCGGCGGAGAAGCAGGAAACAAACACGTCGCACCGAATACACACCGCTACGGCGTCGCTTTCGGTTGTGAGCGCACATTAAAGTAATGGGCTTGTGCGCGCAACAAGAGACCCATCTGAACGGCACGCGCGCACGCGCGCACGCGCGCACACACACACACGCTTAACCAAGGCGGCGGCGGCGGCCGCGGACACAAACGCCCGGCGGCTCGACTTTGACATCAGCATCAACTTTTTTTTATTTTGGAGCAAGACATGCTGTCATCACTCCGTCTCCTTTCTCTTTCCCTCTCGGACGCACTGGCCGCGCAGGGTAAACAAACGATCCGATTGGCTCAATTGAGTGAAGCTGTCGTATTGACCTATAGCTGAGCCCGCTGTCCCGTCGGAAAAAAATGCTCCAGGAAAATGTTACTGTAACTTATTAGAGATTGGTCTCGGGTCCGGATCGAACCATCACTCGGTCCGGGTCCGGATCGAACCATCACTCGGTCCGGGTCCGGACCGAGGTCCGCCATTTGGTGATGCCTGCTGTAGCTAGTTGAAGAATTGAGACAAAAGAGGACACACTGCAATAACTCAAAATCTTTCCAAGAATATTTGTCTTATTTCTTGTCAAAATGTCTCTTTTCTAGTCAAAACTAATCACTTTCCACTTAAAATAAGACTTACAACTAAAAATTAACTTGTTTTTAGTTGATTTTCAGTGAAAGCAGGTTTTTTGTGCTTGTAATAAGGAAGAAAAACTTGCTCCACTATCAGATTTTTCTACTTATTTCAAGTGAAAATATGCTTGAAAGAAGTAAAAACTGTCTAGAAACAAGCTACTATTTATGTGATGTTTCTTATTTTAAGTATAATGGGATTTGTTTTGACTAGAAATGACATTTTGACTAGAAATAAGACAAATATTCTTGGTAAGGAGTTTTTGCAGTTGCAATGAAACATCGGTTCACCCGGTCGGTGATCGCATCAGACCTGCAGCCTATGGGTGCTGCCAAAAGTCACGTGACAGTTCCATAGTTGTAGAATTGTGTTTTTCTACTTGAAGGATTTTTTTTTTTTTTTACTTGAAGAAATATGTTGTTTCTGAAGCATGGTGTATTTATTCGATAGGTGCATTTCTTATTTGTGAAACAAAATGCATTAGTTTATGAATTATGTTTTGTATTTGCAAAACACACTGAGTTTGTTTGTGAATCGTTGGGCGTGAGTAGAAAACATGCTTTGTGGGTTTGTGGAGTTTTGGCAGTAATTTCACTCCATATACAGCTTTCATTTCATGTCTTAGTTATTATTTCTCCACAGATCGATCAGCGGCGGTGATCCCCTCTCTCTCTCTGCCTCTCCTCCTCCTCCTCCTCCTCTGCCTCCTTTCCCCTCCCCTCTCTCCCTCCCCCTCCCTCTTTCCATCATTTTCCCATCTCTTACTCACACTCTCTTCCCTACAACAAACATGGCCGCGAAATCTGATGGTGCAGCCGTCTCTCTACGAAACGACATCATCCCACCAGCCGACTGTCCTCATCCTCCCCCTTCCTCCTCCAGGTCGGACCCTAACCCTCCTCCAGCTCCGGCTCCTCCGGCCCTGACCCCCCAGCAGCGCCGCTCTCCCGCCGAGCAGCGCTACTCGCTGCCGGACTGCTGCTGGACGCTGTGCGCCCTGCTGGTCTTCTTCTCGGACGGGGCCTCAGACCTGTGGCTGGCCGCGGACTACTACCTACGGAGCGACTACTGGTGCTTCGCCCTCACGCTGGTCTTCGTGATCGTGCCCTCCGTGGTGGTGCAGGTGCTCAGCTTCCGATGGTTCGCCTACGATTTCCTCTCCGACACCGACACCGACAGCGGCGGCGTCGAGAGCGGCTCGGCGGCGGCGGCGGCTGCAGCGGTGGTGGCGGCGTCGGAGCAGCAGCAGCAGCAGCAGCAGCAGCATGGGGAGGAGGAGAGGAGGAGGAGAGACTTCAGCACCAAGGACAGCAGCGGTGGTGGTGGTGGTGGTGGTGAGCAGGGCGCTGGCTGCACCGGGGCCGGGGCCGGGGCTGCAGCGGGAGGAGCATGGAGCTGCTGCAGGGTCCTGATGTGGCTCTTCCAGGCCGTGGTCCACACCTTCCAGCTGGCTCAGGTCTGGAGGTAAGTAAGACTCAACACAGGAGGAGGAGGAGGAGGAGGGTGGGGGTAAACTACACATTACACATTCTGCTGCTTCTGCCTTTGTGTGTGTATTTATGTGTGCACAATGCACATGCATGCATCCAAATAATAAGCCCATGCAGCAGCAGCGTCTCTCCCCGTGGCTATAACCGCTGATCATTCAGCAGCAGCAGCAGCAGGGTGAGGACGGTTGTGCCCAAAATGCCACAATGTCTTTTTGTATTGTTTGACGTTTCTCTCCGGCTTTGGAGAAAAAAAAGAAGAAGAAAAAAAGGGCATCAGCATCAGTCAGTCAGACTCCACCCACCCCTCTCTAGCTACTACTCCCCCTCCTCCCCACCACAACCCCATCCCCATCCCCAGCCCCAGCCCCCTAACGCGTTTTTAGGTCAATCATCAACTCATCCACACCAATCGCCTTATGGATTAAAAAACAAACAAACATAAAAACATCTTTTTGGTGTTGGATCTGAGGAGGATGGATGAATAATAGTCATAAATGTCAGGAGAGCTGCTTCCTGTTTGCTCTGATGTGTGTGTGTGTGTGTGTGTGTGTGTGTGTGTGTGTGTTTCCATCTCCATCACTGCTGCTTCCTCTCTCTGTCTCCAAACTCTGTTTAATTAGCCACAGCCAAGCCCCTCCGACCGTAAAAAAACAAAAACCGGTGCACACTTTGGCGTTTACTCTCACATGGATGGTAGTAGTAGGTCTGTAGGTCAGCGATGGGGAAGGCAGCACCGCTCAGACTCACACATCAGCGCTGATAGGTTTTGACAGGCTTGAACTGCTGCCAGCTGAAGAAGAAGGAGGAGGGAGGAGGAGGAGGGAGGAGGATGAAAAGGAAGAGGAGGGTGGTGATGAGAAAAAACGTGATCAGATGTGTTTAACAAACAACAACAACAATGAAAAAAAAAGAAGATAAATCAGGTGTAACGACAGGAATCAGATGCAAATCAGCTGTTTTGATCGATCCTGAGTTCCAGGGCCGTTGCTAGGAATTCTGGGGCCCCTGAAAGAATAAAAGTGGGCCCCTTCCCCCTGACTTTTCCACTTTTTTTTCTTAGACTACGTACGTATTATCATTTTTTAATTTAGCCTACTTTGTTTTGATGCTAATGCAGCATTACTATGAGTATTAGTCAGGGTCTGCACTTTAGCACTTGTCACTTTAACCCAGCACTTTTGCACTTTATCGCTCAGAAACTCTTATGGTCCCCCTACCCATGGAAGTGTTTGTTAATATGTCAATATGTTTTACATCGTCATAGTCGTCTTGTTGTCTACATAATTATGTGTAGGCTACTGTTATGTACTGTTTTTATGTTTATGGGACTCCGGATGGAAATTAGCATTGCTGCTACAATTCGGCACATTCACATGTTTTTATGTTCATTAATGTGCACTGTCCCATCCAAATAAACAAATTAAGTTAAGTCTTATGCAGAATAATTCAGTCATACAAAGATTAGACTACTGGTTTTTTACTGGTCTCTGGGCCCCTTTCTCCCCTACACAACGGCCCTGCTGCTTCAGCCTGCGTCTGTCTTTGTGTTGTGGTTTCTCTCTTCCTGCCTCTGTTGGTAATATATATTGATTCCTTATTTCCTCCCAGAGGCTAAGACTTCTCTCTGTCAGTGTGTGAGAGTGTCCAGGAGCACATTAAAAAAACTGTGGCGGCACAGAATTACCGGTAATGCCATTAAAGCTGCTCCGTTTATTGCTGCTGCTGCTGCTGCTCTCAGACCAGCATGTGTGTGTCTGTGTGTGCTTGTGTGTGTGTGTGTGTGTCTGCACATTAAGAGGATTACCACGGTGTGTTTTACCCTCAGCTGTAAACTCACTGACTGATCCGTCACTGATATAGTCAGGTGAACCAACCGGGGATCAATTTGGTTCCCGGCGACCAAAGAATTAAATGTCAGCAAGTAAAGCAAAAAGGGAGGGAGGGGGAGAGGGAGGGAGGGAGGGAGGGTCGTATTACAGACAGTGAAGTGTGTCTGTGTGTGTGTAAAAGTGTGTGTTTATGTCTTCGTCTTCGTCTTGCAGCCCTTTGACCCTCATTACCGTGCGTGTGCTCTATTTTCTCAGCGTGTTACATCCCAAGGCGCACTTTGTGTAGCGCAAACCGGAGCAGAAAAGAGTTACACAAACTCCCTCGTGGTTCACTGGGCTTGTTGACACACGGCTCCTCTGACCCGTCTCCCTCAGGCAATTACTGAGACATTTATAGCTGCTGCTGCTGCTGCTGCTCTTCTCTCTCCTCCACAAGCAGCTATCGTGTAATAATGATGATGATGATGATGATGATGGTTTACACATTGTAAATTTGCATAGTCGCACGGTCACACCTTCAGTTCACTTCCTGCAGCCGCTCTGACTTGTTTGGTAACCCTTTATAATAAGTAAACACTATTAGGCATTAGTTAAGCATTAATAAATACAGAATTCTTCATTTATAACGCATCAATAATCATTAATATATAGTTTATAAATACAGTTAATGCTTATCAATGATGAGTTAACTGTTTAAAAACTACATACTGATGAGTATTCATGTGTTATAAATGATGATAATGCTTAACTCATGCTTAATAGTGTGTGTACTTTTAAAGTGTTACCAAAACTTAAAGCAGATAACAGCGGCACGGCCGTTTCGGCTAATGCTGTGTTCAAGGCAGGCTTTTGAAACCGTAAGTTACAGCTTCAAGTCACAACTACGACTTGGTAGCGTTCCAGGTAACCCGTAGCTCGTGTTTTTACCATCCTGTTGTCTGTGAAAGTTCCCTATAACGGCCACTCGTAACTTCCGACCCGTGAACTCGTACCAGATCGAACTGGTATGACTTCACAGGAAGGAAAAACACAAAGTACGAGTTTCCTTGAACGCACCATGAGTTAGCAGCCCCCGCCCTTGTCAGGCATCAATTGGTCCTCGTGCTACGTCACCACATTCACGCGCATCCCTTGGCTGCACACACAGCCCTTCATGCCGTTCTCTCCCCTCATTGGATAACACTTGTATCCCACAAGGAAAATTTTCTCCTCGGGTTACAGCAGAGCAGAGTGACGGAGAGACTCGTGTTTAGGCTGAAATACTTCATGTAAGTGATTGCTGACGGAAAATAGGACTATTTAGGACTTATATTAACAAAAACATTCCACTGATATCTGCTTTAATCTAACACTGATGCATGATTAAATAATATATATATCACTGTCGGGACCATTTTTTTTCTGCAGATACAACACTTTTTGTCTCGTGTTGCACTTTAATTCATGTGTTTGTGATGAACTTTTACATACATAGCTCCTCTGACCCGTCTCCCTCAGGCAATTACTGAGACATTTATACAGTAGCTGCTGCTGCTGCTGCTGCTGCTGCTGCTGCTGCTGCTGCTCCTCTCTCCTCCACAAGCAGCTATCGTGTAATAATGATAATGATGATGATGATGATGGTGATGATGGTTTACACATTGAGGATTTGCATAGTCGCATGGTCACACCTTCAGTTCCCTTGGATTTCCTTCCTGCAGCCGCTCCGACTTGTTTTATTTCATTTGAAGAGAGAGATCGCAGACGAGTGACACCCCAGAAAGAAAAAAGAAAGAAAGAAAGAAAGAAAAAAAAGAAAGTGTCTGTACCTAAAATTAAAACCACAGAGCGTCTTAGTTCAGTTTCAGTCTAATCTAAATCCCGGCGGAGCAGCAGGAACGACTGACAGCTCCCAGAGTCTGGAGGAAATAATGAGTTGTGACTTCTGAGAGTTTGTGTTTTGATGTTCAGAAGTTTTGGAAGCGCAGCATTAAAACCTAAAACTCTGTTCAATCTCACTTCCTTCAACTATATTTAATGCGCTGCTGGTGCATGTGTGTGTGTCTGTGTGGTGAATGTGTCTCCCTCTGACACTTAAATGTGTGCATGTATTTGTGTGTCTATGGGTGTGAACAGGCCCACCCTTGCATGTGTATTACTGTAGAGGGGTTTCTAATTGTGTAATACTGTGTGTCTGTGTCTAAAAGTCTGGTATCATGTCTTGTGTTTACTCTTCACTATGATTCTGTGATATTATTGACAGGGCCGTTGTATCGGGGAGAAAGATGATGATAATTCTCGGGCCCACAAAAAACCCCAGTAGTCTAATCTTTGTATGACTGAATTATTCTGCATAAGACCCTGACTAATACTCATTGTAAGCATCAAAACAAAGTAGGCTAAATAAAAAAAAATGATAATACGTACGTAGTCTAAGAAAAAAAAGTGGAAAAGTCAGGGGGCCACTTTAGTTTTCTTTCAGGGGGCCCAGAATTCCTAGCAACGGCCCTGATTATTGATGAATGTATTATTGGTTTGGACTCGAAAATGAAGTGGTAACCTTTGAAAACTAAGTTTCATAATGTGCTGGTGCATGTGTGTGTGTGTGTGTGTCCCTCTGACACTTATGTGTGCATGTATTAGTGTGTATATCTAAATGGGTGTGTGTTTTAGGGGGAGGGGTTAGTTTATTATTGTGTCATGCATACTTCTGTATGCCCAGCCTGCATGGACTTATATAATAAGACACCCAGAAAACAAACTGGGACCAAAGCACGTCATCAACACATCAAGGAAATAAGAAAACAAACAGGAGTTCAAAGGGAAAACAATGCCAGGGTTCAAGGGAAATCATCAGAAATTAACTAAACAAAATTTCCTGTCTTCTTTTCCAGGCAAATAAAACTATCAGTCTTAAACACATGGAAATTAAACAACCACTCCAGCTTCTGCTCATCAGAGCACCAACATATCTTGTCTATAGATTTCATGAAATACTAATACATCTCTCTTTGTACAATATAAAAGGAAATGAGACTCACTTTCTACTTCATCTAACTCACACATTTCACATATTCCTATTCTCCTCGGGAACGACCAACCTCAGTGGCCAGAGGAAGAATACCAGATCTATTTATTTAAATACTTCACTACAGTTTTTAACTTCACAAAACTGTACAGAACATGCCACAACAGAGAAACAGTCAAACATAAAAGACAGCAGACAGTTGTAAATTTAAATAGACAGACAAAAAAACATGGTTGCAGTAGTGAAAGATAAGTACCATGAGAAAAGTTGAGACATCTGACCCCAAACTCCCTCAAATCTGTTCTGTTCGTTGGGTTTGTGTAGTTGTGTTTCTTTCTATTTGAATAACGATACTGTCATATTATTGATAATTGTGTTATTTGTTGGTATTACACTGTTTACCCATAAAGTTGGAGGAATGATTTTGTTTTTTCAGACACATTCCTCTTTTTATTCATCTTTATAAACATCATTAATCACCTTTAACCCGGTGCAGTGATGACACACTGAGTCCCAGTTACAATTTTGAGAAGATACACTCTTATAAAATAATAAATCACAATCATTTCAGGTTAAAAAAAAAAGTTTTATTCCAAATTTATGGGCAACAGTGTATTTGTAAGGAAAATAAAGTCTCATTAAGTCTCATAATGTTGAATATTGTGATGTGTGTGTGTGTTTTGATGCACAGGTACGTCCACGCCCTCTACCTGGGCGTGCAGAGCCGCTGGCACCACGACCCCGAGCGCCGCCACTACTACTGGCGCATGATGTTTGCGAGCGCTGACATCAGCATGCTGCGTCTGCTGGAGTCCTTCCTGAAGAGCGCGCCGCAGCTGGTGCTGCAGCTCAGCATCATGGTGCAGGCCAGACAGGTGCTGCCGCTGCAGGGTGAGCCAGAGCACGCACACACACACACACACACACACACACACACACACAAAAGAAATAAAATGAAAGACCAATCTCCGTGGCCCTGTCATCGCCCTGTCAGAAGTAAATCGGGACATCAGTCAGTCACTCGTCTGCAGCCCACGCTGTGCATGAGTCACTCGAGTCGCCTCGATCAGGCCCCCACGGAGCCGGAGCTGTAGATTCCTGCTGCGCTAAACGGTCAGACATGTCTCCCCCCAGGAAGCTATTTTCATCCTGTCTGACTTTATATGAATAATAGTAATAACTTTATTTATATAGCACCTTTAAAGGAGACATATTATGCCCCTTTTCCGCATATTAGTTCCCTCAGTATTTGCCTCAAACAACTCTGTCTGGTAATGTTCTGTTATTATCTCATAGCGTGGTGAATGTGCAGGTCACAACTTGTCCACCAGAGCGTTTTGGAGTTGTTGGATTGTGTATTTGATGAGTTTGATGAGAGAAACCAAAAAAGCTTCCGTAGCGTAGCTCTGAGCAGCTCGCGGCTCTGCTCCACCATTCTAAAAATAGCTTGCACGGACAAATAAAGGTAAGGAACCAACTCCTAAAGCAATAGGGATTATGGCAATGGGTTAGGGTGCCAAAATGTTGAACTATCCCTTTAAAGACATGTCTGTGACATGCTTTGGCCAAAATTCCCCAAGGATCAAACATCACAGCTCTTTTCATCTGCTCAAAACAGTCACATTCAGAATGGTTTCAGAGCCTGTCCCTTTAAATGCAAATGAGCCACTGCTCACCAGGCCACGCCCCCTCTACCTGTACCTGCATACACATGTTGGGGTGGTATTTTACAAACACAAATATATGTTAAAGAGCCTTCAAAAAGTGATATTTCCATAATATGTCCCTTTTACGAAGTGTATCACAACACAACATATAGGAGACAGGTTAGAAATGCAATAAAACCATAAGAGATGCACCGCCCAAGCTATACAGCAACACAGGCAATAAAAGAACCCAACAACAAATGGTTTGAAGTTGTGAAGTTACTCCTTGAGTATGAAGAAAGATGGGGTACAACACTCAGAACTTATTGTCCAGAACCAGATGTGGCCATAACCACTGGATAGATCCAGAAGATCTCTATGTGTCTCTAAGGGATTCTCCCTCTGTCGGTAGGTTTAACTCTGTACCTGAGGAGGGACGACTCTGTACTGTTGCAATTAAATGTGATAGAGGATGAACTTCATTTCTTGCTTCATTGTCCATAATGATGAAGCCAGGCAGTTTTTATTTCAGAAAATACGGAGTACGAAGCCTGAGTTTTGGACTGATGATGAAGTTAAGTTGGACTGGTTTTTCAGAGCAGAGGTCTTTAGCTTCTTTCATAAAAAAAAGTCCTTGAAAATTAAAGCAGAAGTAAGCGATCCGGTCGTTTTGGCTAACTTCTTGTCAGCCGATGGAGTTAGCAGTCCCCGCCCTCGTCCCTACGTCACCACATTCGCGCGCATCCCTTGGCTGCACACACAGAGAGGACCGCCCCTTTATGCCGTTCTCTCTTCTCATTGGATAAAGGTTGTAGGATACAAGGAAAGTTTTCTCCTCGGCTCAGAGCAGAGCAGAGTGACTGACAGACCCGTGTTTCAGACCAAACACTCTATATAAGTGATTGCTGTCGGAAGATATAACTATTTAAGACTTATATATTAACACAAACATTCTGCTTACTTCTGCTTTAAGATATAATTAATTATTTGTGTGAATTCTACTTGAAAGTGTAAAGTAAAACTAAGAGCATCTGAGTAAAAAAACTGTGAGATAAAATAGATGATGCAAAGAAGAGGATGACTTTCTCTTTCTCTTTCTCTTTCTCCTCGGCCGCCTGCTCAGGACTCTCGGCTTCGGCCTCGCTCCTCTCTCTGGCCTGGATGATCTCCTCCTACCAGAAGGTCCTGCGAGACTCCAGAGACGACAAGCTGCCCATGACCTACAAGGCCGTCATCGTGCAGATCCTGTGGCACCTGTTCACCATCGGCGCCCGCGCGCTGGCCTTCGCCCTGTTCGCCTCCGTGTTCCAGCTCTACTTCGGCATCTTCATCGTGGCGCACTGGTGCATCATGACCTTCTGGATCATCCAGGGCGAGACGGACTTCTGCATGTCCAAGTGGGAGGAGATCATCTACAACATGATGGTGGGCGTCGTCTACGTCTTCTGCTGGTTCAGCGTGAGGGAGGGGCGCACGCGCTGCCGCATGCTCATCTACAGCGTGACGGCGCTGCTGGAGAACGTGGCGCTCGTCGCCGCCTGGTACCACGTGTACGGCGGCTCGCGCTCCACGCCGGACTTCTACGCCGTCAGCATGGTGTGCGTGGTGGCCAGCAGCTACGCCCTCGGCACCTTCTTCATGTTCGTGTATTACTGCCTGCTGCACCCGGACGGCGCCGTCTCGGGGTGGGGCGGCTTCATCGTGGAGAAGGAGCCGCCGGTTCCTCTGGAGGCGCTGGCGTCGCCGGCGTCCAGCCTGCCGCCCGACCTGCTGGTGGTGAACAGCCCCCCCAGGACCCTGCAGAGAACTAAAGGCTCGGAGCGGGAGCAGCAGGGGCTCGGGGCGGACGGGGACGTGTTTCAGGTGCGGCCGCCTCACCGGGGAGCGCAGGCGCCGGCGCCGGCCGTCACGCCCAGGACAGAGGGGCCGGTCATCAGAATAGACCTGCCCAGGAAGAAGTACCCGGCCTGGGACGCTCACTTCATCGACCGCCGGCTGCGTAAAACCATCCTGGTGCTGGAGGCCGCCGCGCCCGTCACGCCCAGGATTCAGTACCGCTGCCTGGGAACGCCCAAAGAAGTGATGGAGTACGAGACCACGGTGTGATGCGATGCGATGCGATGTGATGTGATGTGATGCTCGCTCGCCGCCGTGCCGTGTCGTGTCGTGTGGATAATCCTGCCTTAAAAATAAAAATGAAAACGGCAGGTGGACTCTCGCTGAGCCGTGTGTTGCAGCTCCACGCCCACTTGGTTCAGGGAAGTGGAGACAAAACGGAGAGAGAGACAGACGAGGAGAGTGTGGTGTCTTTTATTTATTGCAAAAAAAAAGGCAAAAAAACCTGTGATGTTGTCAAAATGATTGGTGCGTATTTGAGTTTCTGTATCATTTCTCAGGTCAGGACTTGGTACAGGAAGAGGCGGCGGTCGGAGCTCGCTGCACACAGACAGACAGACAAGGCAGACAGACAGGTGGACAGACAGGTGGACAGACAGGTGGACAGACAGGTGGACAAGTGGAGCAGTGTGATGATCAATCAGAGGCACAGCGTCCTCCTCAGCGAAGGTGCTTCAGCACGTCGTCTCACAGCAGAGACGAGCCTTCAACATGCATGATTACTTATGGCAGCTAGAACCGAAACATCACACCCACCCAGATGTGGAGGTAAATCACTCTGTACACTGTCATTTAAAGGGATACGCCAAGGCCAACATTTTTTTTTTTACGTGTGTCTTGCCTCACTCCCGAGTCCATGACCAGCAGATAGACACCATCCTTTCGACTGTGCGTGCAGTAACAAGGGAGATAGAGCCGTATCGCCCGTAATTAGCTTAGCTCAAACGCTGGAAGTGCATGGGTAGTGTTAGCCTGCCTCCACCTAAAGTCATCAGAGAAACTCTTCAGCAACTCTAAACGGAAACCAGCGGGCCGATCTTCGTCTCAGAGCTGACAAAGCTCTCCGGTAAGGCATCTTGAGTGGTCAAATGCCGGTAACGGGACGAGATCGGTTCAAGCAAAGACGGTTTATTTTGGTTCAAGCTAGCTACATGGAGGGTAGGTTAGCTTCATATTTCAAAGTAAAAGCACAAATTCTATCGTCATGGTCTTCTGTATGTAAAGGGCAACGGGTGTTTTATTTTGTGAAAGTAAGCGGAAGTGCGTTGATCACAACGGCTAGCTTGAGTAGCGCCGAATTTGACCGAACAAAATTGTAAACAGCTGGTATTTAGACAAATTAACGACACACTGCTGATCTAAACGGCTACTTTCTTGCCTAAAAATGTTTGAAATGTCGATAAAGTGATGTATTTACAGAGTTTAGAGCTAAAATGAAATCAGCTTCTGACTGCTGATTTCGGCTCAGGTAGGAGGCAGGCTAACACTACCTTTACACTTCCAGCGTTTGAGCTAAGCTAATTAGCGGTGCGCTAGCTCTGCCCGTATCTCTCTTGTTACTGCACGCACAGTTGAAAGGATGGTGTCTATCTGCTTGTCATGGACTCCGGAGTGAGGCAAGACACGAAAAAAAAAAATGTTGGCGTATCCCTTTAAAACAACAATAACCACAGCACAGGTTCCTGATCATCATAATAAATCGTAATCAATACCCATAGCTATTCACTCATGTTGAAGGAGTCTCCTCTGCAAACGCTGCTTCTAAACCTGAAGGTGCAGGTCACAAGCAACAAACGTTTGAGTTGAATGTAAAAAAAAAACAAAACAAAAAAAAAAGAAACAGTTGAAAATGTGATTATTATTATTATCATTTGTGATGAGGCTTCGGGCATTTTCATGCTGTTAGTGGGATTTTACAACATTCCTGTGGTTCTATATTTGTTTTCTGAGGTAAAAGCTAGAACAGAAAAAAAAAAAGCAGAAAAACAGAAAAAAAAGAGATTTGTGTGTGTTTACAAGCGATCTGTTGTTGTTTTCGGGGACATGCCATCAACTCTTCTTTACTCTAACCAGAATGTTTATGTGCTGAACAAAAGCAACAGTTATGATTTTCCAATTTCCACCACCAGATGTGTTTTACACCGAACAGCTGTATTTTTCATACATGATGCGCCCACGTCACGGAGCAAAAAAGAAAAGAAAAAGGGCAACAGGACAGATGTGTAAATGAAAAATGAAACTGTACAATGATGTGGAAGTGACAGAGGGACAGCGCTGTCTGTCTGTAGTCGTACTGTATCCATACTTTGTTGTCTGAAAAATGTAAAATAGAAAAAGAAAAGAAAGAAAAATAGAATTAGCTGCAGAGTCCAGATTCCTATAACAGAAGAGCTTTGATTGATTATTGATGGTACAGGCATGTGGCTCATTCTGGTAAGACTTTATTTTACTGGTCCATTGTTTCCTCAAAACATCCTCAGAGATAAATCTGTCATTTTGGTTAAATATTATTATTATTTTATATTTCAGATCAATTTTATACAACTTATTGCTCCAAGAAATCCAGGTTTATTTATCATTCACTCAATATTGTAAATGTTTAGCTGACTAAAAGAGTTTACGTTACAGTCACTTTGCTTTTAGAGGTGAAATAATGTGTTGATAGATTGATTAACAGAAAAATTATCTGCCGTTATCTTGATTTCAGTCATTTTTTGATCAAAAATTGTGAGGAAAAATTAAAAAAAATATAGAAAAAGATGCATCATAAATCATTGTAAACTGAATATTTGCAGGATGTGGGGCGTCAATATCAGCTCAGTGACAATGTTTGATGATTTTTTTGATGTTTCATCGAGTAAACGATTGATCGATAATCAAATTTTTAAGAATAATCCTCAATTGCGGCCCAAAGTGAAGCTGATTATTCAGTTGTAGTGTTTTCTTTTTGTTTTTTTTACCTAATATGATACTAGGTGACAGATTTCTTTCTGATGAGGCGTTCATGGACCAACGAGATGAAGCTTTACCATAATTTATTTTATCAGGGTTGTTTTTCTATAGAATAGTCACAAGAGGAAAAATCAGATGTGTGTGTGTATATGAGTGTGTATGTGTGTGAGGTCACATACCAGCATGTGTATGGGTGTGTGTCTGTCTGTGTGTGTGTGTGGGAGGTAAGTTTTGCCATGTGAAGTTAATTTAGAAGTTGTGTCACTGAGAAACGACAGTTTTGTTGTAAACTCTGTCCGTTCAGCTTTTTTTTTTTTTTTTTTCCCAGATGACACTGAGATCAATGACAAGCCCACAGAGCACCGTCACCGCCCTGTCACACACACAACAAAAGGCCAAAGAGGCTTCGATTATGGTGCTAACTGTCTTGAGTCCATCACACAACAACAACAATAACAACAACAACAACAACCACACAGTTACGAACCATAACATGAGCTCGTGGTGGCAGGAGTGGGTCGGGGGCTGTACCTCAAACAAAGCTAGAATCAAAAAGCCTTAAACTGGTCGTGCCAGACTGTTTGCTGTTCAGAGCAAGAAAAAAAAAGCTACAAGAAAGTGAAGACAATTTCATTATGTTGGTGTTGCTACAATAAAGAGCAAAGTGTTTACCTGATGTTTCCTGTTTGCGTCTGTGAGAGTTCAGATAGCAACACTGACTGAACTGTGTCCACAAAGGCAGGGCCGGGTCCAGAGTATTTTCTGGTGGGGGGCACAAGGGGTGACAACAGCGAATCTAGGTGGGCTGCCCAAAAGTAACAAAAATGAAGACTGCCATTGACCGCTCTCTTGAATATTTATATTGTACAGTTACACACTGTTTACAGTATGTCTTCATCTTGCTTTTATTGGCCACATTGAATCTTTCACCTTGTAAGGAAGATGCCTATGACCTTTCCATTTTCCACTTGTAAATATTAAAATGATAACCAATCAATAATCAACTCTATCTTTATAAATAAGAAGTCTTATCAGAATAAGCAACACAATAAATTCTCAAATTCTCATATCTTATACTCTTACCCAGTAGTTAGAGCTCAGCTCTGTACAAACATCTCAGTGTTTTGTGTAAGAGTCAGTCAGTTATGCAGAATAACCAGAAGAAGCATCACTCAAATGGTCAAATTGAAAACAATAACAATCTTACACAATCTCCTTTATTTCCTACACAGAACACTGAGATGTTCGCTGTACAGAGTTGAGCCTTAGTCAGAAGTTTGTGCTTACAGCTCTTTACAGTGAACATGGCAGTGGGAAAGAGCTTTACACAATGACTGACATTGCCACAAGTTAATGACCATTGGGGGGGCACACAGGGTGGCCAATTAGATTGCAGGGGGGGCAGGTGCCCCCCTGTGTCACCATGGAAGACCCGCCCCTGCACAAATGTCAGTGATGAACTCATTGATTATCTCCAATTCCTTTTTTAAACTGTGAAGGGATTACTGTACAGGAGCAGGGTTTTCTATTGATCGCCCCCAGTCAGGAGGAGAAAGAAGAATTCACACCTCAGAGAAACAAGATTCAGCCGAGCTTCGTGTTTACAAGTCAATGAGGTGTGAAACTAAAATGGAAATGTGATAACTGTTCTGTTAACTCCTGCTGCAGTGGTGAAACGAGAAGAAGAACAAGCAGCCGAGCTGTTTGTTTGCATGAGCCAGTCGTCTTTGATCACTCAGTTTCACACAGATTTGTTCTCAAATGCTAAACAGATCACTGGTGCAGTTTTCTGGAAAGGAAAACACCCTGATGTAGAAACCACCAGAGTTTTAGGACGAATGGTGATTCAGTTGAATACAGTGAGATGAATATACCGGTAAGTAGATATATAAACAACATTTATGTCGAATTCTGTTACAGTGCATAATTGTTAATAATGTGTCGCTAAAAATGTTCAGTATTTCACACAAGTGTTTTTTTATTTTTATTTCCTCTTTGAAAAACAGAGGGTGGAACGGATTTAGAACTAGAAAAGCCTAGTGGTTCTTTACAACTCTGGATTCTTTGATCCATTTGTTTTTGATCAAACTCATCAAATAGTCTCTTCAAACAAGCTGTTGCAGAGTGGTTTTTGGACTAAAATTCATAAATTAAGACCTTCTCATCAATGACAACTGAGTGGATTGTTGTTCTTAAAAAAAAACTATCAAAGTGAGAAACCCAAAAGCTTTATTTATGAACATATAATGAATGACTGCATTATTACCAAATACAAAGTAGAAACATCAGCCAAACTGGAAACCAGAACATGACCTTATTAATGTCTTATAATAACTAATGAATAAAACATTAATAAGTGATTCATTAACTGTTAATAAGCACGCACACACACACACACGCACACACACACACACACACACACACACACACACACACACACACACACACACACACACACACACACACACACACATGACAAAGCTGGAGAACCCATATAACTCTGTATAAAGAATTATTGTGTTATTGATTAATAAAACACAACTGACAGAAAGCCCTTCTCTTGAATCACGTTTGTTTTGCAGAAATAACGTGAATCAGTGAAGTTACTGGTTTTAAACAGGTTTTAAATGTCTCTTTGTTTCCAGGGCACCGCCCACGTCTCCCACTCAACCAATCAAATGCTGTCACCAATAATATATTTGCATATATGTCTCTTATCCAATCGCCTGCGAGTATTTACAAGGTAAGAACGTTATTCCCCGCATAATTACCGCCGCAGCCAATCAGAACGCAGACGGGGCGGGGCCAACGCTCTGGTACCGGTCGCTAGTTGCCTTCGCGTTCAACAGCCACATTTCAAACTAGAATGGCGACCGCTGTCTGCGGTCTGCAGTCCACCGGCAGCAGCAGTAAACCGGCCAAGATTCACCGAGAGCAGCGGAGGAAAGCGAAGGACTCCCGGAGGAGACAGGCGGCTCTTTTATTCCTCAACAATATCTCACTAGACGGACGCCCCCAGTGTCAGTTTATCGATGGAAACGCCGACCAAAAAGCGACCGAGGAGAACCGACTGCGGGACAGAGACGTTGGCGGCGGCTCGACAACGGTCGTGCTCGTGCCCCCGGCGGCGGAGAGCCACGGACCGGTCGCCGAGGTGACGGAGCCCCCCGCGGCGGCCGGCGGCGGCGGCGGCGGCTCGGCGTCCAGCTGCCCCGGGGGGCTGGTGGGGCTGAGTCCGGCTCGACCTTCTTTGGTCATGTCTCCGGGGGGACCTGCCGCCGCCGCCGGAGCCAGTGCTGTCGGAGCCAACGAGGTATTTTTGGAGGCCGAGACGCTGCTCACCCCGGACACCCCCCTGTCCCCAGCCCCCGGTACCGGACACCACCAGCCCTGCTCCCGGGTCCGGTCCACACCGGCCGCGCTCAGCCCGGCCACCACCACCGCCGGGAACCCCCAGGATTCACGGCAGAGGTGAGCCACGGTCTGTGGGCGGTGTGTCACTACCGTCACCGTGGGCCTTTAACCGACTTCCGCATAAAATGAAAGCACCAGTTATCATCAGACAAACCCACTTTCGTTCTCTTATAGCGATATATATGTGTATTTTAAGCGAAAATATTACATATATGAACAGTTTTCTGTGGATTTACAATAAGGGATGAACACTGCTCCTTTATGTCCTGTATTATTACTGTTTCATTGATGAATTTGTGTCATTTCCCTGCTTTAAAATCAATAACACATCTCTCATCAGTTGTCATATTAATGGTGTCACTTATTAGGCAAGGCAAGGCAATTTTATTTGTATAGCCCGTTTTTACAAACAGTTTGTCTCAAAGGGCTTTACATGGCATCATAACAACATCCTCTGCCCTTAGACCCTCACATCGACTGAGGAAAAACTCCATGAAAAACCCTTTTAACAGATCTTGTTTCTCTTTGATTGGCATGATTGGATTTGATCTTCTACTTTGTCCTTTACCTCTAAACCTGTGATGCTAAAGAGCAGATTTGAGGTCCTTTCATTTGGTTTATGTTGTTAATGTTTTGTTTTGTTTTTCATTCTTACTCTTCACCCTAGGTTGAGAAACGTGTCTGGATCTCCTGGACCCAAGGTGCCAAAGAAAGTCCACTTCATCAAGAGCATGAGGCAGTACGACACCAGAGGATGCAGGTGAGTCTCCAACATCCATCCATTCATCTATACACATACACAAACACATTTACATACAGACTGCAGAGGCTGAATACATGAATAACTCTTGAATTATTATACCAATCTTCCCACCACCCCCTGCAAAAAAACAAACAAAAGGGGCTGTTTTTACTCTGGACTCTGAAACGGGCCCCTCTCTCTCTTAGCTGTGTTGCACACACACACACACACACACACACACACACACACAGTCCTCTCGCTAGTATTGTAATAAGCTGCTTAACAGAGTCTTGGCAGAGACTTAGTTTGGCCTGCAGACGAATAACAGCGCTACAGCTGCTGAGTGGCGATTGCTACAGTGAAATTAATCACCCTTGGAAGCTTAGCAAAAGCCAAAAGAGGTGCAGTGTGGAAATGTAACACCCCTATTGCACCAACAGTGAGGTAACCCCCCCCCAGCCCCCCTTCTGCAAGACTGGACTGAAATATCATCATCATCATCACACTTCTGGGTATTTGTGGAGCTTGAAGTTCGAGTGAAACAGAAAACAACAGAGTTTATTGGGATTCTTTTTGTTTTCTTCTGGAAAATCTTCCTGTGCAGAGTTTGTTATTGATGAAAACACGTCATCGATGGATTTTATTTGTTTTTTTTCCCACTAGTTCTTTTTTTTTTTCATTTCCCCTCCACATCTCATCGTGTAATGTGACACGGCTCCATGTTCATAACCCACCCACCTACACGCTGCTGTGTGTCGATGAGTGTGTGTGTGTTGTGTATGTTCTCTGCTGGTATGTGTCAAACAATGATGTCGAGTCGACTGTCGCACAGGTGTGGCCCTCTGTTTCTATTTGAGTCACACACAGACACACACACATAGCTTGTGTTTGAGGCAAAGCTAACAGAGTTATATAACTAAGCTAATTAACAGCAGTAGATTATGTGTTGAGATATTGTCCCCGGTAAGAGATGTGATGTCTTTTCCTCCAGGTCTGACCTGGTTGTTTGCTGCTGCTGCTGCTGACTGGAGGTTATTGATCGGTGTTTTTGTGTAGAGATGATGAAGCCTCCGGTGTTTGTGCAGTCAGTGTGCTCCTCTCTAGCGGTGTTGTGTTGTTCACTGCTGGTTGTGTTGTGGTGGTGCAGCAGCAGAGTTCAGTCGTTGTGTTGTAGAGTAGTGTTGTAGAGTTTTTCTGCCAGGTCTAGTTGAATGTTTAGTTTACAGCGTTTGGCAGCAGCCGCCTGCTCCTGGTTTTTATGTGGTCCAGCCCCCGAGTCTGGGCCTCTCTCTCTCTCTCTGTCTTGTTTTAACGCTGCAGACAAGTGGCTGAGACAAGTATCTGTGAGTTTTCTAAATAAAAACCTGTGATCTCTGTGAAGGAGGCGTTTGTAGAAACCTCCAAAACTCTTAAAAACTGTTCTGCATTAAAAACAAACGATCCGTCCTGTGGAAACCTTCATCCATCAGTCAGTTTATCTTTTCATCCACAGAAAAAACTATTTGGATCTGGATTTTAAATTATTTATGAAGGAAAAATGGACAAAACATTAGAGCTCCAACAATAAATAAACTTGATTTTACATAACAAACTTATCAACTAATCAAGAAACAATGAGCGAATCAAACTGATAATGAAAACCTTTACATTTTATACGATATTACTCATTTATATTTTGTATTTTGATCAGTAGTTGTCCATCAACCTGGATTAGGAGAATCTATTTCATGATCTAGATGATTTCAACTATTTTCTGACATTATTATACCAAATAATAGATGTTTTAGAAAAACATTAAATGTTGGCAAGAAGTCATCTTTTTCTTAAATTTGGAAAAAATCCAGAGAAAATAGTTTTTTATTGAGCGACATACAGAATATATTTTGGATCCAGAGAGTATTTGAGGATCCTGGAAACACTTCCTCCTCAAGAACAACAATCATCTGGCTGATCAGAGAGATCAATGGTTATTATTGTTACTACTTTCTGAAATAATCAGTTTGGTGTTCTTCCAAAACCTCAGGAAGTGGTGAAAATTGTCTGTTTAGTTTAGTTTATTCGATCTTTTGCACAAATTATTTACAGTCAATCACAATCACAATCAATCGAAGCTTCAATAACACATTCCTTAGTTCAAACTTAGTTCATAAATATTACACCGTCCCAGTTTCTTCTATCAAACTCCTGGTCCATCAGCTACAGTCAATCATCATAGATAAAACTCTATAAATAAAATATTCACATTTGGAATCAGAATAAAACCAACAGACATGAAAGAATATTTCATTTTTACTGTACTGTTTAATTTTCAGATGATTATCATTATTTATCAGTCCGTCTTCTTGTCTCAGTGACTTTGCTGTGGAGATAAAACCTGAGCAGCCTTCAGGTTCCTCTCCCTCTCGTCGGTGGAAGCTGCCGACTAGTCGTCCATCTTTGGTAGCGACATGAACAGAAGTGGCTCTGTGACTGATTTCGCTGTCACTGCAGCTCCGGCACTGATGCATGTCGTCTCAGTGTGTGTGTTTATGTGTGTGTGTGTGTGTGTGTGAGAGAGCAGCAGTGACGGCCCCTTGTTGCTTGTAGACTGACACACCATCTGTTTTGTCTGCCTGTACTTGCTGTGTCCTGCAGGATCATGCTGATTTGTGCCAAGCGGTCGCTATACGCTGCTTTCTCAGTGCTGCCGTATGGAGAGAGTGCACACCTCAGGTACAAAGAAGCACCGTCCCTGGCAGAGAGCACCCACCCACCACCACCCACATCCACCACCCACATCCACCACCACTTTGCTTTTATGTTTCCATGTTCCATGTTTCCTTTATGATCCATGTCATTCTCAGCAGAGGTTACTGTGTGTGTTAGTGTGTGTGTGTGTGTGAGCCGTGCGGGTGAACGTGAAATCAATGTGACTCTTTCTGAACAGTGATCCTAAACTGGAGGCTCAGAGACAGAGGCTGTCCTCGGTGGTGACGGCCGACCTGCTGCCCTGCCTGGAGGGCGTGGAGCTGGGCGCCAGCGGCAAGGTAAATACCTCATACACTCACCTACAGGGGGTCTTTATTAAAGAGGAACTAAGCAGGATTTCTCCCGTTGCTATGCTACATTTTTACCTTAATTAAAAAGCTCCGGAGTAATTGTGATAACTACATGACTTGTAAGATAAGATAAGATAAGATAAGATAAGATATACTTTATTGTCCCAGAGGGAAATTCATTGTGGGCAGAAGTGCAGACTGTAGACTGTATCGCCTTACAAACAGACACAACACAGGAAACGTAGCACACAACAGCCACATGACAACAACATCACAGTACAAGCACATGATAACGACAGAGCACCAAACGTACGATGACACACAGTAGCAGTGAGAGCAAGAAGGACAGACAGCACTAATAGACAATAATAAACTATTGCACACCCCGATACTTGCTAAAATATACAAGAACAACACAGAATACAAGAGTAAGAGCAAATCATTTGAACAGTGTTACAATTTTATTTGTATAGCCCGTTTTTACAAACAGTTTGTCTCAAAGGGCTTTACATGGCATCGTAGCAACATCCTCTGTCCTTAGATCCTCTGTCCTTAGACCATAAAAGATAAGGCACCACTGTTAATAAATAAGTAAAAAATAGTAGTAAGTAACTACCCTACTAATTAGGCGAGCGCAATTTGTTAATAAGAGAAATGGAGGTGGGTAGAAAAGAAAGTTTAAGGCGGTTGCTTTTGCAGCGGATGGCTCTACAGCGTTTCCCTGAGGGTAACAATCCGTATTCCCAGAACAACACATGGGACGGGTCCTGCACGATTCTGTTTGCCTGTCTGATTACAGACGTCTCATAAACAGACTGCAAGGGCAGGGGTTGGTTATTTGACCCGATTACTTTCATTGCTGTTTTCACTATATTTGCCAGTCTAGTTTTTGACTGTACTGTTAGTGTGCCGAACCATGCCGCCATGCCATATCTAATGATGCTACCAAGAACAGCATTATAAAAGATGAGCATGATCTCAGGTCGGACTCAGAAAAGGCGAGTTGCAGTCACCACACTACGGCCCGAGTCGCTACTGCGCAGCGCCCCGGAAGTGACTTGTTGTGACTTGTTACGAGTGAGAACGGAGCCTCTCTGCCTTCACCTGGCGTCTCAGGGCTGAAAACCAACCCTGCAACATCAGTGTACGGTAGTTACTCGGTCGCCGCCCCGGTGTCCCAGCTCTCGTCTCTGCACTCGGAGACACAAACGCGCTCCATAACCCGTAATCTTTTGTTCATGACGGTTAAGACTACACAAACACACACGTCGTAACATCGTATCTGTTATGTAACGTTATCCGGTCGCTCCATTTATTGATTTTTCGCTGGCTTCGTTGTAAACAAATGCACATGGAAGAGAAGGGCGTAACCAAAACAGCGGAAAACCGAGCGGACTTCCCCTTTAAAGGACAGTTCCAGGTAATTTCAACCTGGGGCTCTAGTTTCCTAATATTTTAGGTGTAAAAGAATGAATCTGAAGCTTTTCTTAATGTCTCCTGTTCTGCAGTAGTTCTGTCTGTCCCTGCATCGCCACAGCAGCCTTGACGGTTCACTGTGTTTACAGGTAGAATAAACAACAGCCAGACTTACCGGTACTCTTAGTGCTAAGTATTAATAAAGTTAGCTGGCCTGTCTTCACTCTCAGAAACAGGCTCAATACTCTGAGGCATGAACTTAACAAGACGTCGTTGGTCTGAATGTGACATGAAGTGATGATGTGCAGTGTCAGCAACAATACAAACAATATTATAATAATGATGATAATACACCAGACACTGTGGCGGTGTCGTTAAACCACAATTAATTAATGTTCAGGCCCAGAGAGCTTAAGATAAACACTCCACACAGTATCTGACCGTCAGTCTGGCCCGTGGTCATGAGGCCGGTCGGTTCCTGTGGATTCATGCTGTCGACTCCAGGTTCCTCCGACTCGACCATCTGCCGCTTCAGCGCCGATCCAGACTCGTACCGGCCGTCGTCTGTCCACCGTCGATGAGCCTCAGGTTTCTCTTCTCTGCTCAGGGAACTGAAACCTGACGTGGTCTTCGGCTGCTGCACTCGTCTACATGTTGAGAAGTTTTGGAGGTTATTACCAGTGTTGGGAACATAACTGAGTTAGTAACTCCACTACTTCACTATAATAGTAACTAGTTACCAGGGAAAGTAACTATTGCGTTACTTTTTCTTTCTTTTTTTTAAGTTTAAATATGTCGAAGAATTTGGATTTTTTTTCTCTCATTTTTAAATTGTATTTTATTGTTTTCATATATTTCACTGATCGCAATTATGGAATGCGAGTGTGTGTTTTATTGAAAGCGAGGCTGGTGTGCCTATGAAAATAGGTTACAGTGGGTTTTTTAAGTGCTGTGGCTACAAGCAAATCTCATATTGTCTCTGTACAAAGACAACAAAGACCTTTTTAAATGTGAAAACAGCGGAGACCTATTCAAGATTTGCGTTTAATAACAGGCGAAACATCGAAATTAATTTATTCATGGCCACATTAAGTGAAATTATTAACTTAACCGATTATCCATCTGATTATCTGTCCTGCTGCGAGCGCACAACTTCTCAGGGTATCCGCGGATCCTTAAAAAGTCTTAAATTCATGTATCTAAAATTAAGGCCTTAAAAAGTATTAAATTTATTAGAAATTTCTAAGATGGTCTTAAATATATAATATATAATACACAGCATCATAAAATATGCATGCACTTAAACTTTTATATGAAATAACAGGGTATCCGCGAGGTCTTAAAAAGTCTAAAATGTGAAAATCTAAATTTTAGGTCTTAAAATGTCTTAAATTTGTTGAATTATTGTGTTCAAGTCTTAAATAATTTTAGACAGGTCTTACATTTTCTTATGCCCACCATGGGCGAGCATTTCACTCGCATTTGCCCCTAAAAAAAACAAACATGTGTGAACCGGGAAAATCACAAAAAGAAAGAGCACAACCTGCGATTGGTCAAAACCCACAAATCCCACAATTCTCTGGCCTCAACAATAACAGTAGTTAGTGTTAGTAAAGGAGAGTGGAGCTGTCGGTGAAAAGAGGAAACAACGGCACATCTGGTCCTGTTCCATGTTGTTCGTGCAGCCTCCTTGTCTCAGTATGACATCACTACTGTATGATGGGGCTGGGCTTCATATCGCTACGGATTTACTGAATCAATTTGATTCGATTTGATTCAATATTGATTCACTCAGAGATATTTCGGTTTTGAAACCAGTTTTGCTTCGTCATGAAAGAGATTTTCACAGAACTGATGCTGCAAATTGTACAAAGATGGAAGAAATAATGATGTTGTTTAAGTTCAACAGTGCAGCTGCACGGGACTAACAGAGGAAATAGGAAATAGGAGATGACATGCGATAAAAGATCGATCTAAGGATTTTATGAATCGATATCGGATCTTTCAAATCAAGAGTGATATGAATCGGAAAATCGATTTTTTTAAACCCAGCGCTAGTGTATGATTGGCTGATTACATGAATGGTGTGTGGACGTTCCTAATAAAGTGCTCAGCGAGAGGACGACAGTGCTGTGATTAGAGCTGTGTTGATTTTTAGATAAACTCTCATAGTGTAAAGACTTCATTCACAATGAAGTTTATTGTTACAAATACAAATTACTTTATTAATCCCCAAAGGGAAATTCATTTGTCTGTCAACTCAGAATTAAAAAGCCTGATGGCTGAAGGTACGAAGGATCTTCTATAACTGTTCAGACTCAGAGCAGTTGCACCTGTGTTTGTATTTCACAGCTCCTATAATGTGACATCACAGTTCAGACTTCTTGTACATCCTAAACATCGGTCAGAGGAAACAAATTCAACGTAAAACCTCTGTAAACTGTTGATAAAACACCGTTACAGACCTCCGATACAGTGTCAGATGATGAATTATCGTCATTATATTGTCTCACTCTGAACGTCGTCCTCTTCTTCTTCTTCTTCTTCCTCCTCAGACGGTGTCCTACGCTCAGTTCCTGTATCCGACCAACGCCTTGGTGAGGCAGAAGGGCGGTGGCGGTGGCGGCGGCGGCGGCGGCGGCGGCGGAGTTCCCGAGAGCTGCACGACGACTCAGACCCCGGCTCAGTCGCGTTTACGTGGCAACGGGCAGAGAAACTTCACCCTGGCTCGATCCAACAACACCGCCGCGGTGCCGGACCCTAGTGCGTCTTAAATTGAACCATGAACACACATTAACACACATTAACACACAGAAACACACAGAAACACACACCTGGTGCGTCACCGGTCGCTACACTCACCGTTTCTAACCGTGTTGTTGTTGTTTCCAGGCGCGGAGGAGGTGACAGAGTACGACCCCAACCTGCTCAGCGACCCTCAGTGGCCGTGTGGGAGACACAAGAGGGTCCTGATCTTTGCATCATATGTGGTGAGAATCCATTTACACACAAAGTTAAAGGGATATTTCAACATTTTGGCAAATCCATTGGCCCACTGCCATAATCCCTATAGTCATATAGCAGTAGGTTCATTACCTTTAATTGTTGGTGCAAGCTGTTTTTAGAACGGCGGGTCTTGGTTTCCCTCATCAAACTCATCAAATACACAATCCAACAACTCCAAAATGCTCTGGTGGACAAGTTGTGACCTGCACATTCACCACGCTATGAGATAATAACACAACGTTACCAGACAGAGTTGTTTTAGAGGTAAATATAGAGACTGTTTGCTGAAAAACTGCCCCCGACGGGAACGCGCATCAGTGGTTTTGCATGAATTTACCTCTAAAACAACTCTGTCTGGTAACGTTCTGTTATTATATATTGTAATATCATATCATATTATATCATATTATATCAGATGAAACCAACCTGAAGTCTCTTGATTTTTATCTGTAGGTCTAAATAATAATAAAACAGATATTTACATGAAAACAGTTCCATTTAAAACACTGAGTTTTAACACTGATCGCTGCTGCTGCTGCTGCTGCTGCTGCTGCTGCTGCTGCTGCTGCTGCTGCTGCTGTAACAACTTGGCTCATTGTCTCATAATGAGTTTGGCAAAAATTGCTAAATTGATTCAAATGAATCATTAATTTTAGCAGAATTACCCATCCATCATTAATTTAGTTAATTATATTCTGTATTCCCGTTATTATATTATACTGCTCGCAGGCACTGAAAACTGATCTGATGAGAAAGTTAAAATCATCGATACCTGATTTCCACCACACATTCGTCAGGTGTTAGTCCTGTAGAAATCCCAAAAGTGGTGTCAAGAAGTTTGTTTACACTGTAAAACATTTGACTGTTAAATCCAGACACGTCAGTGATTTCACCGATCCGACAAAAACAGTCACAACAAAGTTACGGCCGACGCTGCGTCTCCTTCAACCTGAGGTTAGAACAACAGAGCCGTGTTTCCACAGTGAAGGTTGAAGCTGTGTGTGTGTAAACACTAACCACAGTGGATCCACCTGAGCTCTTCTCCCGGTCTCACTCACTCATCGTCTCTCACGTCAGGAATCAGGAGCAGGACAAGTTAATTTCACTCGTACATTGTAGTGTTCTCCGGCCTCGTCTCAGAGAGAAAAATAAGTCCATTATGTTGCATTCACATGATTTTATTGCTGCTCAGTAGATCACATCACAAGACTGTAACGTCTCAACACGAGTGTCTGTGTCTGTGTGTGTGTGAAATGAGCTTCATCAAAACAGTTTACAGCACTGTGCAGGGTTCGAACCTGGATTTTTTCAATGAGGGAGAAATAGTAGACGTTTAAAAAAAAAAACTCTCAAAGAGGCTAAAAACACAACTTTTTTGGGGGAAAGCAATTTTAATCAAAAAAAGAGTCATAGCAGAGCATTTTTACAAATTTTACAATGCCTCTTTAGGGGGACTTTAAGTACATCCCAACAAGTTTTGGAAAAGTCATGGAGCTTTTTTCTCTCTTATTAATAACAGCCTATTTAAAAATTATGAATAAAAATATCGTGTCTGAAAGTACAGCTGTCAAGATTATTCTTTTTTTGTTATTAAACTTTTTATTTGAAGAAAAAATAGGTTTTATGTTGCTCTTAAATTTGCATACATGTCATTAAATCTTATTATCCAAGCAGGCAAAATAAGAAAAATAGATAAATAGGTAAAAAATAAATGAATAAATTAGAAAAAGAAAGAAAGGAAAAATTCACATCATTACATCATAGTTTTATTCCTATATTTCACGCTACATTGACGGTTTAGGGGTCATGTATTCTCATGAAAACTTGCTGCCAAGTCACGGAAATTTGTTAAAATGTGTTTGAACCCTGACTGTGGATCTTTATGGAGCTATAATTCACTATAATTAACTATAATTCACGCTGACACTTCTCCTCTCCCTCTCTCCAGACGACTGTTATCGAGTACGTGAAGCCGTCGGACCTGAAGAAGGACATGAACGAGACCTTCAGGGAGAAGTTTCCTCACATTAAGCTGACGCTGAGCAAGATAAGAAGGTACACGTGGATTAAATTCAGCTCTGACTTTCAAACTTTGCTCTGAGAGACGTCTGAAGGTTGAAGCCTTCCTCCTCCTCCTCCTCCTCCTCCTGCTGCTGTTTCTGTTTCCTCGTGACTTCAGTGGTCGTCATGACTTGATTTGACCTGACAAGCGTTTGTATTGTGCTGCTGTTGCTGTTGTTGTTGTGTTGTTCTGAGTCATGTCTTGTCTTGTTGATTTAATAATGTTTGTTGTGCGCCTCTTTCTAATGTTCTTTCTCTCTGCAGAGCCACGTGTGTGTGTGTGTGTGTGTTTTATAATATAAACACTGTAAATATGAACTAGTTTAAAGATATAGTTCAACATTTTGGCAAATTGGCCCATTGCCATAATCCCTATAGTTTTAGCAGTAGGTTCGTTACCTTTAATTGTCGGTGCAAGCTATTTTTAGAACGGCGGAGCAGAGCCGTGAGCTGCTCAGAGCTACGCTACGGAGGCTAATGGGACGCTTTCGTGGACAAGTTGTGACCTGCACATTCACCACGCTATGAGATAATAACAGAACGTTACCAGACAGAGTTGTTTTCAAGGCAAATGCAGAGACTGCTTGCTGAAAAACTGTCCCCGAAGGCAACGCACATCAGCGGTTTTGCATGAATTTCCCTCTAAAACAACTCTATCTGGTAACGTTCTGTTATTATCTCATAGCGTGGTGAATGTGCAGGTCACAACTTGTCCACCAGAGCATTTTGGAGTTGTTGGATTGTGTATTTGATGAGGGAAACCAAGAAATCCCATGAGCCTCCGTAGCGTAGCTCTGAGCAGCTCACGGCTCTGCTCCGCCGTTCTAAAAATAGCTTGAACCGACAATTAAAGGTAACAAACCAACTTCTATGACTATAGGGATTATGGCAATGAGCCAATTTGCCAAAATGTTGAACTATCCCTTTAAACCTTTAAATGATGTTTATGTTGAAAACAAGATATTCTCACAGTCGGCTCTTTCTTATCTGATCCTCCTCCTCCTCGTCTTGCAGCCTGAAGAGGGAGATGCGGGCCGTGAGCGAGGAGTGCGGCCTGCAGCCGGTCACCATAGCGATGGCCTTTGTTTACTTTGAGAAGCTGGTGCTGCAGGGTCGCCTCAACAAGCAGAACAGGAAGCTGGTGGCGGCGGCGTGCGTGCTGCTGGCTGCGAAGATCAGCAGCGATCTGAGGAAGCCAGAAGTCAAACAGCTCATCGACGTGAGTGAAGTTTACACAAAAACACAGCCACACAGAAACAGACGCACACAACACACTGATCTGAACAAGACGCGTCGACTTTTAACTTTAAAGTCGACCGAGCGGAAAAACCTGTAGCGCTCGCAGCATCATGTTTACCCAGAATCCTCCTCTCAACCGCCCAAGTTATACAAGATTAGAAACAGGTTCTTTGTTGTTGTTGTTGTTCTGCAAAGTGAGAAGAGTCGGGATTAAAGCTGAATTATTCAAGATGGTTAATGAAATGAAATCTCCTGAAAAATTTAACCACACGTTTTAAATTTTAACAGTGTTTCCATTCAACAGTTCACAACATGTCACCAAACAAAAACATTTACTGTAAAACAAAGCAGCTCTTTAAACTCTTCATTATCAACATCAGTTTAGTTTACACACAGCAGCTCGCGGTGCCAGCGCAGGTTTATCAACTCTCTCCATCAGTTTCCTGTTGCTGCTCAACCTGTCAATCAAACACACACAAACACACACACACGGACCACAGACACACACTGGAAAAAAACCAAACTGTTGCTCTTTGAAAACAAAACATGTCGACATTATTTTTGGCTGCAAAACAGGATGAATTCATGTGATGTAACATCACACAACCGCAACTGGTGGCAGGTGGAGCTGCAGCATTTCCTCCTGTCTGCTTCACAATAAAAGTCACAGCCCCACATGTTGAATAGGAAATTAGAATATTAAGCCACCGCTAATTCTTAACTAGATTCAAACATATACACATAATACATCATCTTTTATAACTATTAGGAGTGAACGATAAACACTGAGGCTGTTTGTGTGGTGTATCAGTGAGATATAATGAGATACAGACAGAAAGGTGGATTAAAACCACTAACTCTGGAAACTGCTACACAGATAGAAAAACCCTTTAATTTACAGTCCGCTAATTACATGATAATGCCAAGAAATAGTCAAGAAATAACAATTAATTGTGTATATGTATCAAGAAATAGCCTAGAAATAACGGTCACTTTCATAGTAATGTCATGTTTTTAATAAAGGCAAAAGACTACACATGCTTTTCATGCTTTGAATCTTTTGGGAAAAGACCTGAATTTTTCTCCACCAAGTCCTTGCAATTGACCATTATTTCTGGTCTATTTCTAGACATTATGATGCAATTAATTGTTATTTCTTGACATTATCACGTAATTAGCGGCCTGTAAGTTAAAGAGTTACCAAAAATGAATATAAATACTTTGAATATCTAGTATTGAACAGTATTAGAACCAGATTTACTGACAATATAACTTCAACATGAGCTGGTTCACTTCAGTCAGCAGAGACCCTGAGGTATTAGACACTGATCATTTATAATAAATTGTTGTTAAAAATTCTCCTTAAAGGGATACTTCACCCAAAATCGATAATTCACCAATTTTCTACTCCGTTGCCACTCTGAAAGTTCTCCAAACCCTTCCTTGGCATGACGGTGAGTAGATGATTGGTGAATTATCGATTTTGGGTGAAGTACCCCTACTTAATATTAGATATAATGCACATATATAAGTTACATATACGTATCAACACAAGGCAGGAAACACTAGATTATAATGTGTCGTACCACAGCTGGACATGAGACAGTTTATATGAAGCTAAAACTGTAAACAACAACTAATTGAACTAAGAGTGACGTCAGAGCCTGAACTGAAGTTATGCTTCATATTCACTCAGCTACAGAACTGATCATTAGTATTGATAAACCTATCTGTCTCTGCAGGAGCATCAGGGAAACAAAACCCACTTAAACACTTAAAACATTTCACTTTGTGCGTTTCTTCCCGAGTCATAACGATCCTCTCTCTCTCCATCTATGAGCAGAAGCTGGAGGAGCGTTTCCGTATCAACAGACGGGAGCTGATTCCTCTGGAGTTCCCGGTGCTCGTTGCCTTGGAGATGGGACTTTACCTCCCGGAGAGCAAGGTCATGCCGCACTACCGCCGCCTGGTGCAGCAGGGTTAGACCGACCGACCGACACGCCGCTGGTTTCATTAATAACACCAGCAAAGTGTGAGTGTGTGCGTATGTGTGTGTGTGTAAAGGTAAATAAAAAGAAACTGTGTGTGTGTTGGATTGACCAGTTTATAAGCTGTCGTGTTTCAAAACCAATAATTCTGGTACTATATTTATTTCCTGTCAGTCGTGGCGTCTATGAAGGATAAGTGGTTTACACTTGTTGGCTTGTGTGTGTGTGTGTTTTTGACGTTTGTCCATGTGACGTCCTGATGTCAGCTCTACGTTAGAGATGGTTCAATGAGCACGTTTATTGTGCTTTTTATTTCAGCTCCTTGTGAAACCTGTTGTTTGTTTTTTTTTGTACGTCCTCCTTCACTTGTTGAAATGAGTTGAAACTCTTCACGTGCACCTTCCTCTTCACTATACACACACACTCTGTATAGTTTTTATTATTACAAATGACAAAAAAAGAAAGAAAAAGCACCACCACTGTTGATTTCTCTGTGAATGCCTTTTAAACCCACTGTGACATCGAAGCATTTCTAGCCATCGGACAGAAACATGAAACTGTAGACTGTCGGGGTTTTGAGTCTTTGTCTGTTTATAGAGGAGAAAGTGGCCTTTTTTATTTGTTCGTAATGTAAAATGTAGCCATTTATGTGTTTTTATATCGGTCGACAAAACAAAGAAAATGTTCATGTGGCAGCAGTGTGTGTTCAGACTTTGGTGTTGGTTGAAAAATTATGAATTTAGGAGATTTTATTTATAGTAACAATGTTTTTTTGTTGTTGTTTGTTGTTATGTTTCCTCATCCAGGGAGATTTTTGTGTTTTAAAACACTGGAGTTAGTTGTTTTTCAGTTCTCAGGAATTTTGCGTTTGCATCTTTTTTTGAATAAGTCGTAAAAATCAAAACCCAAAGAAAGTTAAAAGAAAAAAAAAAGTTTTTGTTTTTTTTACCATAGCGATCATTGCCGAAATCACCAGAGGAAGGTAAAACAGACAGGAAATCAAACTGTTTAATGTAATCAGTGTAAAGACCAGCTGGTATTTCTCCTAAACATTAGTGCCATTAGGTGAACGAGCGATGGAGGAGGAAGAGGAGGAGGAGGAGGAGAAGAAGTGCCTGAAACTACAGTGGCAGTGAAATGGTTAACCACGTCATCACATGTGATATTTAAACGTTGACATTTCTCCGTCTCGCTGCTGTAATGATTTTTTTTTTTTGGTTTTTGCTCCCGTTGTGGAGACGATAATCACAAACTCTTTGTGGACGAGTCTTTGTAGTCGTGGTGATGATGATGATGATGATGACTCGGTTTTGTTTGTGTGTTTGATAAAAAGAAAAAGTGTCATAATAAACGTCCAATCAGAGCTGTATAATTATACAAGATGGGATTTGTATGGTTGATGTCAAAAATGTCAAATTGTTCATTGTTTTCATACTGTGACATGAATGTTTCTCAAATATATTTTCACTGAAAAGAGACGAGTCTGTTTTCATTAATCTATCATTTAAAACCGTTTCCATTGATCTGTTTAAAAACAGCTGGATGAAACCAACAGAAATCTCATATTTCCATCATTATTTCTATGTCGTTTTCCATCGTTAGAGGTTTGATTGATCCTCTATTTAATGACATTGAACCTCCTCCTTCTTCTATAGTTTCATGGAGCTTAATTTCTAATATTCGATGAGCATCTATCGACATTAGCACCATGGATTAGTTGCAAAGCCTTAAGGCAAACAGAAATGTCATTTTTATTTATATGTTCCAATGTTTGGAGCCAATACATGGCTCTTCTTCATAAGGTGTATGTGTATTATTAAGGGGATAGTTCAACATTTTGGCAAATTCTCCTCTCACCATAATCCCTATAGTCACAGCAGTAGGTTCATTCAACTTTCAATTATCAGTGCATGTTGTTTTGAGATCTGCGGGGCAGAGACGTGAGCTGCACATTCACCACGCTAGGAAATAATCACGTAACATCACAACACATGAAGCAAATACTCAGAACTACCCAGCAGCAGCCGTGTCTGGAAAGTAGTTCCGGCTGCATTTGCCTCTAAAACAACTCCGTCTCGTAATGTTACATTATTATCTCATAGCGTGGTGAATGTGCAGGTCACAACTTGTCCACCAGAGCGTTTTGGAGTTGTTGGATTGTGTATTTGATGAGTTTGATGAGGGAAACCAAGAAATCCCATTAGCCTCCGTAGCGTAGCTCTGAGCAGCTCACAACTCTGCCCCGCTGATCTCAAAACAACATGCACCGATAATTAAAGGTAACGAACCTGCTGCTATGACTATAGGGATTATGGTGCTAGGAGAATTGGCCAAAATGTTTAACTATCCCTTTAAACTCTTTTTAGTGGCACAAAATGATCAGAAAAAGACAATTAAATCGCTAATGGCAGTCATTTGTTTGCCAATTAGTCGTCAACTAAAATTTCATGACTGTGACACACATGTAAAAAGAAAACCCAGATCACTGTTCAACTTGCAACACCCGCGCAAGTTGAACATTGTGCAGGATTTTCTTTTTACGAAGGTTTTTTTTCTCTATGAATGTGACAGGTCCAACTGTAACTGCAGCAGGTTTTTCACCAGGTGTTAAGAGACGTCTGTTAAAATGAAGCCAGAGCCGAGCGTTGGTTTGTTCGTCATCACTTTACTGTTCCCTCGTCGTGTCAGGACAGGACGGGCTGCGAGCCGACATGCAGGAGGTTACAGGTTCATTCAGGTAAATCAGTAGATATTAAATCATCAACACACTGTGGTTGGATGAACACGGCACGATCAGCGCGGAGGAGTCGTCTTAGTCTTAGTCACAGTTTCTACATTATTAACCACAATCCTAGTCCTCAGTGTGTGAGAGTAACAAAACACAGGAAGCAGCTAAAACACGTTAAATAATAATCAGCGGAAACACTTTCTTATATATTAGTCCAAACTCATGTCTTCGTCGTCGTCCTTCTTGTCTTTGGAGTCTCCGTCCTGGTCGGACTTTGTCTCCGTCTCCATGGCTTTGGCAAAAGCCTCCACATCTGCAGAGAGGAAGAATAACGGTCATTAGTTTCAGTTGACGATTAATTGCCGTACAAATAATTGCGATTAACGATTTAATTGTCTATTTCTGATAATTTCATGACACTATTACAGTATAAGCCCCGAACATAGTTTAATAATGCACAAACATTGTAACATATACATAAAAACTACATTTCTGTTTTCCTTTAGGCTTTGCAACTAAATCATGTTTTTATACAGATGGATGGAAACGATTCTAACGATTATATTGAGGTCAGCTTAAAGGGATAGTTCAACATTTTTGGCAAATTGGCCCATTGCCATAATCCCTATAGTTTTAGCAGTAGGTTTGTTACCTTTAATTGTCGGTGCAAGCTATTTTTAGAACGGCGGAGCAGAGGTGCGAGCTGCTCAGAGCTACGCTACGGAGGCTGATGGGATTTTTTGGTTTCCCTCATCAAACTCATCAAATATGCAGAGACTGCTTGCCGAAAAACTGCCCCCGACGGGAACGCGCATCAGTGGTTTTGCATGAATTTACCTCTAAAACAACTCTGTCTGGTAACGTTCTGTTATTATCTCATAGCGTGGTGAATGTGCAGGTCACAACTTGTCCACCAGAGCGTTGTGGAGTTGTTGGATTGTGTATTTGATGAGTTTGATGAGGGAAACCAAGAAATCCCATTAGCCTCCGTAGTGTAGCTCTGAGCAGCTCGCGGCTCTGCTCCGCCGTTCTAAAAATAGCTTGCACCGACAATTAAAGGTAACAAACCTATTGCTATGACTATAGGGATTATGGCAATGGGCCAATCTGCCAAAATATTGAACTATCCCTTTAAATAATTGTGACAGGCCTAATGATCGTCTTCGCTATTGTTTATTCTCCCAATAAAGCATCAATGGATCAGACTGATATAGTTTAAGTTGTGATAATAAATCAACAATCATTCTCTGGAGTCTTAATCAATAGTAAGTTACTACAAACTATAAAAGTCAAATGTAGTGCATAACGACATCTTGACTAAATCTTAACACACACACACACAGTGGCAGTGTTTTCAGCCTGACGTGGGTAAGACACTGACCTCCTTTGTTGGCGGCGTCCACGGCCTCCGCAGGCAAACCGAACTGGTTCATCAGAGGCCCCAACTGCCCCGACGCCAGGGCGCTGCTGAACATGCTCATGGCCTGAAGACGAGACAGGAAACACACAGAGAGACGGAGAGAGAGACGTTAAATACCAAACAGACGACGGCAGAACGGAGAATCTGATGATCCACACGCTGCTGCTGCTGGAGGAAAACTACAGGAACATGTTTAATGTCAAATGAGAGATGAGAGCCGGAGGGGAAAGTGTTTATTCTATATGTAGAGACTGAGACTGATGCACATGAGATAACTACAGATACAGATATAATGGAGCTGTTGAATAGTTGTTTGACTTTGAATCTCTTTAAGGGATAGTTCAACAATTTGGCAAATTGGCCCATTGCCATAATCACTATAGTCATAGCAGTAGGTTCCTTTATTACCTTTAATTGTCGGTGCAAGCTATTTTTAGAACGGCGGAGCAGAGCCGCGAGCTGCTCAGAGCTACGCTACGGAGGCTCATGGGATTTCTTGGTTTCCCTCATCAAACTCATCAAATACACAATCCAACAACTCCAAAACGCTCTGGTGGACAAGTTGTGACCTGCACATTCACCACGCTATGAGATAATAACAGAACGTTACCAGACAGAGTTGTTTTAGAGGGAAATACAGAGACTGCTTGATGAAAACTGTCCCTGAAGGCAACGCGGATCAGTGGTTTTGCATGAATTTCCCTCTAAAACAACTCTGTCTGGTAACGTTGTGTTATTATCTCATAGCGTGGTGAATGTGCAGGTCACAACTTGTCCACCAGAGAGTTTTGGAGTTGTTGGACTGTGAATTTGATGAGTTTGATGAGGGAAACCAAGAAATCCCATGAGCCTCCGTAGCGTAGCTCTGAGCAGCTCGCGGCTCTGCTCCGCCGTTCTAAAAATAGCTTGCAATGACAATTAAAGGTAACGAACCTACTGCTGTGACTATAGGGATTATGGCAATGGGCCAATTTGCCAAAGTGTTGAACTATCCCGTTAAGTGAGGAATGGAAACATTTAGAAACTAAGAAAAGAAGAAGGGATACTTAAAACACTAAAATACCATTTTATTAAGTTACCTTTACAGATGTTTTTGCCATTTTACTAAAATAGTGACTGGACCTATCATTACTGCCTAAACTGCATTACGCCATTTCTACAAATTCAACATTTCCTGTGTGTTAATTTCTTAATCAGGCTTTTATTGTGAAATATCGCACAGGCAGATGGTGTAAAGCTCAATAACATACAAAGTCCAGTGTACAGTGACTTTTAAAAAATACACTTTTCAACTTAAATTTGTTGAAATTAGTAATTTACCTTAAGGAGAGTCCATCATAAATTAACTGTTTGTGAGACATCTGAATTATTTCTCTTCAGAACCGTTAATAAATATGTGATGATGTAATTAAAAAGGTGACTTCTACTTTCTGTCATTTGGGACTTTCTTGTTTGTCTGAGAACCACTGATCTGAGTGAGCGTGAACGACATCGGGAGTCGAACTCTTCACCTGCTGGAACTGCGGAGAGCTGAGCGTGTTGTGCAGCTCCTCCGAGCTCTGAGGCAGCGACTCTCCGGACGGCAGGTACGGCATCAGCCGCTGCTGCACCTCGGGGTTGGCCAGGATGGGCGCCATGACCTCGGGGGTCAGGACGCTCGCCAGGTCGACTGCCGGCGACGGGAAACACAGAGAGAGAGAGAGAGAGACGGGTGAGACGACGGGACAAAACAACACAAACTCAGCTTCTTAGAGCTGTAAAAGCATCACTTTGTGTTTCTGTTTGAGGTTTGGCAGCTTCATTTTCACTAACACCAGTGCAATGATCAATCAATATTTTTAAGATACAGAACTTTAAACATATTATTTGACACAGATTTTTTCTATTTGCACAACATATGGATGCACTTAGTTTATATGGATGTATATATATATATGTCCTTACATCTGTTTTATATTGCTTTTTTATGCCGTTATATCATATATCATATGTCTTTGATACTGGAAACTTCAATTTCCCTTGGGATCCATAAAGTATCTCCAAGTGTAAGTCTAAAACAATAAAATAGTTTCAGGAATTCACACTGACATAAATTGTAACTGCTCCAAACATCCACCTGTTTTTAACTTCATTAATTCACAATACATTATATGCAAAAAGAAAAGCTAATACCAGAGAAACGTAGTATTTATTGTATTTTCTTGTCCTTGTCGTATTTAATAAACATTACTGATATACATTAATATGATAAGTGAGTAAACAGCTGTAACATTAGTATTCATTTTCCTCTGTATCTAACTCTAAATGCTCAACATTTCCTGCTCCAACACGTCAAAACTCTGACGCTCTGGTGTTAAATGAGCTCATCAAAGCTTTTCTCCACTGAAACCAGCTGCTGCAGAGTTTACAGCCATGAAACTATAATAAGACGCACAGAGCTGCGGAGTCAGGTGACGAATCTCTGTGGCTTCGTTCCCTTCCACATAACAACACAGAAACAAAGATGGCAGCACCTTTAAAGGGATAGTTCAACATTTTGGCAAATTGGCCCATTGCCATAATCCCTATAGTCATAGCAGTAGGTTCGTTACCTTTAATTGTCGGTGCAAGCTATTTTTAGAACGACGGAGCAGAGCCGCGAGCTGCTCAGAGCTACGCTACGGAGGCTCATGGGATTTCTTTGTTTCCCTCATCAAACTCATCAAATACACAATCCAACAACTCCAAAACGCTCTGGTGGACAAGTTGTGACCTGCACATTCACCACGCTATGAGATAATCATGTAACGTTATGTAACATTAAGACACAAATACTCAGAACTACTTGCGCTTTTGAAATCCCTCCGCCTGTCTCATAATATTTCGTTATTATCTCATAGCGTGGTGAATGTGCAGGTCACAACTTGTCCACCAGAGCGTTTTGGAGTTGTTGGATTGTGTATTTGATGAGTTCGATGATGTTCACCTCCATTGTGTCTATCTATCTATCTATCTATCTATCTATCTATCTATCTATCTATCTATCTATCTATCTATCTATCTATCTATCTATCTATCTATCTATCTATCTATCTATCTATCTATCTATCTATCACCTCCATTAATTTCACCTCTTCCAGCCTCCTCCTCTCTCTCTCTCTGTTAAACAGTTTAAATAACGCTGAGCTTCATGTCGTGAGCCACAGCGACAGACAGACGGCGGTGTGTTGGTGTCGGTGTCGGTGTTTTTTCTGCTTCTGTAACTCACCGACTCTGTTCTTACAGAAACTGCCGTGTTCACAGTTTTTAATTATTTGCTGCATAATTACTCCAATTTACACTAATTAGACCCTAATTATGCTCGTTTGCCTCCGGTGCTGGTTTTCAGTTCTTTGGACTTGTCTCAGCTCTGAGGCCGGAGGCGGCTCTCTCTCTCTCTCTCTCTCTCTCTCTCTCTCTCTCTCTCTCTCTCTCTCTCTCTCTCTCTCTCTCTCTCTCTCTCTCTCTCTCTCTCTCTCTCTCTCTCTCTCTCTCTCTCTCTCTCTCTCTCTCTCTCTCTCTCTCTCTCTCTCTCTCCCCTTTAGCATATGGCTACAGTTTCTTATTCTGAAACAGAGGAGACACAGCATTCAATTGCACGCACCAATATTGTGGCTTTAGATAGTAAAATACTATGAAAGCTTTTATCACAGATGAAAAAAATATCCATAATATCACTAGTGAACTCCTCACTTCAGCCCTGTCGCTAGAAAAGCAGGGGGAATCAAAACTGGAGAGGAAGAGGGAATCTAATATCTATTGAGTGATTATGATGATGATATTAGTTACATGTCTTTTGTGAGATAATAACAGAACGTTACCAGACAGAGTTGTTTTAGGAGTGCAGATGCAGAGACTGCTTGATGAAAAACTGTCCCTGAAGGCAACGCGCATCAGCGGTTTTGCATGAATTTCCCTCTAAAACAACTCTGTCTGGTAACGTTCTGTTATTATCTCATAGCGTGGTGAATGTGCAGGTCACAACTTGTCCACCAGAGCGTTTTGGAGTTGTTGGATTGTGTATTTGATGAGTTTGATGAGGGAAACCAAGAAGAAATCCCATGAGCCTCCGTAGTGTAGCTCTGAGCAGCTCGTGGCTCTGCTCCGCCGTTCTAAAAATAGCTTGCACCGACAATTAAAGGTAACGAACCTACTGCTATGACTATAGGGATTATGGCAATGGGCCAATTTGCCAAAATGTTGAATTATCCCTTTAAAAACTATAGGGATTTCCTGTAATTTGTGACAAAAATTGTGTTAAAGGACAAACCCGTAATAATAAATGTACATTCTAAATATCACCCTCACCTCCCTGCCCGCTGGCGGGTACGTTCATCGTGGCCAGGATGCTCTGCAGGTCTCGGAGCTGGATCGGCTGCGTGGGATTGGCCGCCGCCGCCGCCGCCGCCGTTCCCCCCGCCGCCGCCGCCGCAGCCCCTCCCCCTCCCCCTGCTCCGGCTCCGGCTCCCCCCGAAGCCGTCACCGCGGCCAGGGAGGTGACGGCCGGGGTGGAGGGGGTGGTGGCGGTGGGGGAGGCGGCCGAGGCGGCGGACGGCGTGATGGGGGTGGTGGGAACCTGGGAGGAGCTGAGGCGCGTGGCGGAGGAGGAGGTGGAGGTCGGCGTGACGGCCGTGGACGGGCTGAGAGGAGGAGAGAGAGAGAGAGACGGAGGTAAAACACAAACACAAACACACTTCCTGTCAGTCGACTCGTTGGTCATGAAGCAAAAAGAAACTTCTGCTGGAACAAAACTCAGACAGGCTGTGCAAAATGGAGGAACTCTAAACCTTCCCTTTCTTGTTTCATTAATGAGTTTAAGTTATTCTTTTCATCCCTTAAAAAGACAAACAACAAGTATGCAAAAAAATTAAGTCTAAATATTTCTCATCTCCTTCTCTTCTAAACTATATTTAAATGTTTCCCCTACTGTTATGTTTGCACTGGGGCGCCGAAAAGGGGGGGTAAAGGATTAAACGGATTCTAGGGGCCCATGATTGAGGGGGCCCCAGAGAGGCCCCTAATGATGATGAAATGATAATACAGTAAAAATAATGACACCAAGTTATTAACTAACATATAATCACAAATGTTTTATTTTCAATGTCCTAGTAACAATAACTTTATTGTTTTGGAAACATCAACGCCTGCAATAATAATACATTTTACTACAGTCTCAAAACAATACAAAGGTGAATCTGTTTTGGGAAATGAAAAATGAATTCCAATGTATTCCATTGAGTGCTCAGTTCTTCCCCTACTGTACATGTCAACTGTCATGTTGTTCCTCTTTCACAAATATGGTAATGATAGTCAAAAATACCATTAAAATGCAGAGTTGTATATAAAAATAGCATCAAAAAATTTCGCCGCTGTGTTGGGGGCCCTGTAAAGATTCTTTTCATGGGGCCCAAAATCCCTAGCGGCGCCCCTGTGTTTGCACTCATTGTTGTCCTCATTGAGAGTTTGTATTTTCAATGCTAAAAAAATAAAAAAATAAAGGAAAAAATAAAAAAATAAAAACTCAGAGAGGGAAGAGAGAACTTCACATTACTGAATAAATGAGGATGTGAAGAACAAATAATAATAAGCAGGTTTTTCCAGTCGTCTCTTGTGAAAACAACGAGACAATCAGCAGAGAAACAACATGTAAACGCTGCCCCCCCGAGGTCAAACACAGGAACTACATGTGTAGGAACTACATGTTCCAATGGTCCTTCTTTCCTCCCTTCTTTCTGTCTCTCCATCCCTCCTTTCTCCCTCCTTTCTCCACTCCTTTACTTTCTTTGTTCCTTCCTTCCTTCCTCCATCCTTCTTTCCCTCCTTTCTCACTTCTTCCCACTATCATTTCCCTTCCTTCCTTCTTCCTTCTTTGACCCAATCTGTTTTTTTTCTTTCTTTCTTTCTTTCTTTCTTTCTTTCTTTCTTTCTTTCTTTCTTTCTTTCTTTCTTTCTTTCTTTCTTTCTTTCTTTCTTTCCTCCCTCCCTTCTTTCCCTCCATCCTTCATTCTTCTTCCTTCCTTGACCCAATCTGTTTTCTTTCTTTCTTTCTTTCTTTCTTTCTTTCTTTCTTTCTTTCTTTCTTTCTTTCTTTCTTTCTTTCTTTCTTTCTTTCTTTCTCTCCTCCCTCCCTCCCTCCCTTCTTCCCTCCATCCTTCCTTCTTCTTCCTTCCTTGACCCAATCCGTTCCCTTTGCCAATCCTTCTTTTCCTTCCTTTCTCCCTTCCTTCTTCCCACCATCCTTTTCACTTCCTTCCTCCCTTCTTTCCCTTCGTTCTTCTTCCCTCCCTGATCCAGTCTGTTCCCTTCCTCCATCTTTCTTTCTTTCCTTCCTTCCTTTCTTGACCCAGGAGGGTTAATTTCCTAAAAACTTCTTATGATTTGTGTCATTTACTTTGCAGCTACTGAGGCCGGAACAGTTGAAATTTGTATTAAATTAAATTATATCAACAACTTCTTCTCTTTGTAATATGTGATGTAATCTTTTCTTGTTGGAATAAGTTGAGAAAATGATCAATAAACTAATTGATACCGGTAGCTGCTGTGTCTCTGAGCTGAACGCTCCCGCCCCGTCCCAGTTTCTGCTCAGTGTTTGTTTTGGTGTTAAAGGATCGATGCTGAACCCGGAGGCTCCAGATCGACTCCCTGTTGCACCGACACTAAAACGAAACGTCGACCGTCCACGTCTGAGACAGATGATTCAGCTTATGTTCGCCCACTTTCTGTCTGTCAGAGCTGAACCTCAGACTGTTTTTGGCAGCATCTCATCTTCAAGTGTTTGGCTATTTACCAGCTGTGTGACGAGGAAAAAATAAAAAAAAAAAATAAAAAAGCAGGCTCAGAAATAGAAGGTATCGTCTGCGTGCTGTGAAAACACGGTACAGAAAGTACAGAGGCGTCCGCTTTAAAACAACAAGACTGCTCAACGGCTTCAGGCTCTTGAACTCTAGAAAATAAGATCTGCCACTGAAATGAAACACTTTAGGCCTTTTTACTGTCATTTTTACTTGTACTTTAGAAGAAAATGCTCTTCATATGCTCTATCTTATACCTCATATGTATTTTTTTAGGTTATTGGCTGTCTTAAACTTAATTTATAATGTCAATAAGCCTGTAATTCTTTAGATAGATCTGGTTTTTTTTGTTGTTGTTGTTACAATGAATGAATGATTGAGTAGCTATCTATCTATCTATCTATCTATCTATCTATCTATCTATCTATCTATCTATCTATCTATCTATCTATCTATGAATGAGCATATATTTTCAGCATATCTATTTATTTAGGATATTGTACTAGCTAATATTACAGGTGCATCTCAATAAATTATAATATCATAGAAAAGTGTATTTATGTCAGTAATTCAATTCTGAAAAGTGAAACTAAAACTTTATATAGATCCATTAAACATTTTGTGTCTGTATTTATTTAATTTCTTTTAATTGTAATGATTATGGCTTATAATGAAGACCTAAAATTCAGTATCTCAAAAAATTAGAATATTTCAAAGGACACATTATAAAAACAGCATTTTTAATATGGTAATGTTGACCTTCTGAAAAGTTTAAGTCCATTTACATGCACACCATAACTTGGTTGGGACTATTTGACTTTAACTACTGGAAATGGACTTCTCCATGATATTCTAATTTATTGAGATGCACCTGTAGTAAATCTTGCTTTGTATCCTATTTATTCTCCTGTTTTTTGGGGGTTTTCTTCTTTTAAGCAAAGCATTATCTCATTTTTATGTCTGCAAATGTGTGAAAATGACTATTAATCTGACTCTGACTCTGAGTGTGACTCTGTGTTACCTTGTTGAGGAGTTGCTGGCTGCCGGGACGCTGCTGCTGCTGCTGCTGCTGCCCAGCAGGTTGGCCAGACCGGGACCGGCCAGCGCCCCGAGGCCGCCTGAGCATCACAGAAGCAGGAAACAAAGACGTCAAACAAGATATTATTTTATCACCTCAGAGTAAATACATCAGATCAGGTTTTGATGCTTCTTAATGTTTTTATACGTACCGATCCCGCCCAGTCCGGTCGGTCCAATGAGCTGCATGAGCTGGTTGTGGCTCATGTTTCCCAGAAGGCTTTGCAGACCGCCCTCGCCTTTACATGAAAACAGAAGACATAAACATTTTCACACAGAAATTATAGTTTTGTTTTGTTTTGTTTTGTTTTGTTTTTGGTAACCCTTTAATTTACAGGCCGTTAATTGCGTCATAATGTCAAGAAATAGCCAAGAAATAACGGCCAATTTCATAGTAATGTCATGTTTTTCATAAAGACAAAAGATTACACATGCTTCTCATGCTTTGAATTTTTTGCAAAAGGTGATAATTTTTCTATTTCTACGCAATCAGTCTTTATTTCTTGGCTATATTTCTCGACATTACTATGAAATTGACCGTTATTTCTAGACATTATGATGCAATTAATTGTTATTTCTTGGCTATTTTTCGATATTATCACGTAATAAGCGGCCTGTAAATTAAAGGGCTACTGGTTTTATGTTTATGTTATATATCTGGTGCTTTAAGTGTAATGAGGAGAAGAGGAGCATGTGTCACCGCCCAGCGCCGACAGGTCGTGTCCTCCGCTGCTGCCGCTGCCCAGAGCGCCGGGCATCGGCGGGTTGTTCAAGTACTCGTTCACTTTACGGCAGAACTCCTCGTCCTTGTCGGTCTTCGGCTCCTGAGCTCAGGAAACAGAAAACAGAGTCTCAGCACACAAACACTGAGCTTCGATAAACTCACCTACATGGGTATGTACAGTTTCAATGAACAAGGAAGATACTATACGAGTTGGTTATTGAAGTGTTTAAAGGATAAAGTTGAGTTATTCCACATTTTTCCTATTGTCAACTAATTTTGTTTGTCCTCCCTTCACATCCTGTGTTTTATTTCATTATAAATGTCACATTTTGAGCCTGTGTTGGCTCTTGTGAACTCAGTCGCTGGAGAAAATGATTTGATGATTCACTGTTAATGATCAATGAATCAACAAATGACAAGTGAAAGGACTAAAACCAACATTGTGTCTCTCAGTCCTTCTTCCCTCCTCGGCCTGTGGACGTCAGACGCCCTTTTGTTGCTACTAAAGATGCAAATCCTTAAACACTGTTCACAAATATAAAGATTCATGTTTAAAAATGCAAAAACAAAAAAACAAAAATGGAAGAGGACCTGTTTTTAGCACAGTGAATTTTGTCAGGGACTATTTTCAGCAGTGGATTGATACACATTTGGTGCTTCAGTGAGTCTATTACATGTGTATACAGTGTCTTTGGGCCTGAAAATAAACCACAGTTCATTGTTCATTGTAATTAAGGGAAGTCGTTGTTAATACTATCTGTATTAAACTCTATTGTATCAACAGTAATAACACCGTTTGGCACAGATGAGATGATTTGGCTATGAAGTATCAGTCAGCAGATAGGAAATTCATAGTTGAGTTTGTTTCAGTCTTTGTTGACAGTAAGAAAAATTGAATTTCATCAAATGTATCTGTTAATGTTTGATGTAGTAAAGTTAGTAAAGACATGATACAACTCATATAATGAATATTTTAGACTCCTATGTACTTTCTGAGACACACAAGTGACAATAAAAGCCACAAAAAAGACAAAGATGTTTGTATAAACCAGATGTTCATCACTTGTGAACGAGCCTTTATATTATACCTGTGTTTCCTATTAAACATCTTAAACATCCAGTTGTTTACCTGCATCCAGAAGAAGAGTCTTTTGGATCCGGCTTTGAACTTCAACACATAGACTCGTCCGGTGGTGCACTGGTTCACTCGCTTGAACTCACAGTCGTCAGGGAAGATGATCAGGTCCTGAGTTAAAGCGATAGAGACGGTTAATATCAAAAACTCAAACACACACAGAGACGCACTGCAAAAACTCAAAATCTTTCCAAGAGTATTTGTCTTATTTCTTGTCAAAAATGTCTAATTTCAAGTCAAATCTAATTAAAGTAAGACTCAACACCTAAAAATGTACTTGTTTTTAGATCATTTTCACTTGTTTCAAACACATATTCACTTGGAATAAGTAGAATAATCTGCCAGTGAAAGGAGGTTTTTTGTGCTTGTAATAAGGAAGAAAAACTTGCTCCACTATCAGATTTTTCTACTTATTTCAAGTGAAAATATGCTTGAAAGAAGTAAAAAGTGTCTAAAAAGAAGCTACTTTTTATGTGATGAGTCTTATTTTAAGAGATTTGTTTTGACTAGAAATAAGACAAATATTCTTGGTTAGGTATTTGAGTTTTTGCAGTGCACCTACATCGTCCACGTTCCCGGTGGTCCGGTCCTTCCAGCAGAAGTGGATGAGGGAGTCGTCGGTCTGCTGGATGTAGACTTGACCTTTACGCTTGTCGGGCGTCACCGTGGCGCCCTTCATGGTCATCTTACCGGCCCGAAACTCCACCAGGTATTTACTGGAGGAGCCGCGGGAGCCGGACACCATGCTGGGGAACAGAGCTCCAGACGCCATGACGATGATGAAGAGGAGGAGGAGGACGAGGAGGAAGAAGAAGACACAGTGCTGCAGGGAGAGAGAGAGAGAGAGGAGGTCTGTCTGTTATTGTACCGACCTACAAACACAAAATGCTGCAAAAGAATAACTGAGATTTGAGCAAATAAATGAAATTATAAACATTACACATCATGTGTCAACATTTAATGCCAATTATGCAACATAGATAAGAATATTTACATATTTTAGTTCAGATTTTATATCCTATGAACAGCTGCATGTGTAGAATCAACCTTTACTTTACAGTCATTTACAGTGTAGAGACACAGGAAACAATAATGTTGCATTTCATGCCAAGAGGACCAGAAATAAACAAATTAAAGTGGCTACAATCCGGCTTGTTTACGATTTTATGTTTCGTTCATGAACTTGCACTGTCCCACCTCAAATAAATTGAACTGAATTGAATTGAAAGCCACAAAAACATGAAAAAACCTCAACATTATTAGAATATTAAAATAAGGGTGCACATAAGCTTATACACAGACATCTGGAAAGAAAGTGTGATGTGATTAAAGATTTAAAGAGCCCTGAGGGTGAAGTTGAACAAAGTTTCATATTATTCTGCAGAAGAACTGGATGGATCTGACTGTGTTTGATAAGAGCCGTCATGTTATGTATTTACTTCACAGTAAATCTGGTATTTGCTTCTCTCCACAGCTCGAAATCCTTCTCATCATCTCTTCTTCAGTCAATAAATGAATAATTAAATAAATAAATCTAATGAATCATCAGTCACAGTTGAAGCCATCTGTCATTCTTCTTCTTTCATAACAGAAAAATGACCTGTTTTTCCATCTTTACAGTCTGTACTGATGGAGCTCCGTCTCTACTGTGTGTGTATGATAAATACCTGTACCACTGACCACTGACATCACCACCTTATATGAAGCTACCCCCATTTTTTCAATGTGAATTCATAAAATTAATTTACATTTCCAGGCTTATTTAACTCATTCATATTATTTTGTAACATCCTCCACATATAACGAGTCTCCTCTGAATGGAAAATGACCGAGAAGCCGATTTTAACATGTGAAATGTAAGTGGAACCAGCCTCATCCCATTGATCCCATAATAAACCAGCTAGTGGGGCAGAGCGGAGCCGCAGACGCACCACAGATGACTGTGCATCCCGCAGCCTGCGGCCTCTTTCCGGCTCCAAACCAACACGGCCGAGCCGCAAAATTCACATTTTCTGATCAGCGACTAAACCCGCAGCAGATTTCTACATTTACAACCCGAAACAATTAGAAAATAAGGTGTTTATACTCACATTTCTCTCTGACTTAGCACTCAGCCGCAGGACGGTCAAACACGCTGCAGATGATTCTGATTGGCTGAGCGGCGCCGGTGCCGCGCTGTGATTGGTCGAGGCGCCTGTCAGTCACGTGGCCTTTAAAGCCCTGCGCATGTTCGGTAGAGATGACACAGCACTGCTGGTGCTGATGAACCTGCGTGTCCTTATAGTGGACACTGGTATATTTATATAGACGAGACTTTTAAAACAACTAGATAATAAAAACTGATAATATATCAAATCAAATCCAAAATTATCAAATCAAATCCAAAATTATCTAAGTTAAAACACAGAAAAAAGGTTTAAAATTAGTTTTAAAAAAAGGAGTCAGTGTTTTTTCTGACAATTTTGTGTCTTCAATAGTTTCTGTTCATTGTGAATCTATTTAAAGGAGGTCTGTGTCTCTCTGTGGTTATTTTGAGCATCTTTTTAGTTTAGTTTAACTGTGAACTGTAGGAGCCTTAAAACTAATAAAGAATCACCGATGTTGCTGTTTTTTTCTCAGTGTGAACAAAGTTTGCAAAACTGACCATTAAATAAATGATTACTGTTTGTCTGAGTAGCCACTCCAACACCACTGCATCTTATTTCTTTTAAATGTAAAGACAAATACACCTCACTGCTGCACCAAGTGGGTTAATGTCTAAATTCATCACAGAGAATGCAGTTTTATTTCCAGTCAGTCCCACATACACAAACCCGAGGCTGTAAATACTCAACAAAAATGGTTCACAGGAAATTCAGTAGTGTAAAAAAACTTTCCATCTGTTGTGGGACAAATTTCAACCTGTTTAAAGTGTGACCTTTTATGATTTTAGTCTATTCAAAGATCGACTAACAATATATGTTTTTTTTCATGACAAGAACCATTAATAAAACTCCAGCTTTATAACTCCATGCTACCATCATTTCAATTAATAGATTAAATCATTTAGTTTCTAAAATGTAAAATACATTTCCCACCACAACTCCACTGAGCCATAGGTGACGTTTCATGTTCTTTCATTTTGAAGTAAACCTTCACTTTTAAGAGGTTGAAATCTGCAAATATGTTTTATTTTAATCATTAAATTACCCTAAAAAACCCCCCAAAAAACAGCTGGAGATCATTTCTGTAATAGTTAATAATAGTTTACGCTATGCTTCTGGCTGTTTACCTGCAACCTCCTCTCACATGTTGCAATATGTCAACAAACAGAGCCATTATTCCTTAAACATGAATATATTCAGAGACCTAAAACAACATATTTTATTTCATTTCCTACAACTTGTAGAGAAGTGAATCACAGTGGAGTCGTGATGAGATGATGATTCAAACAGTGACATGATGTCTGTAATTTCAATAGCCCATAATTTATTTCTTAAATACACCTTGTATGCATATGGTTATGTGTGGATAAACAGTTATGAAGAGGAGGAGCAAAAAAAACAGATCAACGAACATACAATGTAAACATTTTCAAACGGATGCCAGACAGAGAGAGAGAAGAGAGACGGGAGGATGAAGAGGAGGAGAAACCATCAGACTGAACCTGCGTCGTCTGCAGGCGTCACAAAGTGCTTTGAATTCAGAGTAACGTCGGAGAGGAAGAGGAGGAAGAGGGAGCAGCTGGGGGAAGACAAGATGTCGGACATTTCACTAGACAGTATGTGCATAGGGACTGTGAGCGGTCGAATGTGCAGTTTAATGCAAAAGTTAGTGCTCAGAAACAGAAGGAACACGTCGTCACTGCTGCAGAGTGAACGAAGCTTCATCACATCATCAGCACAACATTCATCATCATCATCATCATCATCATCATCATCAGCTGCTGCCGCCTCTGTAGTGTCTCAAGCACACGGCGGCTGCAGCGGCTCGTTCAAGAGGAATTAAGTGTTTTGATTTCTTTATTTTTCACATTTCAGGAGGGCAGACTGGATGGATCAGTTTGCATAGGTTCATGGTGTTGTTGTTTTTGTTTGTTTTGTTGGTTTTTTCTCAGCGTCTTGTCTTATTCGTTGTCTTGATTTGTTTTGGGAAAAAGAAAAAAATGACAGAGGAATTCAAACTGGACACGGTGGAAACAGGCGAAGTCACTCGTCCACATGTGTGAAGACAGTCGCTGTAAGTAGGAGTCAATATGACGCAGCTTCTCTTTAACTCAGAGGTTTTCATAGTGAACCTCCACAAAGAAGGAGGAGAAACACAAATAGATGCAGAGAGGAAATATTAGTATTAACTATATAATTCTGCACAAATCCAATGGGCCAATTTGCCAAATTTAAATGGACAGTTCAACATTTTGGCAAATTGGCCCATTGTCCTAATCCCTATAGTCATAGCAGTCGGTTCGTTACCTTTAATTGTCGGTGCAAGCTATTTTTAGAACGGCGGAGCAGAGCCGTGAGCTGTTCAGAGCTACGCTACGGAGGCTCAGGGATTTCTTGGTTTCCCTCATCAAACTCATCAAATACACAATCCAACAACTCCAAAACGCTCTGGTGGACAAGTTGTGACCTGCACATTCACCACGCTATGAGATAATAACAGAACGTTACCAGACAGAGTTGTTTTAGAGGGAAATTCATGCAAAACCGCTGATGTGCGTTGCCTTCAGGGACAGTTTTCATCAAGCAGTCTCTGTATTTCCCTCTAAAACAACTCTGTCTGGTAACGTTGTGTTATCATCTCACAGCGTGGTGAATGTGCAGGTCACAACTTGTCCACCAGAGCGTTTTGGAGTTGTTGGATTGTGTATTTCATGAGTTTGATGAGGGAAACCAAGAAATCCCATGAGCCTCCGTAGCGCAGCTCTGAGCAGCTCACGGCTCTGCTCCGCCGTTCTAAAAATAGCTTGCACTGACAATTAAAGGTAACGGACCTACTGCTATGACTATAGGGATTATGGCAATGGGCCAATTTGCCAAAAATGTTGAACTATCCCTTTAAACAAAAAACAAAGGGGAACAAGCTGTAACAACTGGAGCTGCAATGCCCCCAAAAATCAGAGCATTATTAATATTATTCCCCCAAATCCAAATAAGACAAGAACAATAATTAGAATTATATATATATAAAAAAACAAACATTAATATGAACTTTTTTCATGTTTTTCTTTATCAGACATTTCTAAAAAGGCTCAGAATATTTCACTTTCATGATTCTTATATAGTGGAAACAGCATCAGACTGTGAAAACCTCTGATTTAAACCGTTTCGCTCTGTTTTTTAAGTTTCATGTGAATGTATGTTACAGTATCATACTCAGTGCAGAAGGAGTTTTTATGGCTTTAAAGTGTGTGTGTGTGTTGTGTTGTGTTGTGTTGTGTAAATAATCATCTCGGTGACCATGCATGCACCAGTTATTATACACGTTTTTTGTTTTGTGTTTTTTTCACTATGTTACAGCGGACGACAACATAACGCACCGACAACATCAGTTTACTGTGGCAGCAAACGTTGGTTATAAGCAGCTTTCGTTTTCTACCGTTTGTCTCTAAATTCACAGAAAAAAAGTTTATCACACTTTGTGATGGTTTAGGGACGTTTTTAGTTTAGTGCTAAACTAACTAAAAAATAGACATCTAATATTCAAATAGGTTATATTATATTATAAAAGTAGCAGATGTGTTTAAATAACCCCTGATATCTGAATGCAACTTGACAGAAGTGTGTGGAGTGTCTGCAGGTAGGATTGTGGCTGAGTACCTGAACTACACCTGGACATTTATCCTGTAGAAGTCGGAGCTTTGTGACCTGCAGAGAAACATACACGTGGATTATCTAATATTATTATTATTATCATCATCAGAACATGACTAGGGAAGATAAAGATGAAGATGTTTTGATGCACAGTAAGTAAACTTCTAAAATTCTCCTTAATATCACTTGCTTTTTGTTTTGTTTTGTTCCTGTGGACGACGACGACGACGTTCAGTCAGTTGTCAGGTAATCTGATAATAATAATAAACTGTCTGATCACATTTTTGATATCAGCGTTTCATCGATTCGAAACAAACAAAGACGCGGTACCGGTGAGCGTCTGTCTGGCTGTCACGGCGACCACGACAGCGACTGAGAGAAACGGTGGGTCGGTGAGGGAGACGTCGACGTCGCCGCCGAGCAGCTCCTGCGTCAATAAATGTTGGGACAGTCAGTGTAATTCCTGTCGAAGTATCCGCCGGTGTAGAGCCAGTCCTCGGCGCCCGTGTGGGGGTTCGTCCCCGCCTGGAACCACCTGCGGAGACGAGAGGACGACAAGAAGGAAGACAGGTTTTTAATGAGCACGTTGCACAACAGAGGCGCCGTAACGCTGCGGAGACTTGTTTAAATTACAACGTGTAGGAATGTTTTCTGCCTTTAGTCAGATTGAAAATGGGAGTTTTTTTCCTTATCAATGTCAATGTCAACTTTATTTATATAGCACTTTTCATATGGCGAGCATAAACTCAATGGATTAAAGCAAGATGGCAATACATGTAGAGTGCATATTAAAACAAAAGGCCAATATGTGTAAAAATAAAAAACAAAAACATAATTAAATGCTTGAGAACAGATATGTTTTTAGTTTACATATAAAGGAAGACACTGTTGGAGTTCAACAGGCAACGTGTTCCACAGTGTTGGACCAAAATAACTAAAAGCACCCTCATCTGATTTTGAATATGCATGGTGCATTGAGGAGAGCTTTACATGAAGATCTTAGATCATACATATATTTTAGCTCTTTTAACTAAATAAATAAATAAATGTTGCTGGTTTTATTTATATATTCAAATAAAGACATGTTCCCTATGGCTTTATTGAGATTTGACAAACCTTTATGTAAACAGAAATAATACTCTGCAATATTTGCCATCTCTGTCACCACTGGTTTTGTTTCCCCATTTGTTTTCATTCAGTCGGCAAAAACTCATTTATAAGTCGATGATACAAGTAAATAACAGTCCGTGATTTGAGAACTGAAGAGACGGCTGAGCCGTAAACATTACTTTATACACTTCAGTCAACATTTTACCACTTAAAATTGATCTAAACGTATATATTCACCCATGATTTTGGTGTTAATTCAACACGAGACTGACATGTAGGCAAGGCATTTTATTTGTATAGCCCATTTTTACCAACAGTAAAGACCCTCACATCCACTGAGGAAAAATGTAGGGCTGCAACTAACGATTATTTTCATTATAAATGAATCTGTCAATTATTTAAACGATTAATCGATTTGTTGTTTGGTCAATAAAATGTTAAGAAATGTTGAAAAATATCAATCGGTGTTTCTCAAACCACAAGACGACGTCCTCTTGTTTTGTCCACAAACCCAAGAGAGACTCAGTTTATCGTCATAAAGGAACAAAGAAACCAGAAATATTCACATTTAAGAAGCTGAAATCAGAGGATTTTGACTTTTTTTTCTTTAAAAACTACTCAAACCAATTATTCAATTATCAATAGTTGACGATTAATTTAATATTGGATTATTGTTTGATTAACTGATTAATTGTTGCAGCTCTACTGACATGTTTAGTCACCACCACAGTTTTGTAATGGGCTCTAGTTTTATGGTTTCTGACCGACACTCACCTGGTCGACCAGTCCTCGTTGTCCGTGGATCGTTCCCGACGCGACGCCCGCTGTTTCTCCTCTAACCGCTCCTTCTCTGAACTCGCCGTGTCTGTAAAACACAGACGTCAGCTTCCTGGCGATGCAGTCGGGTGTGTGTGTGGATCAAACCTTTGTGTTTCTGTGACGCTGGTCTCACCCGTGTCTCCGTTCTCCATGGCTCTGATGTCGGGCCGCAGCCGGCAGTCTGTCGGCGCCATCAGCCGCTCCATGCCGGGCTCCAGCTCGTTCAGCGTCATGGCGAAGCTGGTGAAGTTGTACATCTACACACAAGATGACAGACAACGTGAAGATGCTTTCATGAATAGTTTTTATTCATTGATTCACTTCATCCAAAGTTCAGTCAACAGAAGAAACCTAAATCAGCTCATAATCTGGTGTGACCACACTGTCTTTCACACAGTTTTCCCAGGTTCTTGACTGGCAGGTTGTTGAAGCATCTTAGAGAACCTGCTATATAATATATATATATATATAATAGTTCTTCTGTGGATTGAGGCTCAGGTCTCAGTGTCTTCTGTCTCTTCGTGTAAAGCCAGACTGACTCCATGATGTTGAGATCAGCACTCAGTCTTCTTCTTGTGGATTTAAAGTAACATTGTTTAGGAATTACTCCCATCTAGCGTTGTGGTTGTACTATATCTCAAGCAACTCAATCGTATTTTTCATGCTGCATTCACGTGAAATTGGGCAGACGGTAGACGGACGACAGCCGCTGCACGTAACAGCATAAACAAGCCTCTATGTAAACAAGTGGTCCGTTGTCCAAACATCTGAAGGGCCTTAAACTTTTGCAAAGTGCTGTATATACAGTATATATATATAAAAACTCTTTGACTTTGTTATGTTTGGTGTTTGCTGGAGGACAACTGTGAAGTTTCTGGTCAGTTAAAAAGAGTTGTGTTGTCTTCACTGGGACACTGAGCTATGAATAAGGGCTATACATTATGTTTCTATGTCGAAGGCCCTGTTAACTCTTTACCTCATGAATAAATGGAGTTTAACTTGTACTGTGCGGCAATATACTGCAATTTTTTTCTGAAAATTCTTTTTAGAAAAACTCTCATAGTGTAGAAAACACAATGTTTTATGCACAAACATTATTATGGTATAAGTTAAATTCAACCTTTATTCCTACACGACACGACACGACACGACACGACACGACACGACACATAAGTCAAGTCAATTAATTTCTTCCTAATTGTTTTCAATGAAATATTATGTTTTCTTCTAATCATTAAATTCTACCGACGGAAATTTGCTTGGACACTTTATTGTAATGTGTATCAGTATTTTCTTACACCCCGCCTGATGAAACCGAGCAGAAAACCTCGATAAGAGTCATTTAGATTCCAGCTGTACCATCATGAACCGTGTGAATGCGGTGTGTGTGTGTGTGTGTGTGTGTGTGCGCGCGCCTCTGACCTGTGCTGATTGAGCCGGCCGCGGCGTTATCCTCCACAGTAAGGCACTTCCTGGTATCACAGTCACGGTTTCCTGAACCTCCGGCATCTCATCTGCTTCTTCACCTTCACAACTATGTTCCTACACACACACACACACACACGTGTATGCGCACAAAAACACGAACACAAACAACACAGAAGAGGAAACATTATCAGTCACAGACCGACCGACCGACTGACTGACCAGATAAACCTTTAAGAGTACGTAGAGTTCATGTGCAAACAGGCGCTTCACATAAAATACAGTCGCCACAAGTTCAACACGTCTTTCAAGCAACAATGCAAGTCATTGCAAGACATTATGGATTAGTGCTGGCAATGATCTAATCATACACTGCACTTAACAACTCCAACTAGACAACAGCAGTAGCACACTACACAGATCAAATACACTGTTACCTTACCTTCTACTAAAGCCACTGCATGTTATTGTGAAAGGAAAAGATACCGTTTTAGAGTGATGAGTAAAAAAAAAAGGCACAGATTTACTTCACACGCTGTAAGACAGATAAAACATGTCAAACACAAATGTGAGAACAACAGACTCCAAGCAGCGTTTCATCGTCTCAGAGCTTCGTGTTCGGGGTGAGTTTTCACTCTCACCACCGGAGCGTCGCTCACCTGCTTCAGCTTTTTCGAGTCTCCTGCCGTCTTCTTGTCCGACTTCTTGTACGTGTCGTAAACCTTGGGGTCCACGCTGTACATGCACTCCGTCCACTTCCCGTAGATCACTCGTCGCTTCTTCTTACTGGTTCCACAGACGAGACCAGAGACAAAATGATTCGTCGTGGAGAGAAGGATTCACAGACTCAGTAGGTTGACATTGCCACACTGGAGACGTATTTTTCGTGCGAATAATTTGCGTGTCAATATTTTTTTCGAACCCCGGTTTTCATCACGAGTCCTTTCAACCTGTGTCTCTCACCAAGGACGGTTTAGAAATAGCAATAGTATATTTCTGCCCTACAAAGGCAAAGTGCAGCTGTAAAAATGCCAAACTGAGAAAAACTGCTTTTTGTGTTTTTCATTGTCAGGTTTATGCATCAAATTATGAATAACTACCAAGTCTATAATTGATTAGATAAAGGTGGACTGAATTAAATGTATTTTGTAGTTTGTCTTTCTCACCAAGTTTGATTGTTTTATGGCAGATAACTGCACTTTTGCCTTGGTTTTACTCCAATGGGAGTAAATTATAGACTATAGAGAGTACAGTACTCTTTGCAGATACAGCACTTTGCCTTGGTCTCCCAGTACTTTTTTGGATGGACAGCAAAACAAAAAGCACAATAACTCTTGAAATTTTAGCAGTACCAATATCAAATTCTACCAGATTGAAGAGAATATACCACACTTTTGATTGGTCAAAAAACAAATTTGAAAAAATGCAGATACTGACAGACAGTGATCAGATATTGATCAGCGATCAGACAGTGAGCTGCTGTGTTGATACAATAAAGTTGGTAACAAGACAACAGTGGCATAGCGAACACGTGAGGGATAATTAACGAGTTGTGTTACAGTAAACAGATTTAAGACATGACGTGGAGGAGAAGAACCGCCTGTTGCAAAGCGAAACTTTGGAATATTGTTGCATCTGTCGCATATTTGTGTCGCCGTCGGTGTGAATGGGCTTTAAGGCGGATTAGATGAGACTTTTACGTCACTTTACAATGTTTACTCTAGGTTTTGTTTTTAAGAAGCGGCGGTAACTGAAATTAAAACACAGAGTTTGGATCTTTTTCTTCACTCTTTTCCTCCTCTGCAGCTGCTCAGACATTTTCCAGCTTTCATTTCACAGACATTACTAAATGAAAGTGAAAATAGGTACATGCAGAAGAAAAACAGTTTCCAATCGCATTATCTGGACATTTTAGTCGGATTTGGAAAAGTCCGGTATTAGTCTGTGTTTACGTGCACTTCAGTCGTCCAGTCAGATTATGGCCATAATTCTTTTCTTTCAACTGTTACGTAAACGTACCACTGGGTTTCCACTGTTTTGTTGTTGTTGTGTTTACAATCTCTCATCTTTTTTTTTTTTTTTAAATAGGGTTAGGTTTGGGTTTAGGGATGCAGGATTCGATCTCTCTCACCTTTTGTCCTGGATATATCCTTCTACTTTGTGCAGCTCCTTCCCAAACATCCCACATGGTTTGAAGTTCAACACACACTTATCGCCCGTGCTGAAACAAAAAGGAAGAGACGTGTATGTGAATTAATTAACGCTGCTAACAATGGAAAATACAAAATAAATACAATTGTTACACCACAGACATCACTGCATCTCACTTTAATGGACCTTACATTCATATTTAAATTTCTGTATATATAAAATACATTTTGGCAGCTTTATCTGTGTTTTATTCTTCAGTGTCATTTATCTATGTTTTTTGTTGATGTTTTCTTTGTCTTTTTTGCTTTGACTTATTCCTTTAAAATTCTTTTTCAACTTTTTAACTCAGAGCTTGTCTTGTCTGTGCACAAAATGGCGAAATAAACATCTTGAATCTTGGTCTTAATTGTTTAAAATCCTATATAATAAACTGTGTGTTTGTGTGTTGTGTACCTGTGGTTGACGATCTCCACAGTCCCATACTGCTCGATCCACAGCTTCCCCAGGATGATGTTATGCACGCAGCACAACGGATTCGTCCACGTGTACGCCTCTTTATGTCTGGAAGAAGAATCAGCCTCCTCAACAAACCGTTGGACATTTTGAGACATTTTGTGCTTATTTTCTCCATCATCACTGACAGACAGAGCACCTTTTTTTAACGCAGCGAAACTCAGCTTCAGCCGCTGCGATCCTCTGGAGAGAGAGAACAACGACCTATCCAGGCTTTCTCCTTTTGTCTTTGTTTTGTGGACACAGCCATCATCGGGACGGAAAAGAAAACTCACTACTTGTGGGATTGTGTTTTATAGTATACTGGAGACTTAAGTCGTTTAGTTTAAATTAAAAAAGACCTGACTCCACCGACATGTGAAGATCGTGACAAGTGGAGAAATTCACATGTGCAAGATGTTGCTGCTGATGTGAGTGACTGGACTGTTTCTAAGCTGCACAGAGATGACATTTAGTTTCCCTCTATGCCAAGTAAATGTGTGTAAAAGGTTTTAAACACGAGTCTAAACAAAAACAGACTGGTTTGGCTCCGTCTGAAGCTAATGAAACCCTCCTAGATTTATTTATTGTATGCTTATATTTTCTTTTGTATATACACTGTTAAAATGGGGAGAGAGGGAGGGGCAAATTTAGGGGGTTTATTCTTGTAGTTTTTAACTTTTGTAATTCTGGTAATATTTAACTTTGTAATTTTTTGTAATATTTAATTTGTAATTTATCTTACGTTGTTGTATTGTATTATTCGGCTATAATATTCTTCACCTTTGTACACTAGAGCACTGTGATGAAAGAATTTCCGGCAAGGGATTAATAAAGTATATTCTATTCTATTCTATATTATTCTATTCTATTCTATATTATTCTATTCTACTGCTTTAAAGATCACAAACAAATCAATTATCATTTTTACATTTATGTTTTAGGTCAGAAAAAACTTTAAATTAGTTATTTAGAGTTGCTCTGCTGGATGTACAGTAGCTTCCATTTAACAGTATTGGTATTGATCCTCTCATCTAACTCCTGCTAAGACACCAAATAAGCGTCTTTATTAAAATGTGGAACTGTTCCTTCATCTGTTTCCATGCAAAACCAAGCGAGCATGAATGCAACACTTAACTTTCAGGAGATATTCCCACATGCAGACACACTGAGCGCTAACAAACCATCCACTAAACACACAAACCAAGAATCAAATGCAGTTACAAGTGTTGCCATGCAGGAAACTACACAGACACTCACTTCAGTAGCTCCAGTGTCATGGTGCCTTTGGGCTCAGCCTCCACGCTCTTGCCCCAGAACTTGAGTTTCGGGTAGATGGAGCCGTGAAACTCGAACTCTTGCTTCAGCGACTGAGCGTGGAAGGCACTGACAGGCGGATGGTGGCTCACCTGCTCCGAGATCAATCTGTAGCCCTCGTCCTCCCTGGGAAGAAGAAAAAAAAATAAAACATTTAAAAACTCACATGAATTAAAGAAGAAACAATAATTATTGCCTCAAATTTGCACTTTGCAATCACAGGTTTGCACAGGCTTTGGCCCACAGTTTTCTCTGGTACCTTATGAGCTCAAACGTCTCTCCCAGTAAAGGGTTAAATGGCTTTCCAGTCCGTTCCCATTGAGATGCTACAGCTGAGACAGCGAACGCAGCAACAACCTGCCACAGAGACACGAAGTGGATCAGAACAGACCTCAACTGACAGAAGATTCATCTTTAAAGGGATAGTTCAACATTTTGGCAAATTGGCCCATTGCCATAATAATCCCTATAGTCATAGCAGTAGGTTCGTTACCTTTAATTGTCGGTGCAAGCTATTTTTAGAACGGCGGTGCAGAGCCGTGAGCTGCTCAGAGCTACGCTACGGAGGCTCATGGGATTTCTTGGTTTCCCTCATGAAACTCATCAAATACACAATCCAACAACTCCACAACGCTCTGGTGGACAAGTTGTGACCTGCACATTCACCACGCTATGAGATAATAACAGAACGTTACCAGACAGAGTTGTTTTAGAGGGAAATGCAGAGACTGCTTGCTGAAAAACTGCCCCCGACAGGAACGCGCATCAGCGGTTTTGCATGAATTTACCTCTTAAAGATTTTCAAAGAAAAAGGCCACTAGTATTTCTTATTTTCACTGTGTTCCCTGTAAATTTAGATTGACATTAAGAGGAAACTAACTGTTATTACATAACAACACCTCAGAGCAGTCTGATGTAGCACCTTTATTCTGAAATCAGTCCTCACGTTACTTGCAGGTGGGAGATTATTGCGGGATTTTGAAATCTTGGTAAGTCAGAAAAAACATAAAAATAAATTACTCTGAAAAAAAAAACTGGTTAGCTGATTTTCTAGTATTTAACATACACATAACATCAGAGAGGTGTTTACCTGCATGCGGTCTATGGAGTCTGATAAACTGCAGGCTCTGTGGATCAGGTGAGTGTGCTCCATGTACTCCGAGATTCTCTGGAGGAAGCTCAGCGGCTCATTAAACACGACCGGCATCGCTATTTTGGACAGCTCCTGTTAACACCACCAGAAGTAAAGTACATGAATAAATAAATAAATAAAAGTCACACAAATTCAGAGCAGAAAAACAAGCAGGAACAAGTTGTTTACTAAATGTTACAGAGTTAAAACGGAAATGTAGTGCAGGAGAACGGAGCTCATGCATCGTTATTATGTCACGTCTGAGCAGCAAAAATGTAACCGTGGCGATGATAACCTGCGTTTACTGTCTGCAGCTGTTTATTCAAGGTACAGCTCTGGAAAAAAATAAAAGACCACTTTCACAAATGTTTCTTAAAAGCATCTCCACATGTATGACAGTCATTCTTTTCTTTTCTTTTTCAAATACCAACACAAACACAACTCATTCTACTTAATGAGACACTGATGAGGTCGTCACCTGAACCACATCTGGTTTTATATGTAGGAAGATTATAAAAGCCACTGCTGGGATTAAATATTGACATTATCCCACAAAAACTGATTTTTTTGGGGGGGGGGGGGCTTTTTTGCCTTTAATTGACAGGACAGTTGAGAGAGAGACAGGAAACGGGAGGCAGAGAGAGGGGGAATGACACGCAGGATAGGGCCGCTCGACGCGGGATTCGAACCGGGGCCGCCTGCAGTGAGGACTATAGCCTCAACACATGGGGCAGGTGCTCTACCAACTGAGCTAAACACAGCCCCTAAATATGAACATGTTTTCTTTGCATTATTATTATTCAAGGTCTGAAAAGACTTAATATTTTTTGTTATTTAGACTAGTTTAGTCATTTTCAGCCAATAAAAGCTCTAAATTTTTATTTCAATTTTGGGAGAAATGTTGTCAGTAGTTGATAGAATACACATACCTATACCTATAAATAGTAAAACCAGAGAAACTGATCATTTTGGGAGTGGTCTCTTAATTTTTTCCAGAGCTGCATTTTGGATCTTTAATGGTGTGTTTCCCCAAAACCAACAACGACAGCCACCGGAGCATTAAAAACAGAACAGTGAGTTCAGTCAAGACTCATCTTGTAGCAGCGAGTTCAGAGCTGACGTGTGTTACTGTAGTTACTCAATTATTTAACAACATGCACGCTACACCACCTCCGAATCCGACAACTACTGCTGCTGCTGCTGCTGCTGCTTGTTCAGAAAAATGTGAAGGACTCACCATGCCGATGCATTTCTTCAGTATGCTCCACACACTGTAATTGTTTCTGGAGATCATCTCCGCAGGCAGGGTTTTCCTGGAACACATTTGGATCAGTTTTATTATTTTTTTAAGTTCTTGTGAAATCAGACCATGTGTCGTTAACAGCTGCTTCCGAACGGCTGAGAACTGTTCAGTGAATGAAACAACCGAGCAGCACAGGAGGCGTTCGTTCGCTGGCTAAAATCTTAAAAATGTGGTTCTCCCGCCTTGTCAGCCGCCTCCATGCGGGAGTGAGGCATGATGAAACGTTAAAAAACGAACTTTAACGTGGTCGTGTGGTGACATGCAAACATACGTTCTCACTTACTTACATACATTTACATGCAGTTGTATGAATGCAGCTTTGACAGTCGTGTTCATTAGTAGATATTTGGTTCATTTTTCATTTTAAATAAAGCGACTGCAGCAAACGAGACATTTAAAAGAGCCGTTCTTCAATTGTTAATGAACTGTTACTTTTTTATTTCATGAACCTGAAAAAGTTTGAGCTCCACACTCACTCACTCTCACTTTTTTTTTAAAAGTAACGTCCCCTTTGGCACTTTTTTTTTTGCAGCCGTCGTCTTACAGTCTCTCCATTATTTAAGGACTTCTCAGCCACTCTTCCTTCCTGCAGATCATTTTGAGTTACGATATTTTTAGGCCGTCTCAGGCGCAGGCAGAATGTGTTTGATCAGCCTGATCTCTCAGAAGCTTCTGGTTCTTAAAATCCTGTTTCCTCCAGTTTCAGTCGCGTTAAAACTTTGTGCAAAACCTGAAACGTCTCGTCAAGAATCTCAATCAAGTTTAACTGTTGTCCTCCTGGGTCAAGGAAGAAAGGAAGGAAGAAGGGGAAGATGGGAGGAGAGAAGGGAGGGAAAAACAAAGGAAAGATAGAAGGAGGGAAGGAACAGATTGGGTCAAATGGGTCAAAAAGGAAGGAAGAAGTAACGACGAAGGGAAGAAAGGAAGGGAAGAAAAGTGGAGGGAAGGAACAGATTTGTTCAAGGAAGGAAGAAAGAAGGAAGGAAGGGAAGGGGAAAGGATTGTGGAAAGAAGGAAGGGAAAGATGGAGGGAGGGAACGGATTTCTTCAAGGAAGGAAGAAGGGAAAGAAGGAAGGGGAAAGTGAAGGAAATAAAGATGGAGGGATAGGGAACAGATTTGTTCAAGGAAGGAAGAAGGGAAAGAAGGGAGGAAGGAAGGGGAAAGGGAAGAAAATAAAGATGGAAGGATAGGGAACAGATTTGTTCGAGGAAGGAAGAAGGGAAAGAAGGAAGGAGAAAGGGAAGTAAATAAAGATGGAGGGATAGGGAACGGATTTGTTCAAGGAAGGAAGAAGGGAAAGAAGGAAGGGGAAAGGGAAGGAAATAAAGATAGAGGGATAGGGAACAACTTTGTTCAAGGAAGGAAGAAAAAGGGAAGAAAGAAGGAAGGGAAGGGAAAAGGATTGTGGAAAGAAGGAAGGGAAAGATGGAGGGATAGGGAACAGATTTGTTCAAGGAAGGAAGAAGGGAAAGAAGGGAGGAAAGAAGGAAGGGGAAAAGGGAAGGAAATAAAGATGGAGGGATAGGGAACAGATCAGGTCAATAGGCTTTATGCACAGATCATAATGTAAGACAGGTAATAAAGGAGCTGGTTTATTTCAGGAAGTAGTGGATCTGTGCATAAAGCCTATTGGATGAAAAGAGAAAGGAAGAAAAAAAAAGTAAGGACGAAGGGAAGGAAGGAAGGAAGGAAGGGGAAAAGGATTGTGGAAAGAAGGAAGGGAGAAAGGAAGGAAAGAAGGAGGAAGGGAACAGATTGGGTCAATTTGACCCAGAAGGACGACAGGAGGGTTAATTAATTACCTTCATGAAGCTCTAAGAGTTTCAATGACAGATTTCTATTGATGTTTATGTGCGGGGACGGTGAACTAGGTCACAGTGGAGTTTGAGGTTTGAATCCTGTCAGAAGAAGAGACACCGGCCTCTTTTCAATTCCTGCTTCCCGCCTGCAGGACATGTGAGTTTTCTCATATATACTGGAATACATTCTTCCTCTGCTATGTTTCCCGTGTCGCTGATCGCCACATCGCCCCAAAGCAGAATATTTCCCACTCACATGATTAACAGATGGTAAATTGTTCTTTTTACTCAAATGCTGTTCCCTTTTTCTTTTCCTATCTTTTCTACAAAACACACCTTTACTGTAGTTTTTTTTTTTAGCATCCAGGCAGTTGCTTTTTGTATTTTAAGATTTTTCTTGCATGTATAGTGTCGGTGCATCAGCGCCACCGCCACCTCCTTTATCAGCTGAACTCTCCAGCAGGTCCCTTTGTGACTTCACAGCGAGTTTGTTTTGTTCTTTCTACTCTGCATCTGTGTCGTCTCATCTGAACATTTTCTCCATCTTTTCACATCTCATCTTGATTTCCATAGCTGTCATTTCTTCGTGACAGTTCAGACAGCTGGAATCTCAAACACGAAATACTTTGATATCTTTTTAAAACATCTCGTCTAGTTAGGCATCGGCTCTAGATCTTCAGTATCAGTTACGACCAAGTGGGTTAACGATACTCTGAATGTTTCACCAGCAGTGACGGTGCATTAACATCTGAAGAAAGGCTGGATTGTCATGTTGTTAATGTTTGCTGCAGGGGAGTCATTTTTACTTCTTTTCACTTAATTAAAATAACTAAATAAAAGAGTTTTTTATCCAAACATACAGTATGAACATCAGATGACGGCGTTATTCCTCACCTGCGCTCCCACACGCCGTTCTCCTGCGTGCTGCTGCCATCGGTCACCTGCTTGCTGTCAAACACCAGGGCGTCTTTGAAACTGACCTCACAGGAATCATCTGACTCCAGCCCTGTCGAGGGGGAAAAGACACAGTGAAGACAAGTCAGTCGGCACAGATACAAGAGAGACAACTATATTTAAAGGGATAGTTCAACTTTTTGGGAAAATTCACCATAGTCATAGCGGTAGGTTCATTACCTTTAATTATGTTACTGTATTATGTTACGTTGTTTTTGAGATCGGCGGGGCAGAGACGTGAGCTGCTCAGTGAACACAATGGAGGTGAACGGTACAGGTCCCCATCAAACTCATCAAATACACAATCCAACAACTCCAAAACGCTCTGGTGGACAAGTTGTGACCTGCACATTCACCACACTATGAAATAATCATGTAACATTAGAGACAGAGTTGTTTTAGAGGCAAATGCAGCCACGGCTGCTGAGTAGTTCAGAGTATTTGCTTCCTGTGTCGTAATGTTACATAATTATACGTCATTATCTCATAGCGTGGTGAATGTGCAGGTCACAACTTGTCCACCAGAATTGTTGGATTGTGTATTTGATGAGTTTGATGAGGGACAGGTGACCTGTACTGTTCACCTCCATTGTGTTCACTGAGCAGCTCACGTCTCTGCCCCGCTGATCTCAAAACAACATGCACCGATAATTAAAGGTGATGAACCTACTGCTGTGACTATAGGGATTATGGTGATAGGCGAATTTGCCAAAATGTTTAAAGTCAAGTGTGTAACTTTGGGTTAAACATGGCCTGTTTAAAAGTCAGTGTTTTTGTGTCCTAATGCGAGAGAGAGTGCAAATTTACCTCTTTATGTTGTCATTCCCATATTTGTTACAGTAGTAAAAGGTGTTTCAGCCATTTACCATGATGATTATTTAACAAAATGCAAATGATCATACTACCACTTGTGTAGCTATTTCTTAACAGGCAGATGAATTAAGCACGATTTTGATTTACAAGAGAAAAGGACAACAATTCACTTGCTAACTCTATTAGGTATATGACCATTACCTTTGGACAGTTGTTTTCCCCCTTTATGTCAAACCAACTATTTACAATTGTTTGTTGGCCTTGTTTGTGGCTCTTTTCATTATGTTTCTGTGCAGAATATGGGTTTGACCAATTAAGACCAGTGTCATTGGCTGGATTCCTTTTTTTTTTTTTGAGGGGGGGGGGGGTAATAACCTCCCTAACCCCCCCCCTATAAATTACGCCCTTGGTTAACTACAAAAAAAAATGAAAAATAGACGCGTGCTCACCTGTCTCAGCGTCGTAAAACTCCTCCTCGCTGTTCATACTGAGCAGAGAAAGTAACTTAAGCGTTACTCAGTCAGAACAGAAGCCATGTTTCCACCACCATCGGCCTGTCCCTGCAGCCCAGCCGCTCTCCAAGCATCACAGACAGCCACACACAGACACTACCTGCAACACGGACAGCTCGTTACACCACCGAGCAGGGCCAAAGCCACACGTTGTTCTTAGTAAATGCATGCTAAGAATGAATAAAAACGAGAAAACTAACAACAACAACAAGAGCAGCTGTCAGTTAAACAGTTAACAGTTAGTTAGTTAGTTAGTTAGCCACCTAGCCGTTAGCATCGCTGCTGCCACTGAGTTAACGTTACATTAAATCGTCAGGTTTTGAGAGTCAACAGCAGAGATTAGGTAACGTTGTCAGGACAGACAGCGACACAAACAGACGCCGACACGAAACACGGAGGTTTAAAAACACGATTCGGTTAAATGTACCTGTGAATTAAGGTCAAATTTTAAAGCGCTACCGACATAAACAATCGGAGGAGAAGAGAAGAAGCTACGAGCACCACCGCTGACTCTGAAGCGGAGCGGAAGTGGGCGGCAAGGACACCGTGATTGACAGGCGCGTCGGCCAATCAGAGCAGCCAAGGACACCGTGATTGACAGGCGCGTCGGCCAATCAGAGCGCAGCCAGCAGCGTTCTAGAAATAGAAGGTAGGTAGCAGAGTCCAGCAGCTATTTTCAAAAGAGATTTAATAATGTTATGTGACATTAAACAAGTAAAGGACCACACAGGAGCTCAACATAAGTGTGGTTTGGCAGGTTGAAGTTAAAGAGCTTGAAAAGACCAGAAATCTAAAAAAAAAAAAAAACAACAATAGCTAGAGACAGAATTTGTAAAAAGGTCAAAACCAAAGATTATTCTACACTGCCCATCCAAGTAGCCTCGCGTTAACTCCAAATTTTGTCTGCATTCTGGTTCCCGTCTTCTAGCGGATCCGGAAATCACCAAATTCACCAAAGTAAACATGTTCACCAACATAAAACTTATAAAATAGACATTAAAGCAGAAGTAAGCGGAATGTTTGTGTTAATATAGTAAGTCTTAAATAGTTATAGCCTATCTTCCGACAGCAATCACTTATATAGAGTGTTTGGTCCGAAACACGGGTCTGTCAGTCACTCTGCTCTGCTGTAAGCCGAGGAGAAAACTTTCCTTGTATCCTACAACCTTTATCCAATGAGGAGAGAGAACGGCATGAAGGGGCGGTCCTCTCTGTGTGTGCAGCCAAGGGATGCGCGTGCATGTGGTGACGTAGGGACGAGGACGGGGACTGCTAACTCCATCGGCTGACAGGAAGTTAGCCAAAACGACCGAATCGCTTACTTCTGCTTTAAAGAGCTTGAAAAGTCCAGAAATCCATTAACATTTACAAAACAACAGACAAAATATGTAAAAAGGTCAACCAAAGATTATTCTGCACTGTCCGACCGTCCAAGAAAAAAAAGTCAGCACATGGATTTAAAGGTGTTCAGAAATGGCAGGGACTGCTAACTCCATCGGCTGACAAGAAGTTAGCCAAAACGACCGTATCACTTACTTCTGCTTTAACCCTATTTCTTAAACAACCATGTTGGAAGACAAATCCTGTGGTCGTGGAAAAAAAAAAGTTAATCAGAAGGGTCAAATTATTGGCATGCATCAAGCAAATAAAACATCTAAAAACTGGGTTAAGAACTGTCCAAAATATTGTTAAAAACTGGAAGTATAGTGGGGAACCATCATCTTCAAGGAAGAAATGTGGTCCAATGTGACCACAGAGTCCAGACCTGAACCCTACTGAGAATCTTTGAAAAATTAATGCAACTCTGGGTGGAATGATATTGCAGAGGCTTATCGAACTGATGCCACAGCAAATGCCTGCCGTAATCAAAGCTAAAGGCGGTCCAACAAAATATTAGCGTGTGACTTTCTTTTTTGGACGGGCAGTGTATTTAAGGAAGCTGAGGATTCACTCATGAAAATGTTTTACTTGTCATTTGTTGAGTTCTATTCTCTATGATCTGTTGGTTTGGCAATCTCAGCCGAGTTAATAAAAACAGGCCTGGAAGTGTTGTTAATCAGTGCCGAAGGATCATCGGTGTAAATCTAAATGATCTTAGCCAGGTCCGTCAGGTCAGGTGTGTTCAGAGGGCTAAAGCCATCCTGGCAGACCCCCAGCATCCTTTAGGCCTTTGCCATCAGGAAGGAAGTTGGCCTTAGGAGGGCAAGGTCCAACAAATATCTAAGATCATTGTTCCATCAGCTGTTAAATATCTTAATCAGCTGTAGTCGTATATTATCTTAAATTATTGATGACATCTAGGCTGTTCATTTTTACTGTTCTTTATGTATTTGACTGTGACAGCAGCTGCTGTAAACCCAATTGGCCCTCGGGGACAATAAAGATCAATTGAATTCAACATTAAATGGACCCTGTAGTTTAAACCTTAAAAAAGGCCTTCTTTTCTTCAAGAAAATTCAGGGGTCCACCCCGAATTAGTAGATCAATTAAAACACCTTCTTGTAAAAACCAAACAAGACTTTTTGTGAGGTAAATTGTGGGTTTTTTGAGTTTTTATTAAGTTGTGATGGCACTTTAACTTGTCCCTTAAACCATGTTTATAATCCAGATGTTGAGTTCAGCAGCTATTTTGAACACTCGCTTCATAAGGTGACATTGAAATAGGCTGGAGGGCCATGGCCATGTGCTAAACAGAGTAATCCTACATGTACCTTCAAGTTAGAGACATATACTTTATATGTTAAGCAATTTGTATGAAAAGGTAAATATTAAATTATTTAAATGGCTGTCTGCTGTTTTTCTCTCAGTCTACTGTTTCTACTTGTTTCATATAAAGACTCACATAGTTGAGCAGTTGGTCAACTATGTGAGTCTTTATATGAAAGGATCTTTTTTTTAAAATTTTTATAACATTACACACATTTCCAGTGGGTTGAGCCTCAAGCTGTTATTGTGGCCACAGATGCTCAAGCTCAAGTTATCCACAAGGTGGCAGCTTCATGTCTGTGATGAGTCAAGTGAGTGAACTAAAGTTAACTCGAAATAGTAGCTTTTCTTTTCCAAATTAAGTTTGAGACACATTTAATAAATACACAAACAAACCTAAAACCAAGAAGAATCCCATCCCAGTAAAGTTATGTGTGAATGTTCAGTGTGTTGTCATAATCTGCAAAGAGCATAAAGTTGATCATAATGTTGTCATAATCACTGAATCAAACTGGCAAATAAACAAATAATTACTCAATAAAATATTTAATTGTGCATCAGGTTTGCACAGCAGCGAGGGATGGAGGATGTGGATGGATCGACTCATGCTTTACAGTAAATGAGTCACAGCAAATCCGGGAAAACTGCGAGTTTTAAAATAAAAGCTTATAAATTCTCTGTGACTCCTCGTCCACTGAGTCATGGACAGCTTATGTGGGACAAAGTGGCCTTACCAAGGTAAATTATGCTTTGAAAATATATACAGTATTTCATCTCTATAATAACTTCAATCAACTAGATAAGAAATAACAGAGCATTTCCAATAGTGCGGGTATAGTGGGCTTTTATTTTGGAAATGGTGACCGGAAGTCATGGTTAAACAGCAGTTAGTCAGACGCTGGTCATAGTCTGTGCGTGCGTAATGGCAAAGTTTCAGTCTTCAGGATGGAGAGCAGCCAGTCAGATCTCTGGAGTCAGTGAGTGAGCAGTGAAGGACGGACTCTGTGAAAACATCATGGTCATCTTGAATCACAAAGCTGCATCCGCCTGAAAAAAAACACACCAGAGAAAGAGAAAGTCAGGATGAACAGAGACGGAGACAAGAGCGTAAAGTCCGCGCTCCGGAGCCAGAAGCAGCCCAAGACGCAGCAGCAGCAACAGCAGCAGCAGCAGCAGCAACAACAAGTTTCTACCCAGAAGAAGAAGACTAAGGATCCGCCTGCTAAAGATGCTCGAAGCGGCTCCTTCTCCAAGGAGGCGCAGCCGGGTCAGACCGACTCAGAGAAGGAGCAGAAAGTCACCGGATCGCAGGGGAAACGTGCAGGGAAAGTGTCATCCAACGCCGCCGCAGCAGCAGAGTGCCAGAGGAGCCCCGGTGCTGCTGCTGCTGCTGCTGGCGCGCAGAGGAAACTCTCCGACGCCAGCAACGCATCGGAGGACCTGAGCAAAGACTCCGGCTGCTGCATCTCCGGGAAACTCTCCACCTCGGACAGCAGCTCGGAAATATCCGACTGCCCCTCGGAGGGAAGCAATAAGCGCGACTCTCAAAGTAGCGACAATGATTTAAGCTGGATAGACGGCAGAGCTTACGTGAACCCGAGCGGCGAGGGGAAAGCCGACGGCAGCAGACCGAGCAGCGCGCAGACAGCCGGCTGCGCTCTGCAGGCTGCTGCTGCCGGAGCAAACCCCGCGCTGTTCAGCTCCTCGGAGACGTTCATGCAGCTCATGATGGGGGAGACGACCGAGGACCTTGTCAGGGAGGTGGACGACCTGAGATCAGAGAACGAGTATCTGAAAGTAAGTTTAATTTGATTTAATCTAAGTGCACTTGATTCAATCTGTCGGTGTAATGTAATATGCGGTTTTAATTTGGTTTGCATGATATCCTGTCCTCCTTCCAGATTTCCTCCTTACAGTACATCTCTAATGTTGGCTTTATGAGGTCTATAAGAGGGAGCACACGAGTCCCAGTGGGAGTTCATCCAGACTCACTAGAGCCGATTTTCTGTAAATGCGCTTGTCAGTCTTCATTAGTGAGCTCTCGTGCTAGAAGCAAAAGTCAAGAGTCTCTGCAGATTTAAATGACCAGTGGCATTATCAGTGGCTTTTTTCAAAGCATATTTCCAAACTTCTTCTTATTAGAAACATTTTTTTTTATTATAAAAAGAGGAAATCTGTGGGGAAAACTAGGTCAAACTAAATCTGAAGTCATTGCTGACTGCCATTTATAAATGTTGCAGTTGAAAAAATGTGCAAAACACATGATCCATCTATACTTTTTTTTTTTTTGCCAGTCATTTGAGCAGTAGATCTGATTTAGTTTATGAACTGTGAGTGCTGGACACTGCTGTGCCTTTCATGTAGCCGACTGTATGGCATGCCTTATGAATAGACAGTGGGCCAAGTATTCAGCTTCATGACTCAAGTAGAATGGATTAGGCTTTGTATTATTATAATGCATTGTTCAATAATGGATCAAAGGAATGATCCATTATACTGTTCGTTGTTTGGTTTGTAAAATGTAAGACATAAAATACCTTGTAAACCTTTACAGACACAGAGGCAAAAAAGCAACAACAACAACAAAAACTTGCTGACCTGAAGCTGGGTCAGTGTTGGGCTCAAGACGACGGTGTTGGTGGGTTTAATAACTAGCGTGAACAAGATTAACCCCCCATTAGCACGGCCCAGTGAAAGGCTAACCTGAGGCCTAAATTTGTTCTCTCTCCTGGGGCTACAAGAAAAGAACGAGTCATTATTTTCTTGCAGCTCTGGTTTGGGACTTCTTGCAGTTTCCAAGACCTGGGCAGAACTTTCTTCTTGTATGGTGTCTGACAACTATTGTGTGATTGGTCAGAAATTTGAAGTTCTGCACTTGAGTTTCTTGTTGAGTATGAAATGTGTCCTGGTCAGAACTAACTTTGTTCTTGTTCTTGCCATCTCGAGAAAACCACAAACACATTTCTCTGTTCTTGCAGAGTAGCAGGAACTTAAGGCTATAATTCAGATGGGGTCCCATTAGTTAGTTAACAAGCTAAGCTAACAGGTGAGTTTCCTGCTAATTAGCATAACATCTGCGTTCAAAACAACTCGGAAGTCGGAATTCCCAACTCAGAAATTTCCGACTTCCGACATCATTGCGTTCATGCTGCAGGAACTTGGAAGAGGAAAAACATGGATACCCGAAGGAAGTTTGGCATATTGTGGCTCATCGCTGAATACGAGAAATACATGCAGCAGCAAATTATGTTTATTTTTGAGGCAAATGAAGAGGAGAGGTAGAGAATATGCATTACACCTCAACAAATAACAACATTTTTTAAAATTCTAACCGTTTAAGACGAAGGCCGCCATGTTTTGATGTTGTCGTGAGTCAATGGGAAGGAGGGAGGGACCTGGCCGCACTCAGAGGCTCGCAGTTTAAATTCTGTAAGTCTCTCTGCTTTTCCGAGCACATTGTTAGAGAGAGGACAAGTTCATCTACAACTGTGGGAAAACACATGTGTGTAGAGTGTAAGTTGTGGCCGGGAGCAGCGTGGAAAGAAAAAAATTCAGACAACTTCTCCCACTCTAGCCGACGATGTCACCCACTCTAACCCGAACATTCCGTGCAATACACACCCATTCAAAATTTCAAAATTTCTCCAAAAAATGATCATGGTCATTGAGCAGTGATTGATCAAAAACTATAATACCTATTAAAACCTGGATTCTAACAGCAATAGATGAGTCTTCTGTCTACATTTTAAAGTTTAAATGGCGTCTCTAGGTGAAACTATGCCGTAGTAGTAGATGTTTGAAAAAGTCCAATAATTTGTTCATTTTTTTGACCTCCTCCCATTCATTCTCTACGGGAAAAATTTGTATTCTGTAGAGAAAAGTAAGAGTTGCAGGATGAGTCGCGAATCGAAAACTGACATGGAAGATTAAAAATGAGAAGAAGAAAAAGAAGAAATCCACACAATAACAATGGTGCCTCACATTAATGAAATCGATGAGTTATATAACAACTTATAACAAGGGGATTTATGGATTTTAGCCACAGAGATCAATTTGTTTCTTGGACCAGGCTGTAAACATTAGCGGTGTGTATTGGCAAGAATCTGAGGATATGATACCTATCATTAAATGAAACACAACAATAAACCACTGCTGTGAAGTTTACATGAATGTAAATCGATACAGTGCTTTTGAATATCGAAACAGCGATATTTCAGTATATCGATATTTTCGAACACCCCTAGTAAACATTTACGTTTATTTTTCTATTATTGCTGGGTGTTTTAAACGGTGGGAACATCCTTGATCTTCAAAGTTGTGTTTCTGTGTGGTCTGAGCCAGGATGAGGTGGAGGAGCTCCGCTGTGAGATGCTGGAGATGCGTGACATGTTCCAGGAGGAGGAGGTGTACCAGCTGCAGGATCTCCGGCAGCAGCTGGAGCAGGCCAACAAGATGTGCCGCATCCTGCACTACCGCCTCCGCAAGGCCGAGCGCCGCAGCATCCGGGTGGCTCAGACGGGGCAGGTGGACGGCGAGCTGGTGAGGGGCCTGGAGCACGACATCAAGGTCAGACAGCAGGAATCTGTGTGTGTGTGTGTGACTATGTGGTCTTGTTTAAACTCACTTACGGCCTGAATCACTGCCATCCATCTCAGTTGCCGACTTCAAAGTGAACATTTTCTGTTGGGTCCCACAAAGCATTTTTCTCATTGCAGCACACTAAACAGTGATCAGCTTATTCATACACACTGAAGGACTGTAATCAGCTGACAGCGCCATGAGTCACGACTGTTGCCTGTGCTGTTAAGTACTTCCTGCTGTTGGGTGCGCACCGCAAGAAATTCATTAGGTTGAAACGTTTTCATCATCATGCGTCCTGTTTATATTTTTAACATACCATGGTGTAATTATGTGGCGGGTTGTTGTCCACGAGCAGGAAACATAAAAAAGCACAGTAATCTCTATCAGAATCATGGCAGGTCAATCACTCTGTTGTTAAACGGAGACTCTGCGGTGCGGCGGTGGCAGTCTGACTCTGTTTTCCTCCGAACCAACGTATTGCTGATGGTTTCCCAGCAGCCTCATACACTAACATGGTGAAATTCCTGTCAGAAACGTTTCCCGGTAAAGTTTCTCACACTTAACTGCTGCCGCAGAGAAAATGCTGCATTTGAGCCGTGGGTGGATTACGGATCAGGCCTTTAAAGCACAGGCCCAGTCTATTTGAGATGCCTGTTTACATTTATTTATGTTAGAAAGTCAATCAGACAACTACAGAGAGACAAAAACACACGGGTAATTCTCTGAATTTGATGCACTTTACATCCATCAGGTTTACCTCAAAGATGTTCAACCAAAATAACTTTTTTTGTTGGGTTTTTTTTGCATTTCAAAGCCACTTAATTGATACATCCATGTGTCTTTGGATTATAAAACACAGAAAAACAGTAAAAGTCTGTTACATTTTTTTTATGAGTCGCTAAGGAGTACATGATAGTCTAATTTGTATGTCCCCGCTAAGCAGAGCCACTTTTTCATTGAATTTAAAACAAATGAAATCTGCAGTAAACATCATTTTCTTTGTTAATATAATAATTTCTCAGACTACTTTAACCAAAATAATACAAAAATCTGAAAAAATATATGAATCATTTATGAAATAGTAATATTTTATCATGTTCACTGAAGTCTTTAGTTTAGAAGAACATATATAGAAGAAAGTGTTAGCATCTTTTCTTTAATATATTTCAGTGTTTTTATTGTGAGATTGACGTCAAGCTCAACCTTTCAAATCCATTATATAGATTGTTAACAACTGTTTAGAAAAAACAACAACAATGAGGTTGAAAAGTATTATAATTTCATGATTTCCTAAAGTCATGTGGTGCTACATGCCTTGCCTAATTATGGACTTATGGCTACTTTTAGCCAAAATCTTCAACTCTGTAACAAAAAACACTGAGTCTTTGTTACAAGACAACCCAAAATGCAACGAATTCAGAGAATAACCCACACACACAGAGGTGCAAAATGTCGGCAAAGACAAAAAAAAAGACCCAAAAGAAACACAAAGTGACTATAAAGAGACACGACCACTTTGTTTTTGTATCGTTTTCAATCTTGTTATTCTATAGGAAGGGTGGGAGCCTTTTATGTGTCTGTGCCATGGGAACCTTTCATTGACCCGGCCTTTGTTCTGCTTACAGGTTGCAAAGAGCGTCTCTCTGCGGCTGTTCAATGAGCTGGAGGTGGTGCAGAAGAAGAATTCCCAGTTGGAGTGGGAAAACGAGGCGCTGCGTGAGAAAACGCAGGAACTGGAAGTGGCCAAGCAGGTCTTACAGACGGAGATGGAGAAAGCCCGAGAGGTGCGACATTTAAAGAATTACGCCTAAAAACACTGATAAGAGTTAAACTTTGAGTAAAAAAAATCTTCGCTGAAAGCTGCACTTACAAGTTAGTTAGCAAACGTCTTACTCACACTTGAAGTGAAGTGGAGGACTGAATCTTAAAGGGATAGTTCAACATTTTGGCAAATTCTCCCATTGCCATAATCCCTAGTCTTAGAAGTAGGTTCGTTACCTTAAATTGTCGGTGCAAGATATTTTTAGAACAACGGAGCAGAGTTGTGAGCTGCTCAGAGCTACGAAAAAAATTTCAAGGTAAATGCAGAGACTGCTTGCTGAAAAACTGCCCCCGACGGGAACGCGCATCAGTGGTTTTGCATGAATTTTTGTAACGTTATGTTATTATCTCATAGCGTGGTGAATGTGCAGGTCACAACTTGTCCACCAGAGTGTTTTGGAGTTGTTGGATTGTGTATTTGATGAGTTTGATGAGGGAAACCAAGAAATCCCATTTTAAAAATAGCTTGCACCGACAATTAAAGGTAAGGAACCTACTCCTAGGGATTATGGCAATTGGCCAATTTGCCAAACTGTTGAAGTATCCCTTTAACCATTGAGTAAAAAAAAATCTTCACTGAAAGCTGCATTTACAAGTTAGTTATCAAGTGTCTTACTCACACTTTTTGTGACTGAATCTTAAGTGTCAGTCTCAGAGCTGAGTGGCAACAGTACTTTGTGCCGTAAACTGAATTTTAGATGACGTCACTTCCAAATTTATAGGAATGACCAATCGCTCTCAGTGAATAGTCAAATGGCCAATGGGAGTGTATATTCAACCGTATTTTGACAATCTACAAAATAATACTAATTAAGATATAGTAGTTCACGAATTGAGCGTTATATTGTTGCATTTTTCCAGTGGCAAGAAATCGAACCATTGTGATGACCTGTAATTCTGCCGTAAAAAGCTCTGCTGCTGCGTTGAGGTTACTGGTGAGATGACGTCCCTTATTCAATCTGTGACGAAGGATGATGCCCGTTATTGTCTAAAAAATTATATCTTTTGATCAGCTGCTCGTCATCAAACAAAGCTAGTTTCATCCCCTTCTGGCAACTCGTAACCCCTTAGGAACCTCTGGAGGTCTCTTTAATAATCTGGGGGAGTAGGAGTGATTCTTAGACTTGAGAAAGTTGAGAGTAGACTGCAAAAACTCAAAATCTTTCCAAGAATATTTGTCTTATTTCTTGTCAAAATGTCTTATTTCTAGTCAAAACTAATCTCTTTCCACTTAAAATAAGACTCATCACCTAAAAATGAACTTGTTTTTAGATAATTTTCACTTGTTTCAAACAAATTTTCACTCGAAATAAGTAGAAAAATCTGCCAGTGAAAGCAAGTTTTTTGTGCTTGTAATAAGAAAGAAAAACTTGCTGCACTATCAGAGTTTTCTACTTATTTCAAGTGAAAATATGCTTGAAAGAAGTTAAGAAGGCAAGGCAAGGCAATTTTATTTGTATAGCCCGTTTTTACAAACAGTTTGTCTCAAAGGGCTTTACATGGCATCGTAACAACATCCTCTGTCCTTAGACCCTCACATTGACTGAGGAAAAACTCCATGGAAAACCCTTGTCTAAAGTGTCTAAAGTGTCTAAAGTGTCTAAAACAAGCTACTTTTTATGTGACAAGTCTTATTTTAAGTATAATGAGATTAGTTTTGACTAGAAATAAGACAAATATTCTTGGTAAGATTTTGAGTTTTTGTGGCGTAGGATTAAATTCCACAAATTCTCAGCACTTAAGACTAAAATGTCACTCTAAGACGCTTGGTAAATTCGGCCCCTGATCTCATCTCAACACTCAACAGCCTAAAAACCATCGACAGAAACTTTAGCTTCCTTCCACCACCGTCGACGACACCCACGAGGCTCCATCCCCTCTGGTGCAGGAATCCTCCTCTCCATTACATTACATTACAAACCCCGACACAGCTGCACCCATCCCAGCCAGTTGTCCCCCTGATGTCAGGCGACACATGACTCTGGTGCAAGATCAGTGATATGAGCAGCGGAGAGAGAGAGGGCTCGGCTCGGCTCGGCGGCTGCAGCTGCTGGTGGGGAGAGAGACGCAGGCTGTGGTATGCCGAAGCCTGAACTCCTGAGGCACAGCTGACATCCTCGCAGCCGAGAGAGAAGGGAAGGGAGAGGAGAGAAGGGAGAGGAGAGGAGAGGGTGCGAGAGATTACAGAAATAGACTCTCTCTCTCTCTCTTGCTTTCTCTCTCTTTCTGCTTCTATTAAGCTAAAGCTAAATCTGGATCAGCGTGTATTATGGTATTCATAAAGGCGGCCGGGCGTTGGTACGCTGACATACTGACCTACAGTGCAACCTCACACAGCGACACATACCTCCATCACACTGAACACACCACACCCTCATGCTGACTGGATTTCTGCTCCACTTTTTTTTTTTAAATTATTATTCTTGCAGCCCTTTCCTAACACTTCTCTGTTGCTCCTTGTGGTTGATGATGTTGTTGTGCGCTCCAGAGACACGTGTTGTTCGGTTTAATCCAGGATTCGGTGCTTTGGCACGAGCTCAGTCTGGTTGGTCCGCCCTGCTGAACCAGCTGCTAGTCCCTTTGATCCCGACCAGGAAATCCACTTAGATTACCTAATCTAGGAGGAGCGCAAAACACCGTCTAGATAGATGTGAAGGAGGATGAGTCTCACACTGATGCTGCTCGCCGTCCATGAACCTGTGAATATTAAAGGACAATTCCGGGCAAATTCAACTCGGGGCTGTATTTTCCTATCATTTTAGGTCTAAAAGAAGGAATCTGAAGATTTTCAGTTTAATCGCTCCTGTTTTGCGGTAGTTGTGTCTGTCCCTGCATCGCCACGGCAGCAATGAATGGGAGTGGATGCAAGTTCCACTGTTTAGGCTGTTTTTCCCACAGACAGTGTCAGATGGCTACTCAAACATGCACCAAGAAGTTTGTTTACTTCAAGCAAGCCGACATGTTTGTAAAACTAGATCTAATTCAAAGTCTCCCAAGACTCAAGTTGACGCTCGGTGTGTTTACGTGCAGTCGGAAGCTCCCGTTTGTGTCATAAACACAGGAATATCAACTCTTGACTTGCTTGAAGTAAATAAACTTCTCGGTGCATGTTTGATTAGCCATCTGACGCTGTCTGTGGAAAAAAAATGCATCTTTGAGGGATGTAAACAGCCTAAGCAGCAGAACTTACATCCACTCCCATTCATCGCTGCCGTGGCGATGCGGGGACAGACACAACTACCGCAAAACAGGAGCAATTAAACTGAAAATCTTCAGATTCCTTCTTTTAGACCTAAAATGTTAGGAAAATACAGCCCCGAGTTGAATTTGCCTGGAATTGACCTTTAACACAGCAAACACACAGTGACGAAAGCACGAGCAAAAAGACTAAAGTTGCACTTTAATTTTGAAATGCAACAACAGTTATCATTTATATTCCTTCTCCACAGCCTGCAGGCCCACTACACTGACCTTGAATTGAAAAGACCACAACCATCAGCTTTGCTGCTTCTAGCCCGACTAAAAGATGACTATTATTAACACGCAGACATCCTGTCTAGTGTCTAAGAGTGAGACAATGCAGCGAGCCAGGAGCTCACATTCCTCCCATGCTCAGACTTTTACAATAAACTCACACATGTAGAGAAAGGAGGTGAGAAAAACAATGGATCCAAACACACTGTGTTTGTAAAGGCTGCCGAGCATTAAAATGTTGATTTATTTATTAATTTAAATGAAAAACTGTTTTTCCAATAGTTATAATAAAATAAAGACACCACTCTCACGTCTGTCCATCAGATATAATGCAACAGCTAACGTCCATTATCTTAGCTTTGCAAAAACCATGTTACATTGAGTTTTGTTTAAACCGTAGAGAAACCACAACAATAATTTGTGGTCAGTTGAGGCTCCAGGGAGTCACTGCGCTCGGCCAAGAAATACTCCGCTATGTAACTTTGTAAGACCACAAATTGTTTGTATTAAACAAACGACATCTAACATTTTTATTAGTGAGCATTAGAAACGCTGCCCGGTCGGTTTTGTTTCCTCTGGACAGCGCCGGGCTCAGCGTTCGCCACCGTTTACAGGCTTCGTGTTAAACTGTGTTGTCCAAGATCCTGTGGTCGGTTATTAACAGTGATGAGAATAATGTCGATCTTTTTTATTGAACTCTCAGAAAGAAATGTCCAACAATTTATTTTAAAGTGAAAGTGACCAGCTGAACTTTAAAGGCATAGTTCAACATTTTTGCCGATTCTCTTCTCACCATAATCCCTATAGTCACAGCAATGGGTTCATTATCTTTAATTACCGGTGCATGTTGTTTTGAGATCCGCGGGGCAGAGACGTGAGCTGCTCAGAGAACACAATGGAGGTGAACGGTACAGGTCCCCATCAAACTCATCAAATACACAATCCAACAACTCCACAACGCTCTGGTGGACAAGTTGTGACCTGCACATTCACCACGCTATGAGATAATAACGTAACGTTAAAAGACAGAGTTGTTTTAGAGGCAAATGCAGCCGGAACTACTTTCCAGACACGGCTGCTGGGCGGAGGGATTTCAAAAGTGCAAGTAGTTCTGAGTATTTGCTTCATGTGTCATAATGTTGCATACATTATACATGATTATAGAGAGCCTAAGCAGAAGCAAGACACTCGCCATGGGACCTTAATTTGGAAAAAATCTCCATGTAAGTAAACAGGAGTCAAAATTTATTTTGTGATCCAATTGAATTGTGCCATGAGAAAAAAATATGACCTCTACCTGTTAAAACATCATGTTTCATGTCGAGAAATCAGCAGTTTGTTGTAAAACTATTATAAAATAGAATTCCGAAAAATCCGTAGCCAGAAAGACTACAGGTCGCGTAGGTGACGTCACACACCAAATGCCGCGCTTTCCCGTGTCAGTTGGTGACGTATTTTTTGTGGGACACCAGATCTGTAGTCCGTAGAGCGTCTTCACACAAAATACATTCTTCCGTTGCCGTTTTACGATATACTGCTGATTTTTTGGCATGAGATGTGATGTTTCAAGTAGGTTAAGGTCATATATTTTTCTCATGACACAATTTAATTGGATCACAAAATAACATTTTGACTCCCGTTCACTTACATGGAGATTTTTTCCGAAATGAGGTCCCATGGCAAACTTCTCTTTCACTTCCGCTTAGGCTCTCTATTCTCTATTTCATAGCGTGGTGATTGTGCAGGTCACATAGTGTTTTGTAGTTGTTGGATTGTGGATTGTGCATTTGCCAAAATGTTAAACTATCCCTTTAAAGGAGATTTCAGTGAGGGAAAGTTTTTTTTTTATGTTTGTACCCCAAACAATGTATGTAAACCAATGTTTGAGTCCCTGCTGACATTTCTTTGCCATGTTTTTAACTCTCAGATGTCTCTGAGGAAGAAAAGCATCAGATCAACGTCCAGTCGGTCGGAGAAGAGGCTCAGTCAACAAACTGAGGTTCGATGTTTTCATAATTGAATGAAGAACACGCACGTTGCCGTATCCTTGGTTGTAATTGTCATTGCCGTTGTTGTTGTCCGTTTGCCCACAGGATGACAGCGCTGATCTCAAGTGCCAACTCCACTTTGCCAAAGAGGAATTAGCTCTCATGTGCAAGAAGCTCACCAAGTTGGTCTCAGAGAGCGAAGGCATGCGCGAGGAGCTCGCCAAATACCGCTCAGCCTACGGCGACGTCGACGCCGCCCAATCGCCGGAAGGCAAACACAACTCCGCCCACGCCAGGGAGGCCGAGGTCAAAGTTCACCTGAAGCTGGTGGAAGAGGAGGCCACACTGCTGAGCCGGCGCATCGTGGAGCTGGAGGTGGAGAACCGAGGACTGAGAGCGGAGATGAGCGACCTGAGGGAGAAAGTAGGAGGAGGAGGAGGAGGAGGAGGAGGGGAAGAGGAAGAGGAAGAGAATCGGGAAGTTGTGGAGGAGGAGAAGAAGTCGGCGATGAAGGACGGAGAGGGAAGAGCAGAGCAGCTTCAGGGCGAGGAGGCGGAAAAAGATAAAAGCGACGTCGTTGGCACATCTCTGCTTTGCAACAACACGGCACAAAGCGAAGCGATGATGATGATGACGGCAGCGTGTCACATCACCAGAGAGGGTCCCGTCGGCGGCGAGTGGGACCCGGCGACGGACGCTCAGGAAGGGAAGGACAGCAACAAACCGGACAGAGGGCTGAAGGGAATGACAGTGAAGGACTTGGAAACGCTCCTCGCCCTCAGAGATCACTCCTGCATCCTGAGCTCGGCCATCCAGCTGCTGACGACTCCTGCAAAAAACCGACATTGCTCCTCCCCTTCCTGTGCGTTTAACTCCTCCTCTTGTTGCTCAGACGTGGAGTCAAACGATAAAACGCCACCGGGACCTTTAAACGAGGCGTTGGAGCTTCTGAAGGCCATGCTGTTGGCTTTCATCGGCCGGGTGGAGCTGCTTCTCACCGGCGGAGAGGAACTGGGCAAGAAGGACGGCCGTGTCGTTTGGGACGACGCTTCTTCTCGCGCTTCTCTCTCCTCCTCCTTCCTCTCTGGAGGCGACCGCGATGTGAATAGTATGAAAGCAGCGCCGAAGTCACCGGGTGAGCAGGAGTGCGTGGAAGACCTGCGCACCACGGAGGTCAAGGAGCGAGCGACGAGACGAGCCCCCTCCTCCTCCGTCCAGTGGGACCCGACCGACGGCTGCAGAGATCCGAAGATGCAACTTTCCCTGCAGATTCTGTGGATCCTGCATCAGTGGTGTCAAGTTAAAGGACCCGAACTGGAGGCAAAAGAGGTAAATTAGTGACCACTAGTGCCCCCAAAGAGCAATTAGTTACTGTTTTAAAGGGATAGTTCAACATTTTTGGCAAATTAGCCCATTGCCATAATCCCTATAGTCATAGCAGTAGGTTTGTTACCCCTAATTGTCGGTGCAAGATATTTTTAGAGCGGTGGAGCAGAGCAGTGAGCTGCTCAGAGCTACGCTACAGAGGCTCATGGGATTTCTTGGTTTCCCTCATCAAACTCATCAAATACACAATCCAACAACTCCAAAACGCTCTGGTGGACAAGTTGTGACCTGCACATTCACCACGCTATGAGATAATAACAGAACGTTACCAGACAGAGTTGTTTTAGTGGTAAATTCATGCAAAACTGCTGATGAACGTTCTTGTCAGGGGCAGTTTTTCATCAAGCAGTCTCTGAATTTACCTCTAAAACAACTTTGTTTGGTAACGTTCTGTTATTATCTCATAGCGTGGTGAATGTGCAGGTCACAACTTATCCACCAGAGCGTTTTGGAGTTGTTGGATTGTGTATTTGATGAGTTTGATGAGGGAAACCAAGAAATCCCATGAGCCTCCGTAGCGTAGCACTGAGCAGCTCGCGGCTCTGCTCCGCTGTTAAAATAGCTTGCACCGACAATTAAAGGCAACGAACCTACTGCTATGACTATAGGGATTATGGCAATGGGCCAATTTGCCAAAATGTTGAACTATCCCTTTAAAGCTATGGTGTGTAACTTCTGTCAATCCCACGAGAAATGCATTGTCTATTGTTTCTCTTAGTAGCCTAGGTGACATTCAGTATCCCACTTAGTACTCGGCTATATCACTTTGACGATTAAGGGTAGATCAACCCCAGGCTGCACTTTTAGCTGAATTTGGTTCCATTTCATGATCAACAACCACAGATGAAATGACAAAAACATGCCAGGCTAGGACGATGATTCATAACAACAGATTATAAAAATGAAATACATTAATACTAGGTGTGTAAATAATCAATAAATATATCTAAAATATCCATCTGCATCTCTCTGACTCAGGGTAAAGACAAAACCCTGAGCGTGCTGCGAGGTTTGCTGCAGGACCTCGGCGCAGAGCTTCGAGATGAGCGGATTGACTTCAGCAACGAGGCCAAGGCCGCGCTGGGCAAGGCAGCCGAGGTAAGGACGGCGTTTTTACCCTTCAGGCATGTTTCCCCCCCTGCTGTGCGTTAGATCTGTGTGTGTGTGTGTGTGTGTGTGTGTGTGTGCCCAGTCATCTCGGCCACGCGTCGTCCCGACTTTGGGTTCAGCGGGCATCATGAAAATACTCAATGCCAGAGTATTTAGGCTAATCTCCTGCAGGGACGACGGCCAAACAGGACAGGACGGTTCAAATCCACTACAGCAAAACCTCAGTTTTTCCTGCAGAGGCCGAGCGTTCTCCGCCCTCGGCTCCTGTTTCCACCTGATGATCAGACAAATACAAACAGAAACAGAGTTAAAATGCATCGGATAGGAAATCTAATCTAACGTTTGACTCTTTGCCAGTGAGCTGTTGGTGCGTCCTCTGCACAGCATGAGGTGAGATCTGCTCTGTCGGAGCTGGATGGATTTATTCCCCCTTTTTTTTTTTCTCTCCTCCTCCTCCTTACTCCACAGGGTTAGACTACTGTAATCCCTCATTTCCTCAGAGGAACATTTAGTTTGCTGTTGGAAAACAAGACGAGGAGTCGACTGTTGCAGTAACACACAGCCACACATAAGAGATGTTTCCCACCTGAACCATCCGTGACACATGAACATTAAGCTGCAGAGTCACAGGAGGAGAAATCTATAAAAGAAGAGAGAAAGTAGAAAAAACACTTGCAAAATCCTGTTTGGAAAGTGTAATGCCAGGCGATGTTTGTTTAATGTGGTGCATATTGAATTTTAAAGGGATACTTCACCCAAAATCGATAATTCACCAATTTTCTACTCACCGTCATGCCAAGGAAGGGTCCGGCTGGCAACGGGTTTTCATATAATGGCGGCAGATAGAGTTCACTTTTGAATCGTCCAAAAGAACACACTATGAAACATCCAGATACCTCCATACTGCTCGTCTGTACTGACCCAAGTGTCCTGAAGCCGCCACATGAAAAAGTTGTTCATAAAAAAATGAATTTGATCTCTGTTTTTATCCTTGTTGTAGCAGTAGCTCCCAGTGGCTCTGTTGATGTTTGTGCTCATGCGCGAGATTTGCTGCTGTCGTTGTAAACCACTGGATGTTTGATGTCAACACGGAAGAACATCTCGCAGCAAATCTCATGCAGCCACTGGGAGCTACTGCGACAACAAGGATAAAAACAGAGATCAAATAAGTTTTTTCTGAACAACTTTTCCATGCCGCAGCTTCAGGACACTTGGGTCAGTACGGACGAGCAGTATGGAGGTATCTGGATGTTTCATAGTGTGTGTTTTGGACGATTCAAAAGTGAACTCCTAAAGCGTTTTGATGACTCTGAAAGTTCTCCAAACCCTTCTTTGGCATGACGGTGAGTAGAAAATTGGTGAATTATCGATTTTGGGTGAAGTAACCCTTTAATAACATGTTTTTTTTAGTGCATAATGCAGAAAACAGCAGGTATTTGGTCGCAAACTGAAGTTGTTTCAGTGGTGGGTTTATCTACTGTAACCCTGGAGCCTTGGTGTATTGTGGGTAAAACTTCTCAGAAGCAACACAATTTACAAGTAAACTGTCTCTCTCTCTCTTTCTCTGCTCAGTTTGCCGTCAGCGACGTCTTTGATGATGACAGGTCAGTGTTTTCTCCACCTAATCCTTTTCTATTCATGAGGTCCTTGAAGTTGAAAACTCATGCGTAGGGATGTCACGATTACAAATTTTCTTGGTACGATTATTGTCAAAGAAATAATCACAGTGATACGATTAGGCTATGTGTTGTGAAATTAATTAGTGCATAATAATCGTGATAATTGCAATATCGTGATTATTTCTCTGACAATAATCGTACCAAAAAAATCTATTATCGTGACATCTAGTTTAGTTCTATTCTTTTTTGGAAAGTGGCGGTATTTAGGAATCTTTACGATTAATTAATCGTTGCATTTAATACCGCGATTAATTGTGAAAACGGGTAATCGTCACATCCCAACTCATGCGTCTCCTGCTGTTTTTCTGTTTCTTTTCACCCAACCTGCAGCTCAAAGGAGAAAAGCCTGAAGCGACCTATTTCCCCTCGAGGCGCCAAGAAGAAGAAGAACTGGTGCTACGTGAGCGAGGACGCCGCCGAGCTGGACCGCGACGACCCCGTCAAGACCTGGGACCATCTCATCATGCCGCTCAGCTTCCCTCATCTGGACTTCGAGCGGATGTCGGCGGAGAGAAGCCACACGGCGCCGGAGAGGTCGTCGGTCCGCATCTACTACAGCCCGCCGTCGGCTCGCCGCGTGCAGCTGGCCCAGACGGAGCAAAGCAAAAGCAAAAGCAAAACCGCCGTGTTCGTGGACGCGAGAGAGTCGGTGAGCACGATGTCTCCCTGGTGCACGCCGCCCACCTCCTTCTCCGCGCTCTGCCTGGTCTCGTCGGCCGCCAACCTGAGCGACGACGTGAAGGAGATGGCGGCGGTGGCGGCGGCCGGCTGGCGGCGGGCGTCTCACAGCGTGGCGTGCTCCGGGACGCAGACCCAGACCCAGACCCAGACCCGGCCGCCGCAGATGGTGAGCGTCGGGCTGCAGACGGACGGGGCGCCGGCGAGGAGCAGCCCGTCCCGAGGCCCGAGCCCCTCGCTGGCCTCCGCCCGCTCCCACCACATCTCCGCCTCGCTGGACGGCGTGACGGGCCGACTGGAGAGGAGCCGAGCCGCCACCGCCGCCGCCTCCTCGCCTAAACTCTACCGCCGACACTCAGCGTCGGGCGTGTCGCCGATCCCCTCCTCGGGATCTGGATCCACGACGTCCAGAGACCGAGCGCTGTGGAACCTGAACCACCAGAACCACACGACGTCCGGCCTCAGCTGGTCCCGACAGCCCAGTCCCAGAGCCGGTGGCGGCGGGCAGAACCACGGTCCTCTGAACGGCGCCAAACCCCCAACCAAAGGTACCTCGGCCAAAGATATTCAATATATTAGGGGTGGGAGAAAAAATTGATTCACATAAATATCGCGATATCTTTTTTGATGGGGATTTTTCTTTTTTTTGGAATTTTTTTAAGGCATGGCAATTTTATTTGTATAGCCTGTTTTTACAAACAGTTTGTCTCAAAGGGCTTTACATGGCATCACAACAACATCCTCTGTCCTTAGACCCTCACATCGACTGAGGAAAAACTCCATAGAAAACCCTTTTAACAGGGAAAAATCGGATATTGTGCAATGTGCATTTGTTAGCCTTTTTTACATACAGAGAGTACAGGTTTTGAAAAGGGTTTAAGTTCACTTTATAATGGTGTATGTTAATTTATGGGCTCCTACAGTATTCGTGTGCAGATAAATGTTAAAAATGCAGACTAAAAATCGAGAGAATCTGCAATATCGTAGAATCACAATTTAAATCGAATCGCCATCCAAAAAATCGTAGAAGAATCGAATCGGGAGAAAAGCATATCGTCCCAGCCCTACAATATATGGAAAGATACTCCATGAGAGGCTGCTCCAATGATAGAAATGGTTACACTTCCTGTCTCTCTAAATGGGCGTGGCCAACCGTCACCCCACCTCGTCTGTGAACGTGTGGATTTATACAATTTGTAGGTAGATGAAAGTGAGATATTTATAATTTCTTATGATAACATTAAATATTTACACTACTAACAGTCATATTTAGCATGAGCATAACTGTAGGTTTTATTAATTTGACCGGTTCTACCATTTTTGTATGGTTTTATTGTTTTATTATTCCTATACGCAAAGAATGCAGAACTTTAGTTTATTTATGAACCGTTGGTTTTATTCTATTGGTTTAGTTTTTTTTCCCGTATCGATCCAATCCAGGTGCAGGCACCAACCGTTACGGCTTGGTCACCGAGTTCCTGCGCAGGGTGAGCGGTCGAGCCGAGAAACCGGTGCCGGCGTCGTCCGGAGGACCGAAGACGACGAAGAGCGGCCTGAAGAACCTGGAGCGTGTCCCGACGAGGCCGCCCGTCGCCTCGCTGCACCGGACCGACTCCGTGACGAGGATCGTCAACCAGAGGTTCATGAAGCAGCGGGAGGAGGCGAGCCGAGCGCAGAGGGAGGAGAGGGGCGGCGGCGTGAACCAGGGGGCGAGACAGGGCACGACGACCGCCACAGCAGAGGTGAGACGACCACAGAGAAACTCTTATAACTAGGGCCGGGACGATACGCTTTTCTCCCGATTCGATTCTTCTACGATTTTTTGGATGCCGATTCAATTTCGATTTTTAGTCTGCATTTTTAACACCAGACTAAAAATGGTGTCTGGTGTTTTTAGTCTGGTTCAACTGAAACAGTTGAATGATTATGATTGTCTACAGACTATTCCAGGAACCATGTAAGTCAGTTTTTAAGATTTATTCAGCAGCAATTATATGTTTACTCTCTTTTCAAAAGCCTGGACTGCATAAAAGAGGCAAAAATAAAAGAGTATAGAAAAAACAGGCTTCTGAAACCTTTCTGACAAAGTGAGATATAGACTGAGGTAAACTGTTACATTTTAACATTTATCTGCACACAAATACTGTGTGTAGCCTATAAATTAACATACTCCATTATAAAGTGAACTTAAACCCTTTTCAAAAACCTGGCATCTCTGTATGTAAAAAAGGCGAACAAATGCACATTGCACAATATATAAAAAAAATAAAAAAAAAATTGAAAAAAAAATTGATTTAAAAATCGTCAATAAAAATATCACGTTACGTGAATCGATTTTTTTCCCCTGTTCCCCGCATCGCCACGGCAGCGATGAATGGGAGCGGATGGAAGTTCCGCTGCTTAGGCTGTTTACATCCTAGAACATGCACCGAGAAGTTTGTTTACTTCAAGCAAGCCGACATGTTTGTAAAACTAGACCTAATTCAAAGTCTCGCGCGAGACCCAAGTTGACGCGCCCGCTGTGTTCACGTGCAGTCGGAAGCTCCCGTTTGTGTCATAAACACAGGAATATCAACTCTTGACTTGCTTGAAGTAAACAGCGGAACTTGCATCCGCTCCCATTCATCGCTGCCGTGGCGATGCGGGGACAGACACAACTACCGCAAAACAGGAGCAATTAAACTAAAAAACCTTCAGGTTCCTTCTTTTAGACCTAAAATGTTAGGAAAATACAGCCCTGAGTTGAATTTGCCCGGAATTGTCCTTTAAACTACTTTTAAAATGGACTGATGAATTGATTGAATCTCTTCTCTCTCTCTGGTCAGGAGGGAAACTACGACTGCAGCTCCGGCAGCACTTTGACCTTCTGCTTCGCGCGTCCGTCTCGCTCCAACCAGAGACAAACACCGAACCAGAGCAAACTCCACCGACACAGACTCTCTCCGCCGGTGAGCGCAGACTCCTCCACCTGCGACTGAGAGAGAGGGAGAGCGAGTGGAGGAGAAGAAGCAGCAGCTCTGATGATTCCTCTGGACAGCTGAGGGTTGAAGGTTGAAGAGCTGAGGAATCTGACATGTAACATTTAACTGTAAAGCTGTTTGAAATAGGAGAAGAGTTTGAGTGTATGTGGAGTGTGTAGCTGTGAGTTAACCGGTTGATGTTTTGTTTTGGTGTTTTGGTAACCCCTTTAATTTACAGGCCGCTAATTACATGGTATAGTGTCAAGAAACAGCCTAGAAATAACAATGAATTGCGTAGTAATGTCAAGAAACGGTCGATTTCATAGTAAGTTCATGTTTTACACTAAGGCAAAAGATTACACATGCTTTTCATGCTTTGAAATTTTTGGGAAAGGCCAGAATTTTTCTCCACCAAATCCTTGAAATACCGATATTTGTGGGCTATTTCCAGCAATCAATCGTTATTTATTGGCTATATTTCTCATCATTACTATGAAATTGACCGTTATTTATAGAATAGAATAGAATAGAAAATACTTTATTAATCCGTAGGAGGGAAATTCAGATCGTCCAGCAGTTTACATAACAATGATATGACATAAATGACAATTATGACGCACTTAATTGTTATTTCTTGACATTATCACCTAATTAACGGCCTGTAAATAAATTAAAGGGTTACCTGTTTTTACTGTTGGTGCAATTAATTACAAACACTCTTGTCCTTTTGACAAATTTATGTTTATTTCATTTACTAAACGACAACAGTCCTGCAAATGTTTAATACTTTACTTTATAATTACAATTTAAAGCTAAACTAAAACAGAATTTTGCACTTATATTGTGATTTAATTTTATATTATCTCTATGCTATTTTGTAGAGAATAACATGTTTTGTTGAATAAACTGAGATCTGACCAAGATGCTGTTGACTCTCTGACTTTTAATCATCTACATGTTTCTGTCACTGGTCCATAGGTTTATTTAATCTGTAGAAACTTGTTTACTGCAGGAATCGGCTGAATCAGGACGAGGTTTTACGTCACATGCTCAAAAAAGAAAGAGTAACTGCTAAGTAGTTAATGAGATAAGATTTCCTCGCCTGTTGCCCGGAGCATGATCGCCCTCTCTCCTTAAATCCCTCACAAATTGTGTGACTGCTTCACTGTCTCTGACAAACTGCAGCCACATCAGTCGACTCGTGTGTCCTGCTCTGTGGTTTAAATAATATTAGATTTAAATCCGCTGTCGGAGGAGGAAGCTTAGATTTTCTCATATAAAGATGAGTTGTTGTTTTTTTATTTTACAGACAGCAGCTGCTTGAGGTCGTAGTGAAGGTCAGAGCGGGTGGAGTCGAGTCACACAATGACCAGGTGTCACGTTTCTCACAACATGTCTGCACATACTACACATTACACACACGACAATGTAGGTTACTGCCCAGCAATTCACTGTAACCTAGTTTCACACAGGTCATAACAATCACACACAAAATAGAAAAGTAGAACAAGAGCAATGGGAAATGTGACTAAAGAAGTAAAAAAGATTATAGATAATAGTGTAATTTGTTAGAAGATAAATCGATAGAAAAGTACAAAGAAATGGGACATTCATTTTCCTGCAGTGCAAAAGAAAAATTGCTACCAAATTGACGATCACAGTAAATTCACATTTATAACATCAGCGGTTCACTTCTAATGATCCAGCATTAATCTACACAGTGGCCCTGAGGTGTCAAAACTCTGCAACTTAATAGAAAACACACAAAGACACAATGGTGCTAGACATTCAGAAATAAAAAGAAACTCCCACATACATCACATTATTCACCGTCAGCCTATAGCATTAGTCATTAGCTGGGTCAAGTCTTTGCAGCTCAAGTGTCGTCAAATTGATGAAGATGTTTTCTGAATTTGTGTCTTTGTGTGTATTGACACTGTATATATTGTATATTATATATCTTATCCTGATGGTATGGTTTATCTGGAGTGTTAAAAAAAAAGTAGAAAATATAAAACATGTTTATTGAACTGAACCAAAAACCATCATGAACTGAACCGTACATTTTGTGAACTTTTCCATCCCGAGCAGAGTCAGTGGCCTTCTTCTTCAAAAAAAGTGAAGCTGTATAAAAACCGTTCTATTTGTGATTTTTGTTAAAAATGATCAACACTTGTGTAGTACATAAATATTATAGCATTTTTTATGTTCTCTCTCTCTCTTTTTTTAAAATTAATGTAATGTAGACTATTAAACATTTTAACACCTTCACCAAACACTGCTAAGTCAATGTGAGAGCAAACTCCTCTATTCCTCCAAAACTGAGGATATTCTCTGTTTTGTTCAGACATGCAATACATTTTTCCATGTTGATTGATATTAATATCTACATTGATATTGGTTGTACAGTGAACCGCTAAAAAAAGAAAGAAGTGACACTGATTAGATGAAACATCATAAGTTAACAGCTAGTTCAAAAGTCCTTGTTGAATTAATGAATACTTGGTCACAATGCATGTTTTCTTTTTTGTTTTTTTTTAATAATAATAATAATTGGTGGGAGAACCAACACACGCAGAGATAACTGGGGTATTGATTTCCCGTTTGGTTGGAGGAATTAATCGCCTCCCTGGTTGAATCTTACTCGCTTCTTCACTGTGCCGTTAGCGGGGCGTGAGATAAGCGAGGACTGAGGTGGATGTGGCTCAAGAGACGTTCCAGATGTGGCTGGTAAACGTAGGAGACGTCTTGTGCGTTCAGATGCCTGGTTGACCGTAGGAGCCGATGTCTGCGTGGTCGTCGAGCTCTTCGCTGCCTCAGTGCAACCTGCGGTGAGGTGGCTTTCTGCAGGCTGAGACTTTCCAGACGGCGCTGGTAAACGTAACAGACGTCTCGTGCGTTCAGATGCCTGGCTCTTCTTGGTCAGAGCTGCTGTCTGTGTTGTTTTCAGTGAGCTCTTCGCTGGCTCAACCGCTGGGCGTTGGGTCTGAGGTTGATGTGGGTCAGTCTGAGTCGGGCCGCCGTTGGTGGTGGTGGGCTCGACCTTTGTACCAGCTGGTTCCTGCATGTGCAGCGAGTTCTTTGTTTCTGCGGTGTGTCGGGGCGAAGGAGGCAGCGGCTGGAGCGGATCGTTGGGACCTACTATATGAGGGAATCGTGGTGTTCTTGGACGAGGTGGAAAAGTGCGTCTGAGCGCAGGAAGGCCATATTTGTCCTTGTGCCAGGTCATTTCTGGGTAAACGGAGCGCTCTTTTGCGGGACCTTTGATCTCAGGCAACTGTGGCTTCTTGAAGGCCTGGCGACGTGGAGCGGGAGCTACGGGTGTTGAAAGTTGTTCCTCACCGTCCCTTTTGGAATAGTTGTCCAAATTAACCAGACATTTATTTACCTTCCTCTCTAAGACGCGGATGTCACGCATTTTTAGTGGTTTATCGTCGTCATCGTAGGGTTCGTCTTCAGATCTCTTGACTGAGAAATATATTGTTGGGCTGGGCGGTGACTCTGGCCGACCGGGAGAGAACAGTAAATGAAGCATTGATTCCTGTTCTTCGGGTTTGCCTGGTTCCTCTTGAGCCACCACTTGATCTTCCTCCTCTTCCTCGTGGGGAGGTGCTTCGGTGCCCCAAAGGTCTCTCCCAAAGAGGCCTTTGTTGCAGCCTTTGTTTGTCCACAGCTGGACATTGTTGTCCAAACCTGCAGTTATGATTTCATTACAAAGGGGGTCACAAGCAACACTCACCACCTCTGAGGGACAAGCTTTCCAACAGCCCAACAGTGGGGGTTGACACAAAGATACTTGCCAACCATCTATATTCTCAAATGGACCTTCGTCTTCCTTCGTTTTGAATCCAAATTCCTGAATGTCCCACAGATACACCTTTCCCGTAGTGTCTCCCACCACTAGTATTGTCTCTTCGGCATCGGTTGTCATGGTGGTAATGACTGCATCTTCATCCTGAACTGCCCTGAACTTTGCAAGCAGACCTCCCTTCAGCTTAGCAGACCAGGCGCTGACGTAGTCCTCTGCAAAAATCAGTATTGTGGCCGTGTTGAAGTCGACCTCCCTGGTCTTCAGACATTTTACAAAAAGACTGTTTTTATTCAGGTTTTTCAGTGAGCTTTTGGTCTTAACAGGCAAATCCCCAACCTTAACTTGGCCATTTCTGAATGCCATCATTGTTTGAGGCTTCTCTTTGGTGTTTATGTAGTATATAGCCTCTTCATTTTCCGTATTCCAGATAATGACATTGCCATTGCTGGATGCAGTAATCAATGTCTCTCCATGCACATCCATTGAGGCAATGTCATCCAGATATTCGTGCTGTAAGAATCTGTGCTCGTCTCCGTCAGTGTCGAGGTTGAAAATCATCTTTGACGTCTTTGTTGACACAAAGACCCTGTCCTCGATGCAGACGATGCCTGTCACCTGCTTTGCCACGGTCGCCGAAAGCACAGAAAGCTCTTTTCCGCTGTTGAAGTTCCACAATCTCACTTTCCCATCTTGGGAAATTGTGATTAGTATGCGCTGTGCTTCGTCGAACGTGATGGCGGTGTGTCCAACTTGCTGATCCTCAGTAGCCTTAAAGTGCGAGGTGGGATTTCCCGTTAAGACATCCCACACTGTCACATCTCCGTTCTGGCAGACAGAGACGACCTGCTTGAAGATGTTGTGATAGAGTACGCCGCACAGGGGCATGTCGTGGGAGGTCAGCATATTTTCACAAAGGTTGGTTCCTCTTCCAAGAACTCTTCCAATGTTTGCATTAGCCAAGACTAACTCGTTGTTGTATATGTTATAATACATACTGGTGATACGTCCATGTCCCATCCCATGAATCTGGAACGTTTGCCTACATTGCCAGTCGCCTTCAGACCACACACAAACATTCATGTCCTCGGATATACTGAGAAGTATTTTGTCGATATGATTGAACGTCATATGGGTGATGGGTTTGACGTGCCTCTTCACTGCAAGTTCACAGCATGTGGTGTTGTGCCTGAACCACACCCGCAGGATGCCGTCCGTACCACCGGTGAGCAGACGGTCGGCCGAAGGGCAGTAGGCGACGCACGAGAAATAGTCTTGGTCTCCTTTGCTGTGAAAGGATTTCAGGCCTTTGAGGATTTTCTTCGTCTTGTGGAGATCACTCGTCAACTTGGGGAGCGGGACCAGCGCCATAGTCTTGCTTCTACAGCCACAGATAGCGTACGAGTCGATGGACGGGATGTACTGGATCTGACGGCATACATCTCTCAGGACAGGGAGTCGGACACATATGTTGCCTTCTACGTGGGTCCTCAACAAGGTAGAAAGATAAACAACTGGATACGGGTGCAGAGATAAGTCCTCAAATGCTGTCGAGCAGAAGATCCTCGTCTTGGAAACGTTCTGGGAGTAAAACACGAAGAAATTGCCTTTCGTATCCCCAAGGGACAGCATCGCTTTTGTGCCATTGGACCAGTAGTTCATTACATTTATGATACTGTTCTCCAAGACTAAGGCGTGAGAGATGCCCATTTCTGTAGGGATGTCCTTGAAATGATAGAAAACCAGTTCCCTGCCGGTAGTGGAGACGGCCACCTCGCTGAGCTCGTAGATGTACACCATGTCAGTAACATGGATCGTCTTCTTGTGCCCATAAGGAAGAGCGTTTGGTTTCTTGTACAATGGAATTCTATGCGGCTTGTCGAAGCTGTCGTTCCAGATGTTGAAGACGCCATCTGAGCTGATTGAGAAGTAGTGACCCTCCGTGTACATCCTGACTTTCTTCTTTTTGGGGATCTTGACTGCCTCTTTGGGGTGGAAAGCCAGAGCAGCAGTCGTTTTGTAGTGACCCACAGGTATCACTTGGAAAGCCAAAGGGAAGGGTTCGTTTCCACAGTGCTCTGACGCCGTCTGTCGGTCAATCAGGAAACCCAGCAGCTCGCCGATGTCCACGTTCAGGTCACAGTTGGCGTCAATCTGCATGTGGAGGACTTCGAGATCTTCGGTTTTCACAGAACCGTAGATTTCTTGCATTGCTCCAGCAAATTCGTCCACATCCAGACCTCCAGAGCCGTCCGAGTCATACTTTTTGAATACCCGGACAATCTCTGTGATATCTGCGGCAGAAAACATTTTATCTTGTCTTTCACTCTCGGTTCTTTTCTCCATGGGAACCTCTTCGGTGACGTTTTCCGCCATGTTTGTGCTTTCCTCCATTATAACACGTATCCGTTGTCAAAATTCTGCGAACACGTGAAAATGTTGTCCAGATTTTGTCAAAAAGTTGTCCAACTTTTGTCAAAATGTTGTCCAAATATCAACACAACAACAAACTCTGGCGATTGAACTGGCAGAATGTCTCCACGAGTCTCTGTGACATCACTTCCTTTCAAACATCAAAGCCACACGTGGTGATGTCACAACTGTCAAAGGAAACGATGACACATCACAGAAAAGAATGGTGTGATGTCACACATCTGATGATTCTCTAGTGTGTTGACCCCTCAGAGCCACCGTAGAAAACTGTCATAAGGGCAATTCTGTAGCATATGTGATGGCTTGATGGCATATGGATCTTTAAAGATGTCATTTATTCATTTAATTTTTAATTTATTTTTTTCATGGCTTTCCTGTTCCATTTGTTACTGTGTTATAATATAGCCTATTCAAACACTGACATGTTTTACTCAGTTTTAAAGTCCTATAATTTATTTGTTTATTTCTAGGATCCCCATTAGCTGATGTCATGACATTAGCTATTCTTCCTGGGGTCCCCAATGCAATAAAAAAAAGAACATAGCCTAGTACATACCGGGTACTCACACTCATCGCTGTTACAGATCACTGTAACACCTAATCATATACACAAACAGCAAACGGTCTAGTCTAAACTACATAATTTAGGTACAAAGAATAAATACATCACATTATATTACCACAACAGTTCAACCCACAAATAATTCCTACAATAAATTATGATGCGTTACAGATTTTTTATTCATTGAATTTACAATGTATTTAAACAGTTTATACCTTTTTAAAAATGTGTTTTGAATTAATATTTTTGATGTTATTAGGTAATGTGTTCCATCTGTTTATTACAGTATGTTTTAAAAAGTTTGTTTTTGGTTTAGGTGTCAGTATATCTTGATTGTCTGGTTGCATATTTGTTGACATTTCTGGTGAACACTATCTGATCTGAGAAATATTGTGGTTTTGTATTGAAAATTTGTATTGAAAATGATTCTGCTTGCTAGATTTGTATGACTAAAAAATAATTTTAAAGGGGGGAAAAAAAGGAGAATATTTTATCTGTCACCGTTTTATCTCAACTCACAGTGCCAGGCTGCAGTACCACATGCGACCTGAGGCGGCGCTGCAGCCGCCGCCCCGCGCGCTCAGTCCGGCCTGGACCTTCTTTAACAGTCGTTGTCGCCAAATACGGAAACAAACCTGAAACAGGCATGTCGGACGTGTGTTTACGTTTTACCAGTGGCGCTCTAGTGAGTGAGTCTGAGAAGTGAAAACTGAGACTGGGAGGCTTCATGGAGGAGGCGGCCGTTTTCTCCCGGTTCGACTCCTACGACTTCGCCGCCGACCGGAGGTTCCAGGACGGACTGAAGGTTTTACAGCAGCGGCCGGACAGAGAGAGAGAGCTGGAGATGAAGCTGTTCTTCTACAACAGGTGAGTCTGTCTCACTCTCACCTGAGCTGCTGCTGCTATAACTTATATATCCTGTATATGTGTCTCATTGTAAAACTCTTAATAGCAACAAAAAAAGGAAAGAACATAATATAAAACACCCAACTGATTTCTCATCAACTAGATCAATACTTTATAGTGTTTCAGTTTTTGTTATTTGTGTCGGTGCTGTTCCTACATTTCACAGTGCTGTAGTTTAGGCGAAAATAGTGGGGTAATAGACCGCAGTGAAGTTAATTTTAAGTTGGATATTTGACAGACATTCGCTCTTTCTCAACACATTAAAAATTCATATAAAATAGGCTATAAGATGTGTTCAAATGCAATAAAAACAGGTGTGTGTCATGTGACCTGTTGGCTCAAAATCAACACAGGATGGTAGGGCTAAGCCTCCTCTATGACACACACCTGTTTTTATTGCATTTGGACACATTTTATATTTTCTATGAATTTTTAATGTATTGAGAAAGAGCGAATGTCTGTCAAATATCCAACTTAAAACTAACTTCACTGTGGTGAAAAATAGTTGTTTAGACAGATAGACCTTTGATCATGTGACCTTTATATATATACACTGTATATATATTTTTAGATATGCCCAAAACTAGGTCTAAATGAAAGCTAGGATTGTACACTTTAAAATGCTACCAAACATGCCCTCATAACATATGAGTAGGCTAAAGGTCTGAAAATGAGCACAAAACAGGATATGCCCCCTGCGTTTAGAGGCCTATTTATTGCAGGGGGTGGATAACTTTATGTGCTGATAACTGTCATAAAGCTACCAGTTAGGATGTGTTATTATCATACTAAAATATCATCTATGGACATGTACCTTTTCAAAAAATGTTGCTAGATTTTGCCACATTGCCTTGAGTGGTACCAAAGTCTAGTCTGGCCCATGGACTAGGCCTACTTGACTGAAAAACCTGCTGTTTACCACCTGACACATGTTTCATTCTCTCTGAATATCTGTGACTATTGTTAGAGTTTTCGCAAATTTGAAAAAGTTCCAGTAACAATAACATTTACATTATCACTTATATTTCAAAATGAGTCCTCACTGCAATGAATTAAGTCATAATTGTGTGATATTTTCTAACTGATTGTATGGTAGAAAAGTGATAAAAATGCATAGCCTATATTGAATGTGATGCAGCAGGAATGAAAGGTTGTTTATTTCTCAGTTGTTGCACTTTATTTTGACGCCTAATGCCAAATGTAAGGTTTTATGCATTTGATTAAACTGATTTGATCAATGCTGAACATCTGCCTCAACCAGGAACAAACTCAAAACTAATACAGGATGTGTATCAAGATTTTACTTGGGCACAAATGTTTAATATTCCTAATTTTTACCCCACTATATTTAATCAACAGCCATTTATTTTACATTTTGCATACAAAGACATGTGGTCAACACAGAAAGTTTTATACACACTTTACTTTTATTCTTAAATAATGAATGTTTTCACCTTCTCCGGTCCTCTCCAGGTTTGTTGAGCCCATCGACGGTTTGAGCTACAAACGGCGGAGCTCAGCGTCTCCTCGGGTGACGACGCCTTCATCCGGTCCAGACTCAGACGTCAGTGAACATCTGGCTGCTGCTGCTGCTGCTGATGAAATACCCTCAGAAACAGAGACCGAGGTAACGCAGCTTTCCTTTGCAGAGGTGATGCAGCTCATCCAGGAGGGAAAGGAAGTGCCCGGAGCCTTAAAACTGGACATTAAACCGAGCAACCAGAGCCCGACCCCCTCTCAGATGCAGAGGCTGCTGAAACCCTGGGAGTCCAAGTGACCTTCACCTCTTTATGGCAACATGTGTATATATATATATAAATCATCATTTTTAATAAAAGAGAAGAAAAAAGTCCAACTAGAGCACGTCTTGACCTGTTGTCTGGTCATTAATATTTAACCCATCTCATCTCATTTATTTGTAACGGGACTCTGCATATTCATGAACACACAAAAATAGCGTGTTGTAAATATGTCAGATAAAGCTCAAGAGGTCATTTCTATCCGTAGTCTCATTCTCCCTCCATCTCTAACAGATATATGACTGTGACAAAGGTGTTAAATTTACTTCTATGAGGTGGTAAAAAGCTTTTTATCTGAAGAGCGGAGGAGAACTTCCTGTGTTTGGTTCAGTTTCACCATTTTGTCTCATGATCACATCAGAGGCTTTAGAGAGGAAAGACGTGAGCTGCGTTCAAGAGATGTTGTGGTCTGGAATCGGTTATCAACAGGTTCTTTACAGCAGTGGTTCTCAAACTTTTTTACATCAAGGATCCCTAAACAAATTAGACCATGGACCCACATTGGACAAAATTTTGAAGCAAACACCAGAAATACACAAATATTTATTCTGAGAATGAAAAACATTACTTTTTTAGTCAATATACTGTATGTTCAATGGTGTGAATTTTTGTAAATATTGTAGAGAATTTTCTGCGAAAAAAAAGTTAACAACTTTTTAGAAAAAAGTGGAAAAAATTCTCAAAAAAGTTTTAAACAATTCTAAAAAAAAGTGTTAATTTCTTAAAGAAAAAAAGTAAAGTTTTCTAGAAAATAGTGGTGAAATTTCTCAAAAACAATTCTTGAAATAAGTGAAAACATTTCTCAATAAAAAGGAGGTTTTTTTTTTAATTCTAGAGAAAGTGGAAAATTTCTCAACAACAACAAAAAAAACCAACCCAAAAAGTTTAAAATGATAGAAAAAAGTGGTAAAATTTCAAGAAAAAGTTGGAGACCCCCTTGAACCCTCTCAAGGACCCCCCCACTTTGAGAACCACTGCTTTACAGGAACAAACTGGACACCAAAACAATTTGATCAATGTATTGGATTGATTTTTTTGTTTGTTAAGTTTTTGGTTCTTTTTATAGACAATAAAGGTTTCTTTAACCTTGCTGACTAGTAAAGAAATTGCCTTTGTCTATAAAAAGAACCAAACACTAAGTATTCAGCAGACATAATGGCCTTTTACAATATAAAATGAATTTTTTCAATGTTTTTTATAAATGTGGACAAACTCATCCTGGTTAATTAATTCACTGTTGCCTTCACACTAACAACCGTTCATGTAACTGAGACGGGATGCAGCCGATTCTCTCTGCAGGTATCAATAGATTTACTGCAGCACAGTTGTGATCAATGTTTCCCTCTGGTGGTGAAAGTTGTCGTGTCAGTTTTATAACATGTTCAGTGTAACTTGATTAAAAAACACCAGGAGTGACAGAAGAAACACAGTGTAGAGTTTATTCCAACAAAAAATGTTGCAGCTCCAGAACAACGTTAAACTGTCGACTACATTAGAAACAAAGTCTGTTCAGTCATGTAGATGTTTTTTCAGTTTTTGAATCTTTTTTTAAATTTTTTTTTACAAAATTATTCAGAACATAATAGAAATCCAATGATTAAACACACACACACACACCTGCTGATAGTGTGTGTGTGTGTGTGTGTCTATTCATTGTTTCCTGACCTGCTACTTGTTCTCACTTGAAACTAATATTTCCCTCGGTCACTTTTTCATTTAACTGAAAAACACATCCAACATGACATAACATCTGGCGCCTTTCAAGAGTACAGGTTAAAAAAAACCAAAAAAAACATAAAAAACCAAACCAAAGACACGTACATGCAAAGTTAGCACCGTTAGCGTAGCACCATGAGGAAACCGAGCCCTAAAAACAGTCGTTGAGGTAAAAAGACGTCAACCACGTCTGAACAGTCTGATCCTTCACACACGGACACACAGACACTACACACTGTGAACAGGAACCAACGGTCGACTACAGGAAAATAAACTCACACCTAAAGGCAGCACCGCTATCTCGAAGCTTTAAGGTAAAGCCAGACATCGCCTGTTTGAAAAATAGAAATCTGACTTCACCTGAACAGTACTGATGATTAAACAAACTAATATAAAAAAGTATAAAGAAAAATAAAACACATGCAAAAAACCTTGAGTTTGAGATGTGCGTGTGTGCACCTATAGTTATATATACATACAATAAACAATTAACAATAAACATTACTGCTGCTTAAAGGGTAGTTCACCCAAAATTCAAATTTCACTCATTATCTACTCATGTCGACTAAGGGCTGGGAGAAGTTTCAGAGTCCTCCGTGCCTTCTCGGAGTTACAGGGGAGGTCCGCGCAGCAGTGTTTGTCCATATAATGGTTGTGAATGTTGCTCACTTTTCTTCGTCCAAAAAGACACACCAAAAACCATCCAAATACTGTACCTCCATAGTGCTCGTCTGTAATGTCCCTCTTGTATTGAAGCCCTGACATGAGAAATTGTTCCGCCGGTGATTTGCACTGACACAGGAAGAGCAGTGAACTGAGACACTGGGAGCTTCTGCTACAAACAAGCTTAAAAAATATAGACTGATTTAATTTTTTTTGGAACAATTTCTCTTGTCGGGGCTTCAATACAAGAGGGACATTACAGACGAGCACTATGGAGGTATTTGGATGTTTTTTGGTGTGTCTTTTTGGACGAAGAAAAGTGAGCACCATTCACAACCATTATATGGACAAATACTGCTACGCGGACCCCCCCCCCCCTGTAACTCCGAGAAGCCACGGAGGACTCTGAAAATTCTCCCAGCCCTTAGTCGACATGAGGGTGAGTAGATAATGAGTGAAATTTGAATTTTGGGTGAACTATCCCTTTAATGTTTGTAACACTTTCTTTCCTACTGGTGGCACAGCGGGGCTAAAAATCACTATTATTATTCTCATTTCTCATTAATTTTCTGGTGCTTATAAAATATCAGGGCAGAATTAAATATTTCCATATTTTCATTACAATGTCTGGAAGCATTGAGGATCATAATCTAAACATATTTTAATTTTAATCAACAGTCTAACATCCAATAAGGTTAAGGCTTAAAAAATTGAATCAAGGTTAACAATTTTTAATCATCTATTCTTCTAATATTAATTTCAAATAATCAAATAAATTCATTTGGTTCATGAAATGTCATAAAATACTGAAATATGCTCATCACATGAACCTGAACACGTTCAATTGAAATCAAATCCTAAATATTCAAATTACAGTCAGTGGGTTAAAAAACAGAAAAGCAGCAAATTCTCACAACGAGAAACTGGAATCATCGGATTTTTGGTCTGTTTAGCAAACAATTGATCATTGATTATTGAAGTAGCCGCAGATTGATTTCAGCTCAAGGCTCAGTGCTTTGTTAAAAGTGTAAAGAGTACAAACGTTTTGAAGCTTTTATTGTTACAGAGTCGGTGTGTTTGTGTTGTTGTTTGACCCTGAGGAAGACGAGTTCTTGTCTCGTGTTAAAGACACAATAATAAACGCTTTTTTAACTGTTGAACTTCAACAAAGAGCTGAACCTTGAATTGTTCGAGCTGGAGCCTTGAGCACACTGTGAAATATGGCTGCTTGTTATTTCCTAGAAAACACACGTTATTATTGTTATTAAAGGGACTGAATGTGCAAAACCATTGTTGTGTCCTGTGGCAGGAACATGTGTCCTGATATTGTATAAATAGAAACAGATAAAATGTTTGCAAAACCAGTGACGTGATTCAGACAAAGTCACTGGAGCACCACGGTAACATTAGTGTAATTTGGTTTTAAAAAAAAATATTTTAAAAACCTGTTGAGTTGATTCACTGTCCAAGTAAAAAAAACAACCACAAAACTATTCACAGCTAAAAAACAAACATGATTATTAGATCAGACTTCTGTGGTGAGATTACACAATCAAGAAATATAAAAAATCTGGTTTAAAAAAAATTTAAGTTGTTTTTTATTTATTTATCATAAATTAATAAAAGATTAAAAAAGTGTAACTGCAGATTCTTAACCAGTAAGTCAGTGTTTGAGGTAGAGACCTGGAGCCTGTGACGTGAAGCAGCTGCAGCAGCTGGACGACCTGAGTCTAACGTGGCGATCCTGAATAACCCGCTATCACGAGGCTGGTTATCAATACAGTACATAATATGGATTTAATATTAAACCGTTAATCAATAAAATAAATACAGTACAGAAAACAGTTGCGTCACAAAGAGATAAAAGATGCTAAAATGCTCCACTGAGCTGATGATGATTGATGACTTTCACATCCTATGTCTTAGTTTGATCCATTGTTAATCTCAAAATATTGATTATAGCAGATTGTTGACTTCATGAACTAATTAAAAACAATGCATGCAGGTAAAAACGCTGCAGATGTTTTAATCTCATGGTTGAGAAGTGATTTAAAAGATGTTTGTTCAGTCTCTAACGTAATTATCCTGGTTATCTATAAAATCCTGATCGATAAAAATGTGTCTGTTTTGTTACGTGTCGCTTCACTGTCAGCGAATCGTCATCATCATGATTTGAAGTGAACCAGCCTCTTGATACTGGAGGAGTGAGCTGGCGAACTGTCTGAGCTGCTTCACGCTACAGGCCCGCTACTGTTTGATCACAGCACCGTCGTTTATCAAAGGAAACCTGTAAAAAAAACAACAAAAAAAACTGAAAAGTGTCTGTGCCTGCTGGTGGTGGTGGTGGTTGTGGTATCGGTATCGGAGGGGGGATTAAAAGACGAAACGTTTCTACAAGTCAAAAAAACAGTAAAAATCCTACATGACGTCTGAACCAGCCGGTGATACGAGGAGGCAGGAGGAGTGAGGACTGGATTACCGCCGACGTGACGTGACGTGACGTGACGTGACGTGACGTGACGTGACGTGACGCTTCACCTCACAGTTGTTCACATTCACATTCAAAGTAATCCTTCAGCGGAGCGAAGAGGTGCCGGATGACGGGGACGCTCCAGGATCGACCCAGGACTCGCTGCCGCTGCATCCGGCCCATGTTGTTCACGTCCGTGTAGTGTTTGGGGAAGCCGAAGACCCTGGAAGAGTTCAACCACAAAAGAAATACTTAAGATACGAGTGATAAGGTAAGAGTGTGTTGAAACGTTACTCCAAAATGTTTCTCGGTATATTGTTTTAGAGAAGAGAAGAGAACAAGAGACATGAACTAACGACCCTTTTCCGCTGCATTTAACTCAAATATGCGCCCAAAAATAGATTGTGCGAGTAGAAAAAATAAAAAGGAGGACACGTGCGAGTACAGACTTCAACCCTTTCATTCGCATTTTGCTCCTAAAATAAATCCATACAAAGTGGATCAAACTGGAGTACGAAAACACAGAACTCTTGTGGTGAAAAAAACAAAAAGGTTCATTTAATCCAGAGAAACAACTGCTGATGCTGGTGCTGAATATGTTGATCTGCCTATTTTGTGATTTTTACAATCAGCCTGAGCCCATTACAACGCTTTCAAGTTGTTGTAGTGCGGGAAATTTGATCTGATTGTGTATTTTATTTTGAAAATTAACCGGGTGTTTCATTTTGTATTTTATATTTTGTTCCAGGATATTTTCAGCTGCTACAGTCTGACGGACAAGTTTATCACGCCACACACTAACACCCCATCCCCACCCCATTCATGCTTTGGAAAAGTCTTTTCAACAGCTGTATCTTATTTTGTACATTAAACCACTTTGTTTCTGTTTATTTCTCTCTCACAGAAATCTGATTTATTATGACTCCAACTTATCTATGAAATAATATCTTACATGCTTAAAAATGAAGACAATTTTGTCATAGAACAACGCAAAAAAATGTTGTTTTTGTTTTTAAACCACGCGTTTTAAACAGCTCTCTGTCCTTATCCATCTGGTCCAATGCTGGAAACACTCATCGACTCAATGTCGCTAGTTTTCTCGTTAGGATCCTTAGCGGGGTCTGAAAAAGTCAAACAGATCTCTGGTAGCTAGCTGGTGTCATGATGGGATAAATCATTTTCGAGGGACAACTCAAGCTTTTCCAGGACATTTGACGCACGACACAAGAATCAAACCCACTATTTTTAAAAACACACTGATCTGTTGTTATTGTTTCAGTGGGTTTAAACGGCTGCTGTGTAGAAAACTGTGATCTGTCGACGAGGTGCAGACGAGAGAGTTTTTGGAGGCTGAAGCGAGGATCCAAAAAAAAAAAAAAGAGAGGTAGACGGAGTGACCCCGCCCACGTTGAGGAGGAACTATGAAGTACTCAACTGTAATTGAAAATGACCAAAACCGAGTCGAGCTGTAACTGAAATGGAAAACATCCATACATGTGGAAATCAGCAGCAATTTTCTGTTCAGAGAAAATGTCAGCGCCGTCTGCCCCAGACTATTTCTCTTTTCTCTGTTTTGCATTTTTTCCATAAGTAGATACCAGCAGCAGCAGCAGCAGCAGCAGCAGCAGCGTTCAGACAGACGGACCTGGTCTGCATATTAAACACCGACCGACCAGAGCTGCTCTGTCTGTGTTTTAGAGTCTGTTCCATTCATTCGATAATGTTTGCAAAGAAAATATTGTTTGTAGAGAAACAGAGGAGTCACCATCTGAACTTTCCATTAGTCCTCTGCTCAGAACAGCTGCTGTCGGAGCAGGTGCTGCTGGCGGAGCGAGTGCGACCAGAACATTTACAAGACTCTGCTCAGCTTTTAAATATGTGACTAATTAGGCCAAACAGTTTCACACCGCCAGCTTTCATTTCGGCGTCTTTGTAGTAATTTCCGCTGGCTGTGGGTGGGGACTGTGGAGCGCAGCGGTTTGCAGACACAAAGCTTGACTTAATGAATACTAAACACGAGATTATACAAACAGTTATGTTTGCAAGAAAATGTTAATTTCTGGAATAATTACTGTTCCATCTCGGTGCACCACAGGTAGTCCTCTTTGCCATTCATGGAGACGGGTAGTGGGCCGCTCTTCCCCTGTCGGATGGAGTTGGTCTTTGTTGTGATGGTGCGGACTTTGTCGAACTGCAGGAAGAGACGACAAATCAGACTCAGTGAGCTTCAGTTTTCACACAGTTGCTTTAACGACTTCTTGGGGCCTTTTTTTTATTCCATGTAAAACGTTATTTAATACATGTTTAATGATCATACTGGCAAAAAGTATGATGGAAAGCCACAGGGGTGTAAAAGCCTCTGGGTTATTTGTAATTATACAGTTTTACAGCACTTTCCAGTGATCATTTTCTAATTTTTAAGAAAATATTTTTTACATTAAAGGAATAGTTCAGCATTTTGGCAAATTGGCCCATTGCCATAATCTCTGTAGTCATAGCAGTAGGTTTGTTACCTTTAATTGTCAGTGCAAGCTATTTTTAGAACGGCGGAGCAGAGCCGTGAGCTGCTCAGAGCTACGCTACGGAGGCTCGTGGGATTTCCCTCATCAAACTCATCAAATACACAATCCAACAACTCCAAAACGCTCTAGTGGACAAGTTGTGACCTGCACATTCACTACGCTATGAGATAATAACAGAACGTTACCAGACAGAGTTGTTTTAGAGGTAAATTCATGCAAAACCGCTGATGTGCGTTGCCTTCAGGGGCAGTTTTTCATCAAGCAGTCTCTGTATTTACCCGCAAAACAACTCTGTCTGGTAACGTTCTGTTATTATCTCATAGCGTGGTGAATGTGCAGGTCACAACTTGTCCACCAGAGCGTTTTGGAGTTGTTGGATTGTGTATTTGATGAGTTGGATGAGGGAAACCAAGAAATCCCACGAGCCTCCGTAGCGTAGCTCTGAGCAGCTCGCGGCTCTGCTCTGCCGTTCTAAAAATAGCTTGCACCGACAAATAAAGGTAATGAACCTACTGCTATGACTATAGCGATTATGGCAATGGGCCAATTTCCCAAAATGTTGAACTATCCCTTTAACACAACTTAAACCCAAATAAAAGCATAAAAAATGAATGGCTGGATCAAAATAAAAGCTTCTACCTTCGCCATGCGTCCGACCTCCAAACAATCCTGCAGAGCCACTTTGTCATCCAGTGACGTCGAGAGAGGCCTGAAGAGAAATGTAGACAAGAAGCTGAGCGTATACTGTGTGTTTCAAAGTGAGAATCTGCAGTAATAGAGAAGAACAACAGTGTGTTAGTGTGTACCTGTTCATGCCGGGAACGTTTCCCCAGAAGTAGCGCGCTCTGTGAGCAGGACTGACTTTCACCGCATCAATAAGAATCGGATTACACTGGGGGGAAAAAAAACAAAACAAAGGGTTTAAATAACGGGCAGTAAAACCTAACGCAGCCTGATCCCTCCAACCGGGCCCGACACGATAACACTCATCAATAATCAATCAATCACCTCAAGGAACCGGCAGATGTCTGATTTGTCGTTGGCGCTCATGAAGACCACGTTCTCAAAGAGCCAGAAGAACGGACGGTCGTCGCCCTCCTTCGGCTTCAACATGGTCAGGATGCGGTAGAACTCGAAGAAAAGCCTCCCGGTTCCCTCTGCAGCACAAACACAGATAAACACAGGCAGCGACGATTATTAAAGAAGATGAATTAATTGTGTGGAGCAGAGACGCTGTGACCTGCGGTGACCTCTGATTTTATGTAGCGTGGAAGCTGCATACCAAATAATCCTTTTCGAAGAGGGTTGACCATGGACAGGTCGTTACATGGGCTGCCTCCAATCAGAAGATCGAATGGACCCCACTCAGCCAGCTGCAACACAGACACAGACACACAGCTCATTTATAGTCTCTTTGGTGAATTATCCCTTTAGGTTTGTTTGTCAATCATCTACTCACCGTCATGCCAAGGAAGGGTTTGGAGAACTTTCAGAGTCATCAAAACGCTTTAGGAGTTCCAGGGGGGGTCCGGCTGGCGACCGGTTTTCATATAATGGCGGCGGATAGAGCTCACTTTTGAATCGTCCAAAACACACACTATGAAACATCCAGATACCTCCATACTGCTCGTCTGTACTGACCCAAGTGTCCTGAAGCCGCCACATGGAAAAGTTGTTCGGAAAAAATGTATGTGATCTCTGTTTTTATCCTTGTTGTAGCAGTAGCTCCCAGTGGCTCTGTTGATGTGTGTGCACATGCGCGAGAATTGCTGCGAGATGTTGGTTCGTCGTTGTAAACTATTGGATGTTTGATGTAAACACGGAAGAACATCTCGCGCAGCCACTGGGAGCTACTGCTACAACAAGGATAAAAACAGAGATCAAATCCATTTTTTCCGAACAACTTTTTCATGTGGCGGCTTCAGGACACTTGGGTCAGTACAGACGAGCAGTATGGAGGTATCTGGATGTTTCATAGTGTGTGTTTTGGACGATTCGAAAGTGAACTCTATCCGCCGCCATTATATGAAAACCCGTCACCAGCCGGACCCCCCCTGGAACTCCTAAAGCGTTTTGATGACTCTGAAAGTTCTCCAAATCCTTCCTTGGCATGATGGTGAGTAGAAAACTGGTGAATTATTGATTTTGGGTGAAGTATCCCTTTAACAAAATGAGTGCAGATTACTTTCAAGTGTTGTGTGTGTGTTTAATATGCACGGATCAACATCAGCTTGTACTCACGTGTTTCCTCGTGATGGTGCGAACGTCGTTGACGTACTCGATCTTCCCCTCGTGCTTGATCATCCCCACGGCGATCGAATCCTCACAAATCTCCGACGCGACGTAGCGCTGCATCTTGAAGCCCAGGTCTCTGAGCACCAGGTATCCTGTTGATGACGTCACAGGAGTTATAGGTTATTGATCGAAGGAATTCTGTGCACGTTTTGTCCAGACAAAGCAGCACAACGACTGAAGGAGTCTGTCTTGAACGCGACGAACTAACCTGTTGCAATTCCATCAAAGAGGGAGAGCACTTTCATTGGCCGGCGCTGGTCAGCCGGGATGGAGGGATAAATTCTGTGAGGCTCCTGTTATGAAAATGTAGAGAACAAGCAATTAATTAATACAGAAAATAATCAGTAAATGAATCAATAAAAAAAGTTGAAGAAGTTTCAGTTAACCCTTTAAACTTTTAATACAAGTAAGAAAAAAATGTTGCTTCGTCTCTTGCGGCTTGACGCACAGACCTCCTGAAAACACTGGCGGCTTAACTTTATTTCAATTTGATGTAAACAACTCATTTTAACTGTAATTGGGATTTTTATCTGATATTAATATTAGATAATACTAAAATTTTGTTAGTGACATGAACTGTCCTTACTCAGCTCCATCACTGTGGCTTCCTCATTTAGCTGTGACTGAGTTTCCAACTTATTGCATTTTTTAACAAAGTTCAGCCTCAAAATGACAGCGGAGTTGAATCAACATTTCTCTGACAATCAAGAAGAAGAAGAAAGGTGTATCTAATAAACAAACAACTGAGTTTACCCCTGCTGCAGCTTTTTCAGTTACTCCAATCCATTTTATTTATAAAGCACAATTTTGCTGTACAGTAAAGGCAAGGCAATTTTATTTGTATAGCCCGTTTTTAAAACAACAGTTTGTCTCAAAGAGATTTATATGGCATCATAACAACATCCTCTGCCCTTAGACCCTCACATCGACTGAGGAAAAGCTCCATAGAAACCCCTTTTTAACAGGGAAAAATCTGAGGTAAAATAAAAACCATAACAAAAAGACCAAATACTAAAGATAAAAGACAAAACAAAACATAATAAATTAATTATCTGTTCACCCCAGATAAATTATCTGTGCACATAAAATCAACAACCTGCGTAGTGTGAAAAGCCAAAGTAAAGCGGTGGGTTTTAAGAAGAGTTTTAAAATTAGACAGTGAGGAGTCCTGTCTAATGTGCAGCGGCAGTTCATCCCACGGTTTTGGAGCTGCAACAGAAACTGCAGGGATTCGTTTCTTAAAGATGAGTACAGTTGATATAAATCTAACCTGAGCTGTCCAACATGTGAACTAGAAATGTGGAGGAGGAGGAGAATCATACGTACAAACTCCATGGCGCTGTTGTTGACGAACAAGTCTTGAACCTTGATGCTCCAGTCCGGTCTCAGTTTGAGGTTTCCTGCGCACTGTGCCGGGCGACACATGTAGCAGTTCCAGGGATCAATGTCTTTCATCTTGTCAAAGGTTCCCGGGCCGACCAGGATCTCCAGGCAGTCCTTACAGAAACATCTGGGAGAGACGGAGGAGGACCATCACATGAATATGTGTTGTCATCGATAAAGAATGACGCTCTGTGAGAGGCCGTCAGTGTTTATTACCTGCAGCAGCTGGCGTTGCCACACAGAATGACCTCCTGGCCGCCGCAGCACACGGTGCAGTACGACTGGTAGCCGTCTTCGTCGTAGCGATACAGCGTTTCCGTGAAGTTCCCCTGCAAACAGTGACAATGCCGTTTCGCAGCGTTGGTGGTGTTAATGGCTGCTGTGTTTTCGGATGGAGGTTAGACATTTACAAACTGGGCTGGGATGGAGTAAAGCACACGTTGATGTAGAGAAAGATAAATCATAGATTAGATTACCTTGCACCTAAGACACAGACCGCCTTCAAACAGTGGATGCGGCACTTCGATCTCAGTTGATCCACAAGACAAACAAAAATCTGAAATAACAAACCATTACCTTAGAAATCAGACATTTCTCTTTAAAATCTTTGAGTCTTGTGTGATGTGCAAATCTTTGAGTCTTGTGTGATGTGCAAATCTTTGAGTCTTGTGTGATGTGCAACTGAGCTGTTGTGTGCTGCCGTCTTGGCCAGGTCACTCTTGGAAAAGAGGTTTTTAAATCTCAATGAGTTTTTTACCTGGTTAAATAAAGGATATTGATTGATTGAAAATACAAACTTTTCCTGTAGTCTCGCACAAAACATACCTTCAATCTTTTTGCCTTTCTCCTTGACCTTTGTTCTTATTGTTTCTGTGAAGGGAAATGTTAAAACAAATCACACACGGGAAAATAACAAGTGTTCACTCCCCTGCGAGCTTCTTTCCAAAATAACACTTACCTCTATTGTAGACGATAGCGGCTTGTTGTGCCTTATTTTTTAAAACGTATTTTCTTTTAGGTGGCGGCTGGTAGTCGGACTGGGTCGAGTCAGATGTGTCCTGATGTGCAGCAGAATCTGAAAGGTTGGGAAGAAAAAAAACCCACATTTTTTAGAAGTAATAACACAACAGCCTCAAACATGCAGCTCTCAACTGTCCAGATACATACAGTATGTTATTATCATCATCACAGTAAATTATGTCTCGGTAGGTGGCTGGCCTTAGCTAATAGGCATTTACCTTTGCTTTGATAACGTATCCCTAGGTTGTTGTAGGGCTTATGTGATGTGGGGGTGGATGGGGTTTATTTTATATTAGTTTATTGTCCTAACGTAGACCGATTCACTACGAACTGTACGTTTTATGAGCAGCAGCAGAAGGTCAGAGGAGCCAGCTAACTAACTAACTAACTAACTAACTAACTAACTAACTAACTAACCAGTTAATAGTGAATCATTACGTTTGCTTTTGTGAACTGACACATGCTGAGAGAAGGACGAACAACATTTTGTTTGTAGAAGGATGATGATGTTGTCGTGGCGGCAACGATAGAGATGTTGTTCAGAGGATACGAGCAGAGTTTTTTTTCTTTCCCGACTTGAGTAAGTGTTATAAATATGTGGAAAACCCTACTACGTTTACCTCCTAAATGACAGCTGTACTTTTAAAGCTTTTACCTGGGCTTTTAGGCGAGAGATCCTCCAGACAGGGACTGTTTTCACTGACTGATACAGCGGTGACATAAAAACACCGGCGAGAGCTGTATATGGTTCACAATCGCCCAAAACTTGCACTTTGACAACGTATCTTAATTCATGATCAGCAGGGAAATGACCAGTCCTTATTGCTGCTCTGTACAGACGTGTCGTTGAACAGATGTTTTAACCTCCAGCTGCGCAGGTCATGTAACTGAAAACTATGAATGATCTCTCTGTCTGCTTCTCTCTGATATCTCTGAACAGTTTATCCAGAAATAGGCTGATATTTGCTTTGAAACCAATGTCAATATTGCTGAAAACTCCATATTTCTTATGCCAGGAGCATGGCTGGGATGAACGCTTGTCAGGCATAGCAACAGTAACCAAAGGGGGCGGGGCTTAGCATGCACTGGATCAATATGCTTATTTGGGTTCATTAATGTGTATTTACCACGAGGTGTGAATCCTTCAGGTCCTGTCGGCAGAAATCCCTCGAAAGCCCAGTCCAGCATCAACTTGAGCTCTTTTTCCTTATTTCCTTCACCGGCAGCAAAAGACTTCCCACATCGCTCGCCGGCCAACTGCACAACACAAGCGTTGGTGAAACATTTCTCTCAAGTGACTCTGAACAATCTGCTTCACACCATGATACAAGAAACGCCTTCAATGTTCAGCCCTAATCGACAAAAGCCTCTGATACCATCATGTTTAAAAGGCTTTTACACGGTCAGACAGACTTCACACCTTATTTTGTTTGTTGTCTAATGAAGCTGGAATTACATTTGGCAAAAGATATAAAAACTGTGACATAAGATCTGATTAATACATTGTAGTTGAACAGACTGAACAGTGGAAAAGGGAAATTATATAAGATAATATTTTCTTGCTGAATTGATGAAATCCCCATAGAAAGAAGTAAAAGGAGATCGAAAGACTTTGAAGAAAATTACAGGAAGAGAAACTGCACAGATAAGCAGATGTGTAAATGTATCCTGAGGTGCTGCGAGATGGTTTGATTTTTGTGACACGGTCTCTTACCTCCATTATTTGGAAGATGGCGTCCTTGTAGACGGGCAAGCTGGCAAATGAATTTTTGCAGAAGCACTTAGTAAAGGCACTGAACGAGAGGAGGGCTTCTGTGTAGATCTGCAACACAAAACAATGATGATGTAAGAAACAAACAAACAAACAAACCAAAACTCCGAACATGTGACGTGTTTTCCAGTCATCCTCACCTCTGAGAACATCCCATCTCCGAACCACTCCACCTTGCGTATGCCGGGAGGAGATGACTTGGTTTTCCAGGGCATCACCATGCCGGGCCACCAGGAGAAGCCCTTCACTTTCCCCCAGATCAGCTCCCCCGTCAGAAAACCTTTCCCGTCCTGCAGACATCCAAACACAAGACAACCAGTCATGACACAGAACTACATTCTCACCTACAGACACAGAAGATGACTCCTTTGACACGACGTTGAATCGTGAGCTTCTCCCTTCACCTGGTAGGCGCGCTGTTTCCGTCGTCCTCTCGGTGTGGATTTACTGGACGGTGGCGACTCTTCTGGCTGAAAGGCGACCACAATTCAAACACAATGAAGGTTTGTGTGTGTTTATCAGTGAACAGACAGTTACGTAACCTCATTGGATGGTAAGTTTAGGGTAAAGGTTTCCAAATGCACCACCAATCACTTATCACCAAATAATCACTGTGCATGATAATTAATTTCAGATGACATGGAGGTGAGAATTTATTAAAAACAAAAAGCAAGGCAGGGCCTCATCACTGTGAAGGAATTAACATTCACTTTGTTCACAGAGGCAAATTGGAAAAATCCAATAACAAACAAGAAAACGTCTTTTTAAACTGACTGAATTTAAACATAGATGCCAGTGTATTGTTTCTGACTTGTAGAACTTTTTTTTTGTTATTTCTAATCTGATTTGGCGCCAGGTGAACAAAGCCAATGATTAATCTGGAGTGAAGGTGTGTTAGAGTTAAAACCGGATTCTGATAGCTGGTTCAGTTTTTCATTTTTTATTCGCTGAACTTGAAGGCAACTCTCATACAAAGTGTTTTTGTCAAAGCATTTTTGACAGCTGCCACTCAGTCGTCTCACACAATAGATGTGCTTCGACTGTGAATGTAAGATTAACTGTAAGAAATGCAACTAGAGGTGTCAGTAAATATTATTTTCTTTATTTAAATTAATTTTCAGATTAATATTCTGATTTGCCTGGAAAGGAAAAGTGTGAATACTCCTGTTACAGCTTCACACAGTCACACCGTTGTGCAGGAGGTTGTTTCAGAAGGCAAAGAGGCCTGTCTCGTGACAGAGTATTTTGGCAGTAAGTATACGCGAGTACACCTACCACCTCATCTTGAGACTCCCGATCATTTTTGCCGTCCTTATCAAGTACAGGTTTGGACCAGGTGTTACCACCAGCCTGAAACACTGTACGGGCCTGTGGCTTCTGGCGCAAGCTGCTCTCCCAGCCATAACATCCCCTACTGGTCCCCTGAGAGAAACACACTCCCATTACACACTGGAATACCGTGCACATGCAAATGTTACTCTAAAACACTCACATACCTCCATAAAGGCAAACTGCACCTCATCATAGCACGGGTGCAAAGAGTAAAGAAGCGAGGAAAAGGGGATGTTAGTAGGTGGGAAGGGTGGAAGAGTGGAGGATTCATTTCACTAAAGCAGCAACTTAGAACTTTTTATGAAGCCAAATATGATTTACGCTGGTCCCGGCTCTCAAGTCTTTAACTTTTTTAACCAAGTTGCTTGTTTTCAGTGAAGATGTAGAAGATCGAGAGACTAAAACAAAGACAGAGAGGAAAGTTTGGGAAGACTCTTACCTCTTTGGAAAGGGCACCGTTCTCTCCAGATGTACCATCATATCCATTCGGTAAATCTTTGGGGAGAGAGAGAGAGAGGAAACAAAGAAGCAGAGTAGCGCAGCGAGTTTTAGTGTAAAGAATGATCAAACTGACAGCATTTTTTTTTTAAATACAGCAAGATTTATTAAATTCATTTACAGAATGAATGGAAAAAGTACACTTCAATTGTATAAATTCTGGAAATAAAACATTATAGAATAGAAATATAGTTTTTCTTACCTTTGATCTTTACAAGGCGAACTTCACATGGCTTCACTACGATATCAAGGCCGTTAAGCTCTGCAGAAGACGGATGTCAACATAAAAGTATATTATTACACAGTAGAATGTATCATATGAAAAATGGTTATAATTTCATGAAAAGTGGTTTATTTATCAGATTATTACTTGAGATAAACATTTAGGGGGAACTATGCAAGTCTGGTCGCTTTTCCTCTGTTTTGCTAACCCTCCTCTCAGCCATGTGCATTTGTTTACAACGAAGTGGGAGAAAAATCAATCAACAGAGTGGTAGATAATGTTATTTATTATATACCATGTTACCATGTGTATATTTGTGTAGTCTTATCTGTCATAAACAAGAGATTGCGGGTTACGGAGCGCGTTACATTGTTTGTGCCGCAGAGACGAGAGCTGGGACACCGGGTCGGAGGCTCTGGTTGGTTTTCAGCCAAGAGACGCTAGGTGGAAGGCAGAGAGCCTCCATTCTCCCTCGTAAAAAGTTACATGCCATTTATTAAACCATCACAATTACTCCAAAGCTGTTTAATTAAACTAAAAATCCTGCATAGTTCCTCTTTAACTTGTTTTATTTTCTTGGTGAACCATCTCTCTTCTTCTTACCTTTAGTGTCAGAGTGATTGCTGTCAGATGTGGCTTCGCCCTCACTTTCTGTTAAGGCTTCACTCTCAGACAAAAGTGCAGGACCCTTATTCTCTAAGGCCTGACCAAACAAAATACAGAAAGTGCACAAAAATTAATTAAACATGAAACAAAAACTTCACTGCGATATAATTCTCTCATCTGCTATTGTATTTACATACCTGAGTAAAAACTTGCTGAGTGTCAAGCGAAGGACAGGGGAGCGCCAGCAGGGTCAAAACAAGCTTCCTGAAGGCTGTCAGCTTGGTGTCCTTCAGTACGCTGGACCAGTGTTTTTCCAGTGAAGCCTCTGCTGGTTGGTCCTTCTCTCCATCTCCATCTCCATCTTCACCTTCACCTTTTCCCTCCCCAGCCAGCTGATACTCAAGGAATTCCTGTGTGAGCTGTTTGACCTCCTCGAGGGAGCTGCAGATTCCCAGCTTGGCTCCGAGTTCCCCTACTGCTTTCCCTGTCACTTTGAGCCTGCTCTGGGGATTCAGCAGCTGAGCTATGCTCCTCAGCAACCTGCAGTCGCTCAGAGGCAGCTCCTCTGAAATGCAACATGTGAGTGCGATGTAGAAAGGCAGCACCTCCTCTTTTAACAGTGACAGTGCCTCTGCAGCCTCAGACTCCTTCATCAGGTTTTCCACTGCTTCCCCGCCCAGATAGAGTTCGGGGCTTGACAGGTGGAATTTCTTGTTCCTAAGGATTTTGGCGTCGCGTTCCTTGAGGAAGCGAGCAGCAGCTTGAGGATGTAGGAAGTATGAGGTGTACGTGCCAACCAGGTTACTGGCTTCCTCTAAGATGTGTAGCAGTTCAGCTCGGGAGCCTCCCTCCTGTGTTTCCAGATGCTTTTGGAGACTTAGCAGCGGCTTTAAGGCCTGCTCCAGGAACATAAACGTTGCCCTGACTTTGGGATCCTGCAGCTGGGAGCAGATTAATTTGGCTTTGTCGTCATCCTTCTCACAAGAGCTGAAGTACGATATAAGATCTGTCCATATTTCCAAGACTTTTGTCACTGATTTGCAAAAGTTAAGGCAACTGGTGTTGATAGAAAATGCCGGACTGTCCGCGGTGGTGACATCTGAGCCAAAAAGTGCCTTGAGGTTGTCATTCTTCGTGGAGCAGGAGGAGTAGTGGGCATGGATGTCTGCCATCAGTTCTTGGGCCTGATTGGAGAGTTGCTTAACCCCTGCATGGCAAGCAGCGTCGGCGGTGGTGTAAAGCCCTCCTAAGACTGTTATGTTTGGGTTGAGTTCCCTGAGCTGCGAGCAGATCTCCTCCGAGGCCACACCAGGACCGCTGAAATGTGCAGCGACCAGGTTGTCTGCTGGTAACCGAAATTTCTTCAGGGTCTCCACCACTTTTCTGGCAGTTTGGTCTCCTGCACCGTCCACTGACTGAAAAGCATCCAGAAACTGGATGCGGTGCTTGCAGGCTGCAACATCAAAAAACCCAACAAGGACCACAGAGACGGTCTCGTCCTTCCCTCCGGTTACCCCACCATAAATGTATACGCAGTAAGGAGTGTGCCGGCATACAGATGTAATATTTTTGGGGTACTGCATCCCCAGCTTGCGACGTGCAAAAAATCTAGTCACCTGTTGAACTTTGGCGGAGCCATTGTGACAGTGTTTGTTGATAAATCGAACGGCTGCATCACTACAGGACACCGGTTCAGCGCGCTGTTTTTGCTTTCTTGCTTTCTTGGCAATTTGAGCATTCTTCTTGTGTTTCTTCGTTACCCCGTGTCGCATAACTTCAACCAGGCCTTTGTGATATGTGTTCAGGTTTCTGGCACAAGTGCGGCAGTAGGTGAAGGTATCTCCAAGGGTACTACGTTCAGCCCAGCTAAAAGTTTCCTTCCACTCATCACTGTACGGGAATTTGTTGTTTGTTCCAGTGCCGTTCTCTTCCGTTTCTGAATCCAATTTAGATTTCACTGACAAACAGAGACAAAGAGAAAAGATAATCAGTACACAAGTGCAGTAGATGTGATGACTGACACACACTACATGGCAATATGTTGGCAGCAAATTAAGAAGGATGAGAAACTAAAACTTACCTGCTAATGAAGGAATAAAACCTTGGCTGATAACACGGCCGTTCCGAGCTTTCACAGGGTCGTATTCTGGGCTTGTCGTGTTTTCATTGCAGAAAACTTTGAACCACTTGAGCATTTCAAAGTTGCTTTTAAAATCCCCTTTTATAAGCTCCTCAACTGGGATGGTCTAAATCAAGAGATAAAGAAGAGAGAAGTTAATATGACAGCTCTGATTAACAGGGAAACAGCATTTGGATCCCAAAGAAGAAATCCACCACTTGAAAATAATACATAAATAAATAAATACACTTTCACTTGAATACACATTCTTATAGTGAAGAAGGTATCTGTGATTCAAAGGAACAGAGAGCGTTGCAATCATTTAGTTGCCATGTAAATCAGTTGATGCACCAGGAAGTCACTGCTCCTGGCACTACATTTGCCTACATTTGCATTACATCATATATCACTGTGATGTACAATTTAGTCTAAGATGTGCATGCAAAAAACATTTGACAACCCTTTTACTGCTCATCATAAATAAGACTTTGGAAACGCCTTTCTTTTTCCTAGAGAAATGTAACAGAGAGGTAAAACAAAAAAGAGAGCATACCCTTGTGATGCCACTCTTGCTGAAGGCTTCTTGGAGGAGACTGTAGTTGTGCTTGTAGTCATCCTCACCTTGTGCATCAAACTTCACCTTGGTCATGTCGACAGAGCCTGGTATGACCCAGTCCATAAACTGACAGTGGCATGCACCTGTGGGATCATACATAAATTAAAAACCATTAAGAATGTGTGAAAATAGTTTTGTTTTTCTTTTTGCGATTGTTTTCTTTTTAGTAGCAGTGGGAATAATGTGAGCTGTGAGCAGCCATGGCCGTTCTAGCCAAGTCCTCATTTTACAGATTACTATGGTTTTGCTTGTACAAATCATTCCTGGATTTGCTGTCTGTTGTGTCAATCATTTTACCTTGCTGCTTCACAATAAAAGTGTAGCCCCATATTAAAGATTTTACAGTGACTCACCTGAACCCATCTCCCGCACATCTTTGAAGTCTGTCTTTAGCGTGCTGTTAATCCAGCTCACCAAGGAAAAGCGACTGGTTTTATCCCGGGAGGAGTTTGGAGTCACAACTACTGTAGTTGCCATCTTGTAGCTCTCTGGGAAAGAAAACAATAATAATCAAGTTTTTATAAATGATGGTTAAGTTATGGTTACTTTATTCAACACTACCATGTTATTATACATTTAACACATTTTAAACACAGTCCTTTGAATGTACAACAAATATAAAATCTGGATGTTTTGTTCTGTGACTCAGGGCACAGAACAAAACAGCATTGGCTTTTGATCATCCTGTCCACACCCTGTCCACACCATAATACACTTACTTTGAACTTCTTTGCTCAAGTGTTTTGCGTTGTAGAGCTCATGGCCACATTTTGAAGATACACAAGTCAAAAGTCCCAGCCCCTTTCCTCAGACTGCTCTTGAAGCCATGGGTGACATTGTACATGATTGGATGGTGTTTTTTGGTGCTTGTTCATTCCCCAGGCAAGTGATTTATTTACTTTACTTTCTAGCAGATTTGTATAAAAAATGCTCCAGAATAAGATCTCCAACCCAACCTTTAATGTTTTTATTTTGTAATGTCAGATTTATTTGTCAAAGAGCTTTGCTGGACCTTGGGTTGCACATGTTTTCCACACCTTATACTCTGTGACCCATTGCCACCACCATCACTGTAGTTATTTCACTAGTCCCTTGAAAGAACTTTTCACATTTTTGCTCAGGAGAAAAACAGGGGTGTCAGCATTGCCAAAGCTCGTGTGTAGTACCCTCTTAGCCCATGGCTGACTCTTCTAGGGGTGGGGGTGGTGGATGACACGCTGCCTAATCCCCCTATTGTTTTACTGACTGTGTTGGGTAGAAGCTGGGTGTTCCCCGTCTGTCAAAATAATCTTTAGCTTTGTTTGTGTTGTTTGTGTCCAAGCGTTTTCTGATCATCAATACACGAAGACAACGAGCTGTGCTAAAGCTGACTTGCTGCAGGACACTTGCCCAGCCATGCTGCTTGCTGTCTGTTTCTCCTCCCCTTCTTCCTCAATGTATAGAGAGAGAGTCTCAGTGAAATCTCGCGTTGCCTACATTTTTTGCCGCGAACCGCTGTACAACTTTCACTGAAACTCCAGCTTTAACACGCGACCCGGTTGATTAAGTAACAGGGAAACAAATACTACACACACCACGAGCGAAGTTACACCTTGACAAACTCGCACCGACCGGCATGTGCATTTTTAATATTTAATTTTCTCGGTTTACTCCAGTGTTTTCTCATTTATCATGCACCGAGCAGCAGCTGTAGGCTGTGGTTTCACATGTGGGACGCTGGCTTGCTTTCTTCCTTTTATGTAAAATGTATAATATTTATAAAAGGAGCAGATATGTCAAAGCGATACAATCACGTCGTTCGGGGGGGAAATGTTATAATTACGGTCGACTACTAGCTCATATGCACGTTATTACAATAGCCGGCAAAAACACACACACACACTGGAGTCAAATCTCTTTCTACAATAGCACATCGGAAGCCAGACCCTATGGGGTTAGCCGAGGGTTTGTATGAGCCGGTCTTTCTCTCTCTCTCTTTGTGTTTTGTTGTGTACGGGTGCAGAGGGGTTGGTTGGATCCAACAAACCGGGATAATCACAACTGTAACAACAGATACCATCGATATCAAGTGCTATAATATGAAAAACAAAAAAAAGTCTCGGCAGGAAGCCGAGCTGGTGTTGTGTAATAGTATATATACATTACGAGTACATTACGAGTGACTCACCTCGGCCCAGCCGTCCCCACTGAACAAATGAACGTCCTGACTCTTCTCTCTTCGCTCGCTCCTTCGTCAGAAAGGCAGACCGGTTCGTGTGACGTCGCAACCAGCGAGAGCCATTGGACGAAAACGCGGGGAGGCTTTGCCTGTCCCGAAACGAGGGGACTGCGTTAGCTACTGAAATATACACCAAACCCGTACGTCCTGCCGAAGAGTACAAGCACTAAAGCTGCCAAAAAAAAAACATAAATCGACGAGAAATATAGTTGCTAGCTATTCGGTTTAACCCTTAAAGTTAGCTTCATACTGATACTGAATCCCCGACCATATGACATAACGTTATAAATATACATCGGCCGTATTTCTAAAACAACCTACAGTGTATTTGAGAAAACGCACCCGTACCATTGTTTAAATTAGTATAGATATAAGGATCGTTATCGACGAATAAAATCACATAAATGATATAAAAACAACAACTTGCTGCTGTTGTTTATCGCCAATATGGCGGCGGGGTAGACGACAGCGGTGCGAACCTAAAATGGAATCAACACCGCCGATGTTGGCCGAATTAGCATTAACTTACACTAGTTCAGTCGAGTTAAGTTTCTTGGGGGGGAGGGGGGACGCGAGGGGTGACTTACATGAGTCGAAAATAAGTTCTAGTTCGAGTTTTTAATTTTATTTTTTCCCCCAGCCCATATCACTTTAGAGCCGCATCGCAGACACGGGAGGTGCCAAACTTTCACAGTTTCAGCTGGGCGACAACTTCGGGCGTTGACGCAATGCTGTCAAAACAACAACAACAACAACAACAACAACAACAACAACAACATATTGGCCGTATTCCTAAACCAACCTACAGTGTAATTGAGTAAACGCACCCGTGCCACTGTTTAAATTGGTGTAGTATAGATATTACGATCTTTATCGACAAGTAAAATTAGATAAATTATATAAAAACAACAGCAACTTGCCCCTGATCTTTGTCGCCAATATGGCGGCGGGTAGACTGCGGCACTACGAACCTAAAATGGAACCAACGCCGTCGACGTTCAGTTGGCCGAAATAGCATCATGTGTAACCCTGTTCGTACACGAGTCGAAAATTAACCCGGGTTTGTCGGGTTTTTTCTATCCCAAATCACCTTAGAGCCACATTGCAGGCAGGGAAGATGGCCACCTGTCGGCCGTTAATGCAAAGCTACTGTAGCTTGCCATGTACGCATTCTAAATCCGTTTCAACACGTCACGTTGCCACGGTGACACGTTAAATGTAACCGTTAAAATTAATATCCTCCTGTATCGAGGTGATTAAAATTTGGACATAAAACACCAACGCCACCATGATGACATGGGGAGCATGCATGTTATAGGTAAGCTACCATGTACACCGGGACAATCTTAAGTTTCTTATGCCAACATTTTCGTTTGTTGATAAGCACTGTAACAGGAAAACTCAACTTTCATATTATGCACTCGGTCGGTAATGGCGGCCGTATCTAAACGGCTCTTGCCTGTTGGTTTCGGGCATGGTTTCGGGCCTACTTCTCCACTCCCTCTCCCACACGGTGCTGTAACAGTGTAATGGCGGCTCGGCAAACCGGCAGGTGGGAGGGGTTAGAGCACGAAATGGCTCGCAACAAAGACGAATTTGTTTCAATTAAACCGAAATAAGATCAACCACTGATGGAAACATCGCCTTGAAACCAAAGTCCTTCTTCTCATATTAGAACGTCTCTGTTGAAACCAAGTATAAATAGCAAGCGCAGTTGATATCGGCCATGTTGTGGCGATTTGTGAAGTTGTCGGCAGGCACCGTGAAGCGAGCCATTTCAACATAGTAGAAGGGAATAAGTGACTCTGAAGCAAAATGTTTGTCCGCCGATAAAAGCGGAAGTTCGACATAATAGTTTGCGCAAACACAACTGTCTTTTAAAACTTAACAATTCCTCCTCAGTTGACAGAATTAAGAAGCCATGTCTAGCAGAAAACGAAACGACCGAGTTACAACAAATAGGCTATAACAATGCGTTGCATCTCACATTAATTTTATGGAAAGGACAATAGCCTACTGTTGGCTACATGCACCCCCGCTTTTTATTGTGATGAATACCCTGCAAATTTGGGTCTAAAATCGGTAAATACATTATTAACAAATGTTAGGTTATAGGTCATAAACCATATTAATGGGAACAATCTGGGTTGCCAGGTAGCCTATATCCAAAGCTCTTCTAATAAAACAATTAACTAGTAAGATAGCTTATAGACCTAACCCTCTTAATAAAGTTTATTTTCTTTTATTTGTAATATATAGGCTATATAGACCATTATGTACTTGAAGTATAATATATTGTAACAAAGAGTAATCTTCATGGCACTCTCTGATTTTGACTGTTGATATAGCTATATTAACAGCTCCTACAATGTGATTACTGTAATAGGCCTACTGAAAATCACAGATTGTCCCTGCCTGTTTTTGAATGACAACACCATTAGTTCAAGCATTTTTGATGCATGTGGTCTGTAGTCTTGTGAGTGTTCAGCCACACCAGTAGTGGCCAGCAGTGGGGTCACAGGGGTCAGAGGAGTCTTCTTTTGTCTGACCACCTCTCCCACCAGCCCTTCCTCCCAAAGCACAGAGTCACCAGATTGGAGAGAAATAAAACAAAGACGATGGATGTTCACTTTTCTTAGTGTCATCAATATCTAGGGATGGGTTAGCGTTAGGGTTAGAAAATGTGAATATAATATGTGGGCTCTGATGAAAAAAGTTGGGCTATTTCAGAAGAGATTGAAAGTTGATGTTGAGGTTTTTTTTGTTTGTTTTTTTTTAGGTTAAAAGGTCACACAAAGGAATTCAGGAGTCTTAACTGCAACCATACTTTCAAAAGGAGAAAGAAACCCACCATAAATTCCACTGGTGAAAAGCTTGAATGACAGGTTTTAGTGAAGTCCAATAAGAAAGCACTGGTTCAATGTAGGCTATACATTTTCTAGCCTGTTGTAACATTTCTTCAGGTGTTAATCTCATCATGGATAACAGCTCTGATCTGAATACACTGACATGAGGCCATGAGCAAGTTGTTGGGGTTCAACTATTGCAGACATAGTTTAGCCATTTCTGCGAATAATTAACTCTGAGTAGAGAGCACATGACCCCCCAACTCAAAACACTGGAGCACTTTCATTTCTTCTTTGCCATTTGATCTGGTGTGACCGCCTATCTGGATTTGTGATTGAGTCAGTAATTGATTTTAGCCTTGCAAGTTTGCATCTCCCGACTTGATGGAAATTGGATGGAAATAGCAGCACAGTTGAGTTAATCCTATAATATCAAGGTGTAGGAAGGGAAACTGTCACTGTTTTGACATGTGGGCACAGAGGAAAGAATGAAAAGGTGGTGTAACAACAAGAAAGAGAAGTGTGAAAGGAGGAAGGAGAGAGATTTCTGTGATGTGTAGAAACAATGGACTGAGTGTGTGTTGGCCAGATGTTATAAGGATAAAGCTTTATTTTTTACCATGAATATGAGAAATTCAGTTCTTTCTAGTAAAGAAACAACAAAAAACGTGAGACCAACATTGGCCATGGAGCATTTCTACATCATCCAATGAGAGCAGTCATGTGAGTCCTGTTTCTGTTTACCTCAGAGTCAATCGGGACGAAAGACATAATATTACAAAAAACCCCGTACAGTGGTTTTTGCACAAGCTTTTAAACTCGCTTGTTTGAATGGACTGTGTTTAACATTTCATTGTTGTCTGAAATACCAAGGCCACATCACTGCAGCTCTTTGAATCTTGTCTCATTCTCTGTAGTGACTCTTTCTCTCTCCAAAAAAAAAGAAAAAGAAGAAGGAATCACAGTGGCTGATCACTGGTGTTTTAATGACACATGCACACATAAAACGACACAAGTGTCCAAATGAAGTTTCCACTGAAAACCTAGGTTTATTTCTTTGATTTTCTATTGTTGAAAACCAAACAAAAGACGAAATTCTTTGCAAACAAAAAGAAAACAAACACATTTCTCAAAACAATTAACAAAAAACAATACACCATGGCACAGCATAGTCAAAAACTGTGTGCTTCTGATCAGCAACATCTGCAATAGCCTACACACTGCAAACACTCAAAATCTTTCCAAGAATATTTGTCTTATTTCTTGTCAAAATGTCGAATTTCTAGTCAAAACTAAACTCTTTTCACTTAAAATAAGACTCATCACCTAAAAATGAACCTGTTTTTAGATAATTTTCATTTGTTTCAAAAATATTTTCGCTTGAAATAAGTAGAAAAATCTGCCAATGAAAGCAAGATTTTTGTGCTTGTAATAAGAAAGAAAATCTTGCTCCACTATCAGATTTTTCTACTTATTTCAAGTGAAAATATGCTTGAAAGAAGTAAAAAGTGTCTAAAAACAAGCTACTTTTAATGTGGTGAGTCTTATTTTAAGTAGCCTATTATGGGATTTGTTTTGACTATAGAAATTACATTTTGACTAGAAATAAGACAAATATTCTTGGTAAGATTTTGAGTTTTTGCAGTGCACTTCACGCTAATTGTGTATGAACTCACATCATAGGAAGCTCACCAAACACAACACAAATAATGATAAATGCAAAAATGTCTCATACATTCTTAAAATCCACAAAACAGTCTCCAATTGAGTGTGTTTGCTCAAACCTGTATGGTCTGAAATGCTAAAATATTTTAAATGAAAAAAAAAACTAAAAACTAAAGGTAGGTTGTTAAGCAGTTTTCGCAGTAACATCGTGAAGACTTTTCCCTTTCTCGTCTTTGAAAACAGTGACCTAGCACTCAGAAACTCCTACTCCCAATTAGCACAAGCAGTTAAATCACCAACACCCATCACAACAGCAATCATTTTATTCCAACATATGTTGAGAGGAGCGGCTAAAAATAAGTTTTCTTAAACCACTTCTGTGTCATGTGGTGTGGGCAGAGAGAGCACAGTGCAACAAGTAGGTAGTAGATCAAGAACAAGGAAGGAAAGTCTGAGGAGAAGGAGAAGGAGAAGGAGAAGAAAAACAGAGACAAAGGTCAGTGGGAGTATTTTAGAGGGTAAGGCTTAGAGAGGACAGAGCCTGACAGGTGCAGTCAAATGTGTCACACAGCCATGGCGAAGTGGATGTCAGTGCAGCCGTGGGGGGCCACAATAAGCATGTCACAGTCAATCAGGGAGGTGGGATAAAAGCTTGCAGCAGGGTCTTAAGGGGAGTGAGCAGAGTGTTTGTGTCTGCTCATTATTGTCGTAGAGAGTGAGTAGTATTGGCATGATGGGGGCCGCAAACACAGGTGGCACTGACAGGACCAGCGCTAGTGTTCGGGGTGTTGATTAAGAACATTAGCTACATGCAAATGAGCTATTTATGAATGGACAGATGAGGTAGTTCGTCACGCTTCGGTGCGCTAATGTTAGCAGTTGACTTTCTGACGACGTGTACTTGTTTATCACTCGACTATATCAGAATTCAAAGCCACTTAACTTCATGCCTGTCGGTTCAATAAACAGATGTTGTGTCAAAGATAAAGCTTTGGTAATGTGGAGTGCAGGTCACCGGGGTCACGCACACAATCTGCCTTTGTGTGAGGGGTAACAGGCTTCCTCTTGGGCCCCTCGCAAACTACCTCAGACCACAGAGGAGTGTTCAAGAGCCTGGGCTGACAGACATGCTACTTCTCCAGGGTCGTTGCAAAATAGGAACATGATTATTTAAAAAAAACACACCACACAGTTTTCACTCGCATGCACGTTCATGTTTAAACATGCAATGACAGTTTGTTAGTTTTTTTTAAGGCAACAGCACTGACACATCATTACTTTATTTATGGGTTTTTATTTTTTTAAACTGTCTGGTGTTTTACCATCTGATAAGTTTTTATTTTCATTCTAGACATCCACAAAATCCACAGCTGACAGTTAGGTGTACTTAAATCTACAGTGTCCAGTCAGTCGTGGGAATTATTTTTTACCTTTATTAAAATGAAACTAAACTTTTGTGACCTGTTTTAAAATGTTAACAACAGGGGTAGTAGCGCAGTCAAACGTCAAATGCAATAGTGACACATTCGCACCTTTTAATTTGATTGTGGTGAACCTTTTGGCAAAGCAGTTGCATATTTATGTGACCATCCAATACAGAGCAGCAGCGTTATCATTCATTTGGATCAATGCTTCTCTTCACCTGAGCGCTGTAAATCCAATATTCACTCTGTACTTAGGTCTGTTTGGTACCAGTTCCTGAGGGAAATATCTTCTTTAGCTTCTACATAGTTAATCTTTGATCTTTCTTTCTTTCTTTTTTAAACAATGAGATGAATTCACTGTGCCTTGAAGTGAAGGAAGTTGCAGATTCAGGTGATAATTCTCTTAAGTTTACAGAACAAATAGTTCCACTTTTGATAATACATGACTGCATGCAATTTACAAATTCCCAACGGGCCAACGAGGAAGCCGCCTCCTGGGTTTTGTTTACAGTAGCTTCCTGAGACCAACCACCAAACAGGCTACATAACACACACATTACAGTGCATGAGTAACATGGAATTATTATCTGAGATCAGTTTTGTACTTTTTACTTTACTGATCTGGATGCAGAAACAAGCAGCACTGCTGCACCACATTATTTAGTCATAATTACTTTATTGATCCCAGAGGAGTAATTCTTTTGTTACAGAGCTCCGAATAGAAATGAAAATATGAAATGTATTGTGGTTAGTTTTTTAGAAAAACTTAAGGAAACACCTGCAAATACACAAATGTGCTTCAAAAACTCACAGTACAACAGAAGTGTTGATGTTTATTCAATGCATCTTGGCATTGAGAAGTTGTGCAGATGGCTACCTGTTAGTGGTGTTTGAAAATAACTTTTTTTTCCCATTTATTATAGCAAAGTAAATATCCCATAATTCAGATGTGATGTTAGTTTACCATTACATTTATTTAATGAAATTTAATGAAATACATCTGATACAGGATATAAATCCTCTACATCAGACTCAAAATAATGACAACATACAAAAAATAAACAGAATTTTCAATAACCCATAATATCACTTAAATAACAGAATAATCCAAAAATAATCTCCCACATGACTTCAAAAACAACAACAACAACAACAAAAATCAAGTAAAAATCCAAGTCTACAAATTCATCCTTTTTTGACCATGATTTGATTAGTCTTCATTTCACTTTTGTGTGTTTGTGTCATGCTGCAGTGACAAGATTTTGGTAATAATACAATAACATTCATGATTTTTGCTTGAGACATGAGAAAATGAAAGACACAGTCACAGAGCATCAAGGTAACCATAGTAACACACATCACAGTAACTCATTCACAACCTACAGTAAACAAAGGGAAACTTACTTTTACATTCACGCACAACAGACACACAGGCTGACGACTCTGCTAAACCTTTTGAGTGCGTTGGACCTGTGTGCGCTCCTCATGAATTATTCATTTCCTGACTTCCCAGAACGGCTCGGCTCCTCCCAAACGAGGCAGAGCAGGGAACTTCACACACATTTACGATTAGATTTATTGGGAGAAAAAAATAAGAATAGCAGTGTGGTATTCAGATATTGATATTCAACTTATTTAGAGTTGTATGCAATAAACAAACCACTTTTCTCACAACATACACACAATTCAACAACACTGCCCTCGTGCCACAACAACAGGTAGAACACAGAACTACACAACTACAACCACACGGGACAGGAATCACAACAACCTAATGAATGATGATGAAAACCCACAAATAATGAATGAAAACTTCTTCTTTTCACTTCAGAGTTTATCAAAGCATGCACTTCTGTAACTAATGAATCAGTGATTCATTCATTAAGTTATTCTTATGTAATGGAAATTATTCAGACATTTTAACTGTGAAAGATGTGCTGATTTTTCCTTTGTCTTAAATTTGGACTATTGATCAGGAAAAGTGTAGCTGAATGTGTCATTTTCAACCGTGAATCAGAATCAGAAAAACCTTTATTGTCCCCTGCAAAAAGCAGTGGAAATTTTTCTTAGACGTGTGCATAAAAGAAACAACAATTTAACATAACATAAAACAAACAACAGATAGATACAGAATGACACAGGTAAATACAGAATAAAACCTTAAAAGAACATTACTGTAAAAGATTTCACACAGTTTTCAACCAAACAGAATGAGATGAGTGCTTTATGATGTCATTGAGTCATGTCAAACCAGCTAGGCTACAACAGTAAAAATGCTGCTTAGGCTACATGAATGCATGAATACAGTAATAATCTAATTTTACAGTCACACCTTTTCTGCACCTAGAGCACATTTATTGTAACTCACTCAACATTTGTAACTTGTAATATGTATTTTTTTTTAGTTTTATTTGGCTAATTCTACTTGATCTCAATACAGAGACACACACGCGACACATGTACGCGCATGCGGGCACAGGAGGGCTCGGTTTAATGGCTGCACTCCAGCTCGACGTTTCCCCCCTCTCTTCTCGCAGTGTGTGTGCTCATTACACCCCCTCATGGATTTACAAAGAAAATGATGGTGTGTGTATGTGTGTGTGTGGGGAGGAGGGAGGAGGGAGGGAGGAGGCTGCCGCTCCAGCTCACTAATCCAGTGTCAATCCAGTGCACATGGTGGAGGGAGAGAGGGAGGGAGGGGAGGGAAGGGAGGGGAGGGAGGGAGGGAGAGCACGCGCACGCACTCTGACTCTGGAGGGGGGGTCTTCTGCTCGTGAGCCGGATCCATGTGGCCCCTTATCTCCCTGTCATTGTCCCTCAGTGCTCCCCCTCCACCCTTCTCTCTCTCTCTTCATGATTAACCAGACTCATCGCCCTCTATGGTCCATCGTTTCCTGTTACTTAGTTACCAGTTGCCATGATTTGCCTGGGCCGCTTGTGTTTCCATGGCGACTGTGTGCCCAGTCTCTGTCGTCTCCTCCTCCTCCTCCTCCTCCTCCTGCCGGCTGCCTCTCTCTTGGCTGTGGCTGTCCCGAGGGCCTGCAGCCACCCCGGGCCCTGACCCACGCAGCTCTCTGCCTCTCTGCCTCTCTGCCTCTCTCTCTGCCTCATGGTCCCATACGGCTGTCAGTGTGAGTCCGTGTCGCACTGCAGCCGCTCGCCACGCCAGACTGGTAATGCAACTTCTGGCTCGGCCCGTGTTGTGGCTGATATGAGCGGCAGACAAAGACTGAGTTTATGTAACAGACATGGAGAAGTAGTAGTAGTAGGGCCTATACAAAATACATGTTCCCGTCTCATCACACATCAACTTCGACATCAGTGTAACAAGAAAACAACACAACATTGTGTCTTAAATAGAGTGAAATAAACATCTTGCATAATGCGGGATGGGATAAATAGCTATAAGACGATAGAAACTGAACGTGCATTGTAAGTTTTCAATGGGATTCTTTAAAAAAATTAACTTTAATCCTTATGTATTATTTATGTTCTCAATCTCTCGGTGAATAAATGTTCACAGAAAAGCAATTTAGTAAATGCAAATACATCAGTTTTGTCTTCATGTTCAAAGATAAACTTAACCTGATGCATTCACTACAGTGAGGAATTTAATTATTATAAATAAATACCTGCAGGTAAATATAATCCAAGACAGTATAACGCAATATAATACGTGCTTTAGAAGTGTTTTAATTTTAGTACATGTCATTATCAGTGCACCTTATGTTTTAAATGTCACATTTGTTCAGCAAAACTCATTAGAAACTTCTGCAAAACACCAACTTTTTCAAATGGACTCGTTACCTTAGGAACTGTGGTTGGTTAAGTAGACTAATCTTAGTAAGGCACTAAAAAATAAAAAATAAAACAATTCAATTTTTAAGATCAAATCAATATTAAATCTCCTAAATTTTGGCTGGGGTGGATGGTTCAATCCCCAAAGTATGAATGAATACCCGAGTATTGATAATAATGGGAGATGGAGATGGAGCTGAAAAAGTGGATCCATTTAAAGCACTTCAAGTACAGCAGCACTAATCTGTATGAGAGTTGGCAGATGGATGTGAATAGAAAACATTACAAAATGATATTTAAAAAAAAAAATCAATGTCCCCTTCAAGAAAACATGTACTCACACTAAACTGTTGGCTGTTTTCTACAGAGAAGAGCTGTCGAGTTGTGTATATTTAGCCTGAAGGGCAGTGTGAGAACACAGACCTTGGGGTTGAGTGGATGTTATACTAAACAACAAAAACAACAACAACAAAAAGGACATAATAAAAAAATCTAATTGTATTTTATATTTATAAGCCAGCAATCTGAGTCTCAGTGGTTACTTGATACCAGAACATGTTCTTATGTAAAATGGATGTAATGCCCCTTTATAAACACATATTATCTTATTTTTAGGTTTAAAAATGTAAATATTACAACGCGCCACAACCGTATCCTGCAGCTGATTGGTGGTATCCTGGTTCAGGACGGGTCTGGCCCAGGATGGGTGACACAAAGGAGGGAGGTGCAGTTTTCAGCTCCGCCATCGGGAGGTAGTAGTTCATCATCATGCCTCTGTGCGTGTGTGTGTGTGTGTGTGTGTGTGTAGGCCTGTAGTGTATCCTCTGCCTCTATCGCCCTGTGAGATCGCCAGCACCAGACGAGCAGGGTATAAACTTGTCACCGTGACTGAAGCTGATTCACCATCACTCCCCCTCAGTGTGTGTCTGCCTCTCATGCAGCTTATTCAGTCTAACACTCACAGCTCTGTGTCACTGTCTGTGTTTGCCCCCCCATCCCCTCTGTTTTGGACTGTTGCCCCCCCAGCTCAGGTAGATTTTTGTTAGTTTACACAACAACTAAGACAGGATTCATCTCCACAACAAGGTCTGTAAACATCCACTGTGTTGGCAGTGAAAACAGCCCGAGGAGACCGGAGGAGCCTGTACGAGTGTGAGTGTTAAGTACATACTGTAAATATATTGATGTAGGCGACTCCTCTCATTTCATTTTATAGGCTACTAATACGCAAATATTTCTACTCTGACTCATTTAATTGACTCTAGCTATATGGCTTCACCCACTTCATAGATTGATACGTAATAAAACACATAGGGAAAACTACAGTGCATTGACTCATGGGATATCTAATCCAGATGTTATTTACACAAGATGTTTATAGGTCTGTGTTTTCAAGGAGGAGTGGAGTGGATAGAATATGGATGTATGGCAGATTTTTTTCTGTAAATTAGTCCAAATATAACTTCAAGTGTCAACACAAACAACAATAAACTGCATTAAATTAAACTGATTTACACTTTATTTATACATCTGCTTTAGGAATTTAATAAAACATAATAATAAACATTCAAAACCAAATAACTGATGTAACATCAACCACAGAGTTTAAAATACAGATGTTTGGGCTTATATACAGTAACCTCTGGGTGGTTAATGAGATAATAGATGATTTGCAGGCATGTATTTATGATGTATTATGTTCTTATTATTAAACTATTATAAAGTTGTAAACATCGGCTTTCCCATAACAACATACAGCATTAAAACACTGATTTTACACTAACACAACTACTCACAAAAAGTTAGGGATATTCAACTTTTGGGTGAAATTGATGGAAAATGTAAAAAAAAAAAAAAAAAAGAAAGAAGTTCATGCTACAGTGACATTATATAATTTAAGTAAAAGTATGTAATGGTATGGTTTCTTCATGTCCAACAATGTATTGAAACCAAAGCTAACAACAGTGGTTGGTAAATAATAAATAATGAAACACTGAACAGTTGGACATGTGCATTCAAAAGTTTAGAGAAAGTCAAATTAAGCTCACTTTTTCATGTGAGTGGTAATATATGTGTTAATTTATAGTGATGTATAACACAAAAACAAAAATATTTAAGTATTATTGGAAAAATATGAATGTTTGGCAGTTGGTAAAAATATCCTCAGTGGTTGAACTACAGACTCCGAGTTGTTTCCCAGTAACAAAACAACATCTCCTATATATATCTCCTATACAGTTAATCATGCATAACCAGCACTACTTTTAATAGTTAGCGCACACACTGAGAATAGTTGGATATATGACACTGGTGAATGAGCAGGTTAATTTAAAGGGACATTAACTGTACTTGAAGCAGCAGAGGCTCAGACGTCCACAGATTAAATATCGTGTGTATGAATCAAACTCTGAGTCACACGTTTCTACCGCTCGGTTCTGTATCTGATGAGACTTCACCTGACGGGTGTTTGTCCAGGTCTGTGTCCCAGGGTGCCCAGCAGGGTCTCTGTCATCAATCTGCCATCAACTTTCCCTTTTTCACAGCAACATCATCAGTGTTAAATAACATGTAGCCGTTTTATCAATGTTAATGACCACATATAGATTCACTTTATGTCATAAACACACTTTCAATTGTTTCCAACTTCCTCTCTGGAAAGCCATGTTGTCATGGTGACACTCAATACCATACAGAACAATACCCACAAGCCTCAGCTGCTGTTATTCCAACACTACGAATATTATTCAAAGATGGTTAAAGGGATAGTTCAACATTTTGGCAAATTGGCCCATTGCCATAATCCCCATAGTCATAGCAGTAGTTTGTTACCTTTAATTGTCGGTGCAAGCTACGCTACGGAGGCTCATGGGATTTCTAGGTTTCCCTCATCAAACTCATCAAATACACAATCCAACAACTCCAAAACGCTCTGGTGGACAAGTTGTGACCTGCACATTCACCACGCTATGAGATAATAACAGAACGTTATCAGACAGAGTTGTTTTAGAGGGAAATTCATGCAAAACCACTGATGCACGTTCTCGTCTGGAGCAGTTTTTCAGCAAGCAGTCTCTGTATTTACCTCTAAAACAACTCTGTCTGCTAACGCTCTGTTATTATCTCACAGTGTGGTGAATTTACAGGTCACAACTTGTCCACCAGAGCGTTTTGGAGTTGTTGGATTGTGTATTTGATGAGGGAAACCAAGAAATCCCATTAGCCTCCGTAGCGTAGCTCTGAGCAGCTTGCAGCTCTGCTCTGCCGTTCTAAAAACAGCTTGCACCCACAATTGACCCTTTGTCAAGGCCCCGCCCCCCACGGTTACTGTTGCTAGGTTGGACAAACAATGGTCACAGAAGGGTTAACTCCCATTGGAAACCATTGAAAATTAGGCAGATTTAAATTGCTTGTAAGGAAATTTTGAATTAACTTATACATCAGAAAAATAGTGTCCATGATAGAGGACAGACGTGGCTAAAGAGCGATTGAACGGGCATTACCCGACTTTTCCGGAAAATGGGGAAAAACCATTGTTTTGGTCACTCACTAGCTAGTAGCTAACGGCGCTAGCTAACGTTAGCTACAAGCTAATCTCCGCCGATCTCCCGTTTCTCCTCGTAAAACTTCACAAAGTTAAAAAGACATTAGCAGCGGTAATGTTACGTTTGCTAGATAACTTTGAAGGTATTAGATCTTCTCTGTCTATGAACACGACCAGAGAGTGGACTGGAGGATGAATGAGCTTCAATAGCACTTCAGTAATACAGCCAGGGAAAAACAGGCTCACTTCTGCACAACAACAACAACTAACAAAACTTTGCAGTTAACCCCTGACCTATGCCTACAGCTCCCCCTAGTGGACCACCCCCAAACCCTATTATTAAGCTCAACTAAATACATAACAGAAGGTTAAAGTAATATGTATACAGTGGGAGTAGCCTACATAGGCTAAGTATGTTTATTGATGTCTTGTGTTTGGGGAATGGGATAAAAATGACTCCAATACGTTCCAGATATAGTGAGTTGCTATTGCAGGAACCCCAGGCACATTTTAACCATATTGAAAAATTAAAAAGTAGTTTTTGCCGAAAAACTTGCTGTCTACCTATCTGGTTTCATAGGGTTTCATGCCAGAGTTGTCCAACCTTAGAATGCTGCGCAACACGTGACATGGGGAGAAGCGCTCTGATTGGTGGAACAGCAGACCAATCAGAAGGCCAACAAAGGGTCAATTAAAGGTAACAAACCTACTGCTAAAACTATAGGGATTATGGCAATGGGCCATTTTGCCAAAATGTTGAAGTATCCCTTTAAACCAGTTCTTATCCTTCATTTTCACAGGATGAACAACCTAAATTTATCTGTTCCTATAAAACAAACTGAATATCTAATGTTATTGTTTCTATTGGGTTTAATTTTGAGGTAGCTGCCATTGGTGCTTTTCATCAATTTGGAGATGTTGTTGCATGATGCTGATCACTTCCTTGGAGCCAGAGCTCTATTGTTTTGTTTTGTTTTGTTTTTCACCCCCAATAGCCCAGAAATCCTCCAGTACAGATGTTCATCTTTTCTCCTGATGGTTTTTAATCCAAAGCTGCAGTCAGAGGAGCCTCAGCTGCTCACGTAGCCTATAACACACACACACACACACACACACACACACACACTGTCTGTGGGAAATATTAATGGGACCTTAACTTCCAGAACCAGGGGCACCTGAAATTAATTCTCCCACTTGACAACCAGACTCACTCAGACTTTATAGGAAGTCCCCCCTCCACAGCCTGGAGAGATATTACACAACAGTTCATATGGAGTGGAGTGGAGGGAACCATGATTTGAATATATATATGTACGTACATCTATGTTCATGACGATGGGAGGAGAGTTGCTCCGCAGGTATTGTGAATGTGCTGTCATCAGCCCTGTGTTTATAATTGAGGCAGGTTTTTATTTTTGAACGTGGGGGTATTTCAGTGTGAGGCTTCAGGCTCCAGGGCAGAGGAGAGGAGTTGTCCACCTCACACTGGAGAAAGAAAGGAAGTGCTGCTCAGTGGGGGACTGGGAGCATAATTACAGCAGTTTTGCCTCATTAGGATTGAGGAGGCGTGACCCTGCCTACAGGTCCGACAGCTGAACCGCTCGGATGGTGGTGGTGGTGCCGCTGAGAAATGATCTCTGCTCAGCTCAGAGGAGGAGGAGGAGGGGGAGGAGGAGAGGGGCCGGTGTGGTTCAGTGTGAGCCTCCAGTGTGTCGTCTTGTACAGTGGTGGAGGATTTGCCCAATGAGCACGATTTTATTTTTGGGCCCTCTATTACTGCCAGTAATACTGATTATTGATCATTTACACACCTACTACAAACTTATATAATTTTTCTAATCTGTCATCACAAATCATCATCCTACCCATCTATGGTTTTGAATCAGAAATGGAACCAAATTCAGCTAAAAGTGCAGCCTAGGTTGATTTACACAAAGGGATAGTTCAACATTTTGGCAAAATGGCCCATTGCCATAATCCCTATAGTCATAGCAGTAGGTTCGTTACCTTTAATTGTCGGTGCAAGCTGTTTTTAGAACGGCGGAGCAGAGCCGCTAGCTGCTCAGAGCTACGCTATAGAAGGCTAATGGGATTTCTTGGTTTCCCTCATCAAACTCATCAAATACATAATCCAACAACTCCAAAACGCTCTGGTGGACAAGTTGTGACCTGCACATTCACCACGCTATGAGATAATAACAGAACGTTACCAGACAGAGTTGTCTCAGAGGTAAATACAGAGACTGCTTAATGAAAAACTGCCCCCGACGGGAACACGCATCAGCGGTTTTGCATGAATTTACCTCTAAAACAACTCTGTCTCGCAGGTGCTTCGTTCGCTTATGCATTATTGGTCCGGCTCTGGAGGATGTATACTCATCAGATTTCTCAGTTAAAGTCCTGCAGCAGAAGTTTACAGTAGTAGATGTGTCATTAAATAGAAAAACAGCCGCAGAGAGTGTGAGTGTTGTAGCTCAGTGGAGTCCAACCTGGGGGTCGCGACCTCTTGGAAATATCCTGAGATACGTCAATAAGAGCAAAAATGTACATAGAAAACTGGATGAGCTTTTCTTTCCTTTCTCGAATTTTCCCTTTTTTTCTCGTGAAGTCTCTTGTGCAACTAGTTTGATAATTCACTAATTGTCCCTGTACTTTATTTTTAGTTTTTAAAAAGCATAAATGCCACATTCCTGCTGTTCTTACTTTTAAAATGTCAAAATTTGATGCATTTTTTTCTGGCCTTGATAGAAAACTGAACATGTGTGGTGGTTTTTCCAGATCAGTGGTTGGACAGACGCAGATCTGTGACACTTTATAGACCCGATGATTAATGGAGTTGTGTTAATCAATATCGTAAATAAGTGTTAGTTACTTGAAGCCCCATAAAGGACCATTAAATCACAATACAAAGTCATAACATAGGTCGAATAGTTCACTGGGGTGAGCAGGCGTCCCATATACAGAGGCTTCAGTCCTCCCTGCACTCACTGGTGTTAAAGACATAAAAAATAAATAAATAATGTAGAAACTAATGAGTCAAAACTGAGTTATTATCAGAATCTGACCTTTGATGATGTTGTAAAAAAAACATTATAACACAAAAATCTATTATTTAGTTAGTGTTAAAAAAAACAGAGAAGAATTCAAAAGAACTTATAAAAAATTGTTAATAATAATAAAAAGAAATTAGATTATGGGTTTTTTCTTTTTTCTTTTACAGCCAAGACAGTGTTAAAATGTTAAATCACCTTCATCTAGTTAATATCTAACTAGTCGGAGAAGTTTGGCAAAGTGGGATTCATCTCGTCTCCTGTGGTTGAACCTCTTTAACTCAACATATTCTAATGTGCTTAATGCAGCTGATTTATTAAACCAGGTCCTGCTGCAGGTTTTTTTTTTTTGTTGAAACTCTCTCTCCATCTCGCTCCCCCTGAACATCGACTGCAGTTCATGTAAATGTTCTTTAGTTTTGATAATGGAAGGTATAAGTGATGATTATTAAAGAGATAGTTCAACATTTTGGCAAATTGGCCCATTGCCATAATCCCTATAGTCTTAGCAGTAGATTTGACCTTTAATTGTCAATGCAAGCTGTTTTTAGAACGGCGGAGCAGAGCTGCGAGCTGCTCAGAGCTGCGCTACAGAGGCTCATGGGATTTCTTGGTTTCCCCTCATCAAACTCATCAAATACACAATCCAACAACTCCAAAACGATCTGGTGGACAAGTTGTGACCTGCACATTCACCACGCTATGAGATAATAACAGAACGTTACCAGACAGAGTTGTTTTAGAGGTAAATTCATGCAAAACCACTGATGCGCGTTCCCATCGGGGGCAGTTTTTCGGCAAGCAGACTCTACATTTACCGCTAAAACAACACTGTCTGGTAACGTTCTGTTATTATCTCATAGCGTGGTGAATGTGCAGGTCACAACTTGTCCACCAGAGCGTTTTGGAGTTGTTGGATTGTGTATTTGATGAGTTTGATGAGGGGAAACCAAGAAATCCCATGAGCCTCCGTAGCGGTAGCTCTGAGCAGCTCGCGGCTCTGCTCCGCCGTTCTAAAAATAGCTTGCACCGACAATTAAAGGTAACAAACCTACTGCTATGACTATAGGGATTATGGCAATGGGCTAGTTTGCCAAAAATGTTGAACTATCCCTTTAACAATCTGAATAAAAAAGCACAAAGTCAAGGCCCTATAAAACTTTCTAACTTGTTTCTCTCCTCTCTCACCTTAAAATCATCCAAACCTAATATACAAAGTGTTGAATTTACTCCCCAACGCTGCTGTTGCATACATCTGAAAGCATGCTAGTAAATAAACCAAAAACCTTTTCAAAATAAGAGCGCATGGAGATGTTTCCTCCCCAGAGGGACAGACTGGGCAGCCCTGCAGCTCATCCTGCATGCAGGCCGGTCCGGAGACACAACACAAGAGCAAATGATGAAATTAAATGAAATAGCTCGTAAAGAGAGAAAGAGAGAGAGAGAGAGAAAGAAAAAAAAAGGGCCTTGGCCATTCACCACACACACACTGACACAAAGACACACAAAAAAACACACAAACACATGTGCATTCAGTTTTTCTTTATCTGACAATCTGTTGACAGACTGTTTGGCTGTTTGTCATTTAGTTGGAGAGGGTGAGGGGTGGGGGGCAGAGGCGGGGTGGGGGGGGCTTTTGTGTCCAGCATTTACCGCTGTCTGAGTCAGGATGGAAAAGATGAGGACGGGGCATCCCACTCACCCTCTGCACGGCCGGAGACACTGCTGCGCTGCTGTCATGGCAACAGCAGCCACCGCCAGCATGGGCCTACAGTACAATGCACAGGCCAGGAGGAGTCACACACACACACACACACACATACACACACACACACACACACACACACACACACACACACACACACACACACACACACATAGACACACACACACAGACACACACACAAAAAAGAAAACTACACACTGGAGGCAAATACAGATCCAGAAATTTGTGCAGTTTGTTGTTTGTTGCTTCTTCTTCCTCAAACATCTGTGCACTGACTTCAGAATAAAAGACCCATTTGTGTTGATCAAGTCCAATAATGTGGCTCCTTTGTGCCCCATTTTACATGTGGAAGTCACATTGTTCTGTGATTTCTCTCACATATATTTAAATTATCGAGAATTTAAACTTCCTTATATTATAGATTTAAGTTTAAATCACACTATAAAGGGGCAAAACAAAACAAAAACAACAAAATAAAGATGTATATGCAGGTATTATTTTTAAAAAAATTGTCTTATATAGAGAATTATTTTTGCATTTTGCATTTAAATGATCTTCTGAGTGTTTCCCAGCATGTCGTGCCTCCACCCTTTCACCTTCTACGTCTCTGTCCGTCCACTTTTGCTTTTTTTGCTGCAAAATGAAGCCAGTGAACCAGTGAAATGAAATGCGGATTGCTACGGGATAGAAGGAGCCAACAACACACAACACTAGAGCAAATCCCATTCAAACAGGTGTGAGGACGGAGCGAGAGAGGAGGAGATCCCAGGTGGCGCATGTTGATCGGATGTGTGTTTGTGGTGGTGGGCAGAGGGGGGGCCATAGGCTACAGGAGCTCATTGTGTGTGCATCTTTGCGCTTTTTTTTTTTCTTTAAGGGGTTGTTGTGCAAACCCGCATCCGAAAATAGTGTTGTCTGTTTGAAAGTAGGTCGATAGGAACTGAGAGCGACGTTTGTTTCCACGCTTTTGTCTCTTTTTTCTTTGTTGTAGAGGACGGTGGTGGTGGTTTGGCTTTTTTCTTTCTTTCTTTTTTTCCCCTTCCTCCTCTCCTCTCTCTCATAGCCCTAGCCCATGCATATACCCCTTCAGTGGGTTTTTACGCACAGGTGGGAGAGACCCGCTCAGCATAGGACAGCCCCCCTCCTCTCCTCTCCTCTCTCTGCTCTCTCTGCTCCTCGGCGGATGATGTGAGGAAGTGACATTTTTCACCGCTGCGGTTCGGGACAGCACTATAGCTCCTCTGCAAACAGGTGTGCTGCTGCTGCTGCTGCTGTTGCTGCTGCTGCTGTCCGGACCACTTTTACTGGAGGAAGGAAGGAAGGAAACCCCGAACCAACACTAAAGCCCCTCCAGCAGGACGCGGGACAGGAGCGGAGGAGGAGGAGAAGAAGAGGAAGAGGAAGAAGAAACCCAGCCCGTTCAAGTGTGGTCTTTATTAGCCTGGGCTGTTTAAACGGAGGGAGAGAGATAGAGAGAGAGAGAGAGGGAGAAGGAGAAGGAGAGGGGGAGCGATATGGCAACGAAAAAGGCGTGCGCCGTGGATGCGCCCAAAAGGAGCCGTAGTCCGGTCGTGTTGGAGGCGGAGATGTTCAGTGAATTTCAGGACTGGTGTCTCCGGACTTACGGAGACTCCGGTAAAACAAAGACCGTCACCCGGCGAAAATACAACAAAATCATGCAGACACTGTTGCAGAACGACGAGTCGGACGGCGGCGTGTACGTCGACAACAGCCACATCAACGCCAAATTCAAATTCTGGGTGAAGTCGAAGGGATTTCAGGTCGGAACCAACGTCCTGGGAGAGCACAACAAGAAAGGAGCCCCGGCGGGGAAACCCGTCCTATATGTCCCGGTCAAGTCAACGGTAAAGTGTGTGTGTGTCTGTGTGTGTCTGTCTGTGTATGTGCGTGTGTAAATGTGTGTGCGTGTGCATGTGACGAGATGTCCCGTTGCCGCCTGTAATAGCCTATAAGTTGTCATTATTTCTGTATTATACACGCACCTGTCACATGAATAGAAAATGACAACTCATAGTGTTTTATATCGTCCCGGCTCGCCCTCGATAAAGATTCACTTTGTCCACATCCCAGCCAGAGCAGCCCCATACACTCTCATCCCTTGCTGCTGCCATAGCAACGCCGCCGGTGCCTCCTGGCAATCGCAATTGTAAAAAAAAAAAAAAAAGATATCGGTGGCTATCATGCATGGCCATCATCTCCTCCTGTCAGCTGCAATAATACAAACACCACATTATTATTGACTATTGATTATTGACATTAACGTGTTGTTTGAAGAACCGGTGTGGCGATGCTCTCTCTCTCTTTCTCTCTCTCCGTGTCTGTGTGTGTGTGTGTGGTGTGTGCGCGCGCGTGTGGAGGATGCAACGGCATGTTTCGTGGGTCGGGTATGTCAGGGTAGTCCGGTGTGTGTGTGTGTGTGTGTGTGTGTGTGTGTGATGCCCCCTCCCCATCCTCCCTCTGCGGGCTATTAAGGCCAACTTAGAGGCTGTCAGATTCAGATCCACGTTTGATTGTTTGTCAGCGGTTTATCAAAAGGGCATGCACGCGCCCTCACTGTCCCGTGCAAACCGAGCACAAAAAAAAAGAAAAAGAAAAAAGGGCCGTGTATCGGTAGCATTTGATCCCCCCCCCCACCCCCAAACCCAACCCCCCTTTGAGAGAGGAGCAGACACTGGGCTCCTCTGTGGTCCAATATCTGCCCCTTCCTCCCCTCTTTCCTCTTTTCATAAACACACACCACTGTATCAGCCCGCGTGAGTGTGAGTGTTTGCCCCACTCTTCCTCTTCTTTTTCTTCTTCTTCTTCAGTCTCATTGTCCTGGGCAGGATGCGGATCGCAGGCACTCGTTGCTCTGGCAACACCTGTGTAAGTCCAGGATGGTCTGTCTCCGCTGCTGCTGCATTTTATTGTGTAGCTGTAGCTGGATACACGGATTCACACGGCTCCATCCATCGGCTCAGCAAAGAAAGAAACCAATTATACTGATTCAATTCATTAAAAAAAAAGAGAAAAAAAAGAAATAATATAATATAAAATAAAATAAAATAAAACCATGTTTGATAGACGTAGCTGCGGAGCCAGCTGTGCAGTTAATTGGAGAGCACGTGACGGGGCTGTGGCGGAAACAAAAGGGTCTGTCCGGGACTGATAACGACACACGCCCAGTCAGTCAGAGTGAGTTGTGTAGCGCTCACACACTTCACTTCTCCATGTCGGTGGCGATGATGATGATGATGATGATGATGATGATGATGATGATGAGGATGATGCTCAGACTGAGCGCGTGTCAGGAGGACCGACGCTGCAGGTGCATTATGGGTTAAACCACATTCCCCTTCTTTCTTTCTCTCTTCCTCTTTTGCAACGGAGGATAAACACATAGCCAACACGATGAACTGTCAGCCTGCCCTTTTTTTCTCTCTCTCTCTCTCTCTTTTTTTTTTTTTTTTTTTTGGAGTGGGGGGGTTCTGCTGTGCCACAGAGGGAGACAACCACCATTTTAAATAAGCGCCTTCAGGGAATAATCTCCCCTCACCCCTCACCCCTCACCCCACCGCCCTGCTGGGACGGAGCCTCTCTGGACCTCAGAGAGACACAGACAGACAGGGTTTTTATTTCTGTCAACAAACTGAAAGGAGATATTAGCACCGATTAGAGGCTGAATCCTTTATTATTATTATGATTATTGTGATTATTATGATTTCAGCTCCTCCACAGGTGTTTTACCTGTGTGAGAAAAGCTGCAGTTTTAAGACTCAGTCAGACCAGATGCCTTCACCAAAGTCCCCTAATCTCCACTCAGATTGTGTTTCCCGTCTCTGTGGACAAGAGGACAGGTGTCCCGCTCCCCGCAGGTGCAGATGGAGCCTGATGGGACACGTTGATGATGATGATGATGATGATTAGGTTGTTGTTGTGTCATTTATTGTTGATACAGATCCAGTTTATTAAGAACAGCTATAAAAACTGATGCAGTGGCGGTTTATACTGTTCAGTTTTTATTGGATTTGACACTTTGGAGGATGGAGTTTGTGCTGCTGACTGTTGAGCTTCTATTGCATTATACAGGGAGTGGGGAGGGGGAGGTGGAGGGGTGGGGGTTGTGTGTATGTGTGTGCGTGTGTGTGTGTGTGTGTGTGTGTGTCAGCTCCTCAGCCTCCTCCTCCTCTCCTCCTCTCACTGAAGCACCTGTCTGTGTAACTCAATCGCAAGCCTCCTAAAATGACCATAAAGTTGAATCAACACCTCGCTGAAACAGTTCTGAGCATCAGGAGCTTCATGAACGAAAGGATTTATTATCAGTGGGGGGGGGGGGGGGTTGTCCAGGCAAAATAGTGTTTTACAAGAATTTTTTTCACCATACATCATTTCTATGAGGTGTCCAGAACAACATACTAAAAGTCTATGGGGAAATATGTTTAATTTTCATCAATCCAAGATTGATTTAACAATAAACCCCAATGGGGCTATTTTTTGATGACATTTTTGATAATGAAAGTATCTATGAAATTTAACATTTTTTGTATTACAAGTTTCTTTGAAAATGAATCTGAATATGCAAATGAGGCATACACTAATGGAATATGCCCAAAATACACCCGAATAGTAAAGGAAAAGAAAAAATTGGGTGTATTTTGGGCATATTCCATTAGTGTATGGCTTTTCATAGATACTTTTATTGTGTCAAGTTTCATTGTGATAGGAGTAAAGGAAAAAAAAAATAGCCCCATTGGGGTGTATTGTTGTCTGGCCTTATTGGCACCATAGATTTTATACAGTAAATCAATCTTGATTGATGAGAATTAAACATATTTCCCCAACTAGGATTTCTTAGGACTTTTAGTATGTTGTTCTGGACACCCCCACTGATAATAAATCCTTTCGTTCATGAAGCTCGTGATGTTCAGAACTGTTTCAGCGAGGTGTTGATTCAACTTTATGGTCATTTTAGGAGGCTTGCGATTGAGTTAAACAGAATTCTATTACAATTAGTTCTACGTTTGGGTCCAAAATGAGCTAGACTGCCTGGACTAGTGTATTAGTTCAGACTGATACTGTATACGTGGACATATTAAACTGCCAACTGAGCGTTTTTTTTAATCGATACGAGGTAGTGGAGATGAGCTGATGAGCTTCTACGAGGCCCAAAACAACAACAACAACAATAACAACAACTCTCTGTGGCTGCAGGAAAGGGAAAAAGTTGAAACTGTGTGAGGAAACAGTTTGTGTAGCTAATACCATAAGGCAGGTGGGGAGGTAATGTAGTGGTAGTATGGGAGAGAGGGGGTAGGGGGGAGAGAGGGGGGGGGGGGGGGCTCCCCTTGACTCAGCTCCACTTGGGAAATTTAAACAACAAACAAAACATCAGCCAACAGAAGCTGCTGCTGCTGCTCGTGATGATGAGTCAGACCAGACGCCACAAATCAACCTCTGCATGTGCATGTGTTTGATTCAGCTTTATAGATATAAATATAGTAGCTAGACCGTCCTGGGCTGCTGAGAGGAGAGTGACTGTCACACACACATGCACACACACACACACACACACACACACACACATACATGCACAATGGTCACTCACTGCCTCCTCGTGCGGCTGCAGGGCCGGGGGGCGTGTCTCTGTCTCTGGAGCTTCAGCGTTGGAAGCCCCCGCTGCAGCTGCTCCCAGGGTGTGCCAAGTTTCTGTATGGGGGCAGCAGCAGCAGGGGGAGGAGAGGGAGGAGGAGGAGGAGGAGGAGGAGGGGGAGGAGAGAGGAGGAGGGGGGTTGGGGTGGGGGTAGTAGTTGTAGGGACAGGGATGGGGACGGGGACGGGGACGGGGATGGAGGCTGATGTGCAGACAGAGAAGGTCTCTTCTGTGTGTCAGTGAAGCATACAAGGCGGCTTCAGTCAGAGTGTGGCGGCTTCAGTGGCGGGACAGAAAGAAACACACAGAAAGAAACGCACACACAGACACACACACACACACACACACAGACACACACAGACAGGGCACAGTCAGTAGTCGACGCTTCTTTTCTTTTCAAGCCGGACACAGGGTGAATTTTCTCTCTGTGTTTGTGTTTTTTCTCCATGTCCGTCTCTGTTGTCTCAGAGAAACGCAGCAGCCCGGTCTCAGTGTGGAGATGCAACCTCGTTTAGCTCTCATTATGTCCTGATTAGAGGACGCTACAGAGGAGGAGGAAGAGGAGGGGGGAGGAAGAGGGGAGGAAGAGGAGGGGGGGTGAGTATAGGACCAGAAACAGACACAGAGATGCGCCACAGAAACGTTCACTACAGCTTCTACACAAGCACACGCTTTCTTTCTTTTTTTTTTTTCCCCGACATGAAGGGAGTCAGAGAGCAGAGCAGCCACTTTCACAAGAGAGACGCTTAAACGCCCCGTGTGTGTGTGTGGTGTGTCTCAGTGTGTGTGTGTGGTGTGTGTGTGTGTGTCTCCTCTCGGCGGCTCACACCAGCATTGTACTGAAAATTTTGAAATACTGTTGCGAGCTGTTGCTTTTAGTTGCCATGCCAACTGAAATCTGTAAATATCTCCGTTCTTCGGGGTTTTGGTGGACACATGCTCACACACACACACACACATGGACACACACACACACATGCTCACACACACACACACACACACACACACACACACACACACACACACACACACACACACACACACACGTCACCGTTCAGAGAGACTTCACATGACGTTTGCGTGCGCTGTCACAAATTATGAATCCAGTCGACATCAGCTCGTCTAATAATCCTGCACACACACACACACCGGTGTCCCAAAGATGAAAATGATCGGTTGCCGCAGCAACTGACTGATTATCGATAATATCAGTCAATTGATCTGCCAATTAAAATAGAAGAAGAAGAAGAAGAAGAAGGAAGTTTATTTATATAGCACCTTTCACAGACGACATTCACAAGGTGCAATAGGTGCATTCAAATGACACATTGACAGACGCAACTCGACAACAAGCAATAAAAACAGTTACAATGCCAGAATGTTTTTTAAATGATAAGATTGAGGCAGCAGCTCTCAGCTGGGGAGGCAAATAAAAACTTAAAATGTTTGAAATCATTATCAGAATTTATCTTTATGATCGACTAATCAATTAATTGATTAATTGTTTGCAAATTAGATCAAATAGGATATTAAAAGATGCCACTTTGGGCCCTGGGGAGGTTATAATGAGATTTTTTCCTAATTTCTCCGACATTTAACAACAAAAGAATTAAAACATATAACAATAATTGGCTTATTGATTGATTTATTGATCATCTGGAGGTCGAAGCCACAGAAAGAAGCTTTAACGATGTTATGAAACACAGCAGGCCTTCCTCGGGACGTCCTCTCCTCATCACACACACACACCGGTGTCCCAAAGATGAAAATGATCGGTTGCCGCAGCAACTGACTGATTATCGATAATAACGGTCGATTGATCTGCCAATTAAAATAGTGAAGAAGAAGAAGCTCCAGGTTTTTCATCAAGAGACAAAATAGATGCCAGAAAATAAAAACTTAAAATGCTTGAAATCATTATCAGAAATGATAATGTCTCATCTTTATGATCGACTAATCAATTAATTGATTAATTGTTTGGAAATGAGATAAAATAAGACATTAAAGCAGAAGTAAGCGATCCGGTCGTTTTGGCTAATGCTGCGTTCCAGGCAGGCTTTTGAAACCGTAAATTACAGCTTCAAGTCACAACTTACGACTTTGTAGCGTTCCAG